>NC_054470.1:100028945-100330322 GCF_017639515.1 Carcharodon carcharias
AGTTTATTGGTTGGAAGGTGGAGAACAGCCATTGTTCTAGCACAGTTAGTGAAATAGGGTTAAGGTGAAGGATTGTGCTCCACAGAACTCTGCATTCTTGTGACATTAACTAAATTAATGGCAATAACCTCAATATACAAGAACCTGTTGTAAATAGGTCAATGGGTGGAGCACAATAATTAGTCAAAAAATGAACTGCAGTTTTGTATAGTTACAAGAAAAGTCTTGTGTACAAACTGATGGGATGAAAGCCTCCTTTGTCTGCTGACTGTAAGGGCTCTATATGAACCGTGCCTGTACATGGCCCACAGTGCAAAATTAATTTGGTCATCTTTCTCTGGGACCCACAGGATAGCTGATTTGGGAAATAGAAAAACATTACACTCCTAAGGTATGGGGAGCTCTTCTGGGGTTGATGTTGGGGCTGAATTACCTAACGTAATCATGTTATATATAGGGATACTGAAACTGGGTTCACTTATGAGTGCCAATTTCCCTATTCTTGATGAGCACAGCAGTTTACCAGTGAGAAGAAAATTCAGGAATAAAATTAGCAAGAACTTAATTGCAACCACTTGAGCGTTAAAAAAAAAACAAATTTATTTGGTATATCACTATCATGCCACAGTGATTTAATTTAACTTTCTAGATAATAAAAATGCAATTGATATAGACGAACA
The DNA here is from genome assembly GCF_017639515.1 of Carcharodon carcharias. NCBI lineage: Eukaryota > Metazoa > Chordata > Chondrichthyes > Lamniformes > Lamnidae > Carcharodon > Carcharodon carcharias. The sequence continues at coordinate 100,029,626 of NC_054470.1, forward strand.
GTCTTTAAACGCCACCAAATATTTTGCTACAGAAATTTTTAACGGAAGGTTCAGTTGAAATAATCTTAGTAAGCAGCTCGATTGTCTTTTATTTTAATCTTTCCTTGGCTATATAACAAAGATTTTTAACAATTGACTTTAAATCCCACCAGCTGCCATGGTAGGGTTTGAACCCACATCCCCAGGGTATTTAGCCTGGGCCTCTGGTATACTAACCAAGTGACATTACCACTATGCCACCATCCTCCCTAACGAAGATTTGTAACTCTTTTGAGTACAAACACGTTTCCATCTGTTCCTATTCAGATGAAGTTACATTGTTTCATAATTTGCCATGGTGAGATTTGAACTCTTGATCTTGGGGTTACAAGCCCAGTACCATAACCACTTGGCTATCATACCAGAACAAAGATTTGTAACTCTTTCGAGTACAAACCCGTTTCCATCTGTTTCAGATGAAGTTACATAGTTTCATAGTCTGCCATTGTGAGATTTGAACTCTTGATACTCTTTTGAGTAAACCTGTTTCCATCTGTTTCAGATGAAGTTACATTGTTTCATAGTTTGCCATTGTGAGATTTGAACTCTTGATCTTGGGGTTACAAACCCAATATCATAACCACTTGGCTATCATACCAGAACAAAGATTTGTAACTCTTTCAAGTACAAACCCGTTTCCATCTGTTTATTCAGATGAAGTTACATTGTTTCATAGTTTGCCATTGTGAGATTTGAACTCTTGAACTTGGGTTTACAAACCCAGTACCACAACCACTTGGCTATCATACCAGAACAAAGATTTGTATATTCATTTAATTTCCACTGTGGGATTTGTTATACCTGTTAATCATTGTACCTCAAAAATAAAGAGCCTGCTATGCAAAGCACATCCAAGGCCTGGATTTTTCCTATGGCCGGCGGGCTGATCAGGAGCGGACACGGAGAACCTCATCCGCCCATGGATGAGGTTTCCTGAAAAACGCAAAGGCCACTTGGGCTTTTCGCCTGGCCCCCAACCTTAAGGTTGGAAGAGCAGCATTCTTAAGTACTTTAATTACTTAAGAATAAGTCTTAATAGGCCGTTGAGATTTCGGTAGCTGTGCAGCCAACGCCGGCACGCGCCCGCCAAATGAAATATCGAGATGGCGCGCGATGACATCAGGGCACACACCCAATGTGATCGCACGTCATTTTACACGTCAGCATGTTGGGCCCGCCCCTGCATGCCAACTGGAAGATTCTGCCCCAGATGTTTCAATGTGACATCAGTTATTAGTGTCATCTGTGGCTCAGCTGGCAGCACTCACACCTCGAGAGTCAGCAGATTGTGAGTACGAGTTCCACTATAAGGCCTGAGCACAAAAATTAAAGCTAATTCCAGTGGAGTGTAGCACTGCCTTTGTACAATCAAAAGTGTCATCTCTCAGTTGAGGTAATAAATAGAGGCTCCAACTACTCGCTCAGGTGGATGTGAAAGACCTGAACACACTCCTTCAAAAGAAGAGTAGGAGAGGTATCCCCAGTGTTCTGGACAATATTTATCCCTCATTCAACATCACAATAATAGATTATTTGGTCATTACCACACTGCTGTTTGTGGTACCCTGCTGTGCGCAAATTATTCTTGAGTTTCCTGCATTACAACAGTGACTACACTTTAAAAGTATTTCATAGCTGGAAAGCACTTTGGGATATCCAGAGGTGGTGTAAGGCACTATATAAATTCATTTTTACAAATTAAATAGAACAAATATATTTTTCTAACTGGATATGTGTCAGACCATAAACTCTTAACCCAAAATACAAAAGACTCTCCCTATGTCTCTTACACTGGCAAAATTCCCTGACTTGGCTACAGTTACCTTAGCATGCATATTTTCAAACAATTTGAGAAAAAAATTCCCCAAGGATATTCATCACAAAATGATTCCGTTCTGAAGAAAAACTTTGCTCCACAATTCAAATTTCTTAACTTACTATTTGAAAATTCCATTGAAACATTTTCCAAATAAACTCAAGCCAGATTCATGCTCCCAATATTTTTTGGCAAATGTGTGATTTTTTAATCCAAGTTTTGCACCACACTTTAGGGAGCTCCTATTCTTGGCTTACCTCAAAGGCTTAGACTCAGAAACACAACTTAAAGGGTCAAATTCACAGAAAATACGATACCATAAGACAAGTTAGGCTGGAGGAAATAAATGCAGAACTGAACATGGAAACAACTCCTAAGTCTATACAAACATGGAAAATCAACAACCATCAAGAGGCAGTGTTATGCCAGTGGAAATTTAAAGAGTGCTGCGTAATCCAATCTTTTATCCAGGAAGATGTCCCTGATGGCCTCTATTTCTTCACAGCAAGTTTCTTGAGTGATTTTTGAGGATGTCAGCTGACAGACAGCTTGCATTATTGATTTTAAGTTCTATTAATAAAAGAAATAGTCACCTTGAAAGGGTCAGTAGAGTGTGCACTGTTCCTTGCTCAAATTCAGCAAGGCATGGTCGGGCATTACTTAGGGACATAGGCAGCAGCCATGCACATTAGACAGCTGCATCACACGTTAATACATTCAGTTTGGGAACAGCCCAGCAGTGAATCCATCTTGCACACCATTAACAATAATGCTTCAGGATCCTGTTCTCAGTCAGGTCTTAAGTACAAGCACAGCTTAATATTCATGTTTCTGTTGTCAAGCAGCCATGAACTTTGGCAAAATGTACTTCAGTAAACTTATAACAATGATGATCTTTTAAAGTTACATCTTTGAAATAGTCTCAAATCTTTTAACCAGCTGGGTTTTGATTAAACTTGATTTTTCTGACCATTATTTTGTGAATTTTTTCCACATTTGCTCTATCTGGTCAGTTTGATTGGTATTCCAATTGGTATGGTTTGATATTCCGGTCATAGAATATACTTCACTATTTAAATAAGGAATGTCACATACTGGCAATTAAAAGGTCAGAGTCTCATGAAGGGGGTTCTGATAACTGTCAAGTTTCATTCATATAATTAATGATGCCATTTTCAACACTCAATGAGACTATCGCTTTGTCACCAAACATATAGGAATGAAAAATGGTGAGAGCAATTCTACTCCATTTTTTGTCCACTGTTTTGCTGTGACTTTTGCTATAATGAACAGTGATAGTCAAAGACAATATCCTAACAGAAGGATTTATGGATCAATCCTTTATCAGTGTCATTTAAAATCAATTTACTAATACCCAGGTGCTGGCTTGAAAATAACCCCACTCGTATACTTAAAAACATTGATTTTTGGGTTTGCAACCATGCGCCCCCCCCCACCCCACCACCCCCACACCCCACTATCACCAACCCGGGACTCATTCCCCTCTCCTAGCAACCGCTACTACATCTCCTAATTTATATTAAATGACATATTTAGAAACACAATGTAAATTATCAAATCCACAGAAGATAGCAAACTACAGAGGAAGCTGGGTGGGAAGATGTCGTGAGGGAGGCATTAGACAAAATCTTCCAAAATGGGTGAAGATAACATTCAGTACAGAAAAGGACCATCTCAATTATACAGTGGATGCTGCAGCTGAAGTGAAGAAGGACTGAGGCAGTCATTCTCATGACGTTGGCATAACCAACATTTATTGCCCTTTCCTAGTTACCCTCTAAGGTGAGGGTAAAACTACTTGGCTTGTACGGGACCAGATTCGTGCAAGGCCAGATTGGAAAGGATAGCAAATTTCCTTTCCTAATGGACATCAGTCATCCAGATGCATATTACAAAAAAAAAACAGCTCTTTGGTCATTTTTTAAATTTATGAAACTGACATGGTAGGATTTCAATAAAAAGATTATGTTGAATTATGTTTTCAAACAAAATATTTTTTAAAATTAGCAATCAAGTCAGGTAGAATTTGTAAAGATATAATTGCAAAGAATTTGGAGTTTTTAGAGTACAGGAACAGATGATTTAGCTGAACAATCTATGCTATGTTTATACGCCACACAAGCCTCCCTATCTACATATCCATTTCTTTCTTTCTCCTTCATGGTCTCATGTACTTATCAAACTTCCCTCATATGCATAAAACACTTCTGCATTGCAAGTTCCTCATTCCAAACTATCATTTCAATTCAAGCTTGTGTTGGCTAGCAACCTACACCAGAAAACAGTTCATTAGCAAATGGGGTCAGTGTTGTTTGTTTTTCAAATGTGAAAAAAAAATACCCGCAATACTTCCTTTACGTTACACTTTCATGGTTACTTTCATCTGTCAACATGCTGTGTAGGCCCTACTGACAAGTTCACAAAACAACAAAATGTCCAACCCACTGTATCTTCGTCATCCAGCATTTCCACCACGCCCACAACAGAAAGCCTGATGCAAAAGAATGAGGGGGTTGGTAAATCTTCTTTTCACCGACTTAGCTGATATGCTTGGGACTATAAGGGTTAAAGTGGCTAACCCCAAAAATGGGCAAGGTGATCAGGGTACTCAATTAATCCATGCCCATTTGTTGCACTGCACGTTATAGTTGTGCTGCCTTTTGTTTTAAATGATTGGGGTGTTCACAAGCTGCACTCAGCAGCAGGGGGCCTGATATTGCAAGTGGCTAGTGCAGCATCTCCTGAACTATTTTCCGATATAACCCCACTTGAAAATTAACGCAGCCCAACGTGCCAGCAAAAACAAAACAGCAATAAAGCAGCATGGTAACATTCAGCATATAATTATTAAAGATTGAATATTATAGGTCAATATATAATACATCATATAATCCTGAAGATCTGTTTTTAAAATACTTTAAAAAAAAATATTTTTACGTACGCACAGGTCCTTTGTTCCATCTGAGCCACTTCAGTTCCTAGACCATAGCTTATACAGGGTTGGGCTCACGCAGGCTGCAGTTCAGCAGTGGAGGCATTATCACTGGGTTCACGGCTGAGGTTGGGCTTTGAGACTCAGTTAAGCAGCCAAAGAGACCAAGAGATGAGCCGCTCATGACCACATCCATTGCTTCTGCAACCGTAAGGTGCACTGTGGCCACAAGAAATGGTGGGAGATTTTTGAAAAGTGAACCTAGGCTATCATAATTTGAGGAGGGGCTGAAAGCATCAAGATTTTTCAGGCACCACAGTGGAGGTTTTGGTGCAAAACGTGAAGAGGGGAGAAATCCTTTATCCACAGTGAGCTCTCCAGGCAGATGCTCAGGAGACAATGGAGGTCAATGCCAGGAATTTTTCTCCGAGAGAATGACAGAAGTAGTTAATAATCTCACGTAAGCTGTCAAGGTAAGATCATCTTCAACTGTCATATCCTACCACTGCACCACTAACCTCACTGTATTCACCTACCAACAATCATTATCATTACTCAACTCTGCCATTCATATGCTTCATCTCACTCTCATATGTTTAGCACTGTTGTAAGTCTCACACTGACAAATCACAGTTCACACAGGCACTACTTATAGCAGCCATATCACCTAAACGTATTGCAGGAGTCATACTGGCACACTTACCTCTTTCCTGCAGGACAAGGCGATAAACAATAGGTGGCAGCAGCAAAGAACTTTTTTCATATTCATTCTTGGGGTGTAGATGTTGCTGGCAAGGCCAGCATTTATTGCCCATTGCTAAGTTTCTTGCCTGATATGTGGTGACAAGCGGTGTTCTCTCTTAATGGTCAGGTTGTGCAGCATTTTTGTGCAGGAATTTTTCTCCGAGAGAATGATAGAAGTAGTTAATAATCTCATGTAAGCTGTCAAGGTAAGTAAGATCATCTTCAACTGTCATATCCTACCACTGCACCACTAACCTCACTGTATGCCCATCATTCACCTACCAATAATCCTTATCAGTACTCAACTCTGCCATTCATATGCAGGGCTCCAGGCAGTAGAGGTGTTGGTCAATGCTCTGTAGTATTTCTCAGGACCATATAGTTTACTCCTGTTCTTCTTTCTTATATTTTTAATTTATTCTTTCATGGGATGTGGGCATTTGTTGCCAATCCCTAATTGCCCTTGAACTGAGTGGCTTGCTCGGCTATGTCAGAGGCCAGTTAAGAATTAATTACATTGCTGTAGGTCTGGAGTCACATGTAGGCCAGGTCAGGTAAGGATGGCAGATTTCCTTCCCCAAAGGAAGTGAACCAAATGGGTTTTACAACAATTAATGACTGTTTCATGGTCACCATTACTGAGACTAGTTTTCAATTCCAAATTTATTTATTGAATTTAGATTCCACCAGCTGTACTGGTGGGATTTGAACCCGAGTCCCCAGAGCATTGGCCTGGGCTTCTGGATTGCTAATCCAGTGACATTACTGCTGTGCCATCCCAATGGGACAAATGCAATTAGCACAGAGGGCTGCCTCAGAATGTAGAAAACGTGATTGCTATCAGGATAATGGATATTCACTTACGATGGTATGGTCCTGTAATTGTACACTTAGGTTAACGAAAATATGTGAGTTCACTAGTTGCACACAAGCCAATGGGTATGCCATCAATGGCACCCTGCATCTTGGGAACAACATCATGGGTCTTCAATCTGAGTAAAACCTTGTGTTTTGTTCTGCCTACTTGTTCTTGGCAAGAAGGAATACAATAAAACTGTCTCTTTGTATATCCTCGGTGATGACTTAATCCAAGTGTTTACTGCAAAATGTCCCTCATATTTCCAGCAGTAGCTTAGACAAAGCCAGGTGCATGGAAGTTCAGTGCCAGTCACCTTCACAGCCACAAGTAGTGTTGTCCTTGCCCTGTTTTCAGATTTCACTTGTGGTTGCAGCAGTTGGCAAATTGCAGTCATTGTAGTGAAGCAACAGCATCTCCTGCATTGGTCATCAATGAACAAAAACAGAATTACCTGGAAAAGCGCAGCAGGTCTGGCAGCATCGCCGGAGAAGAAAAGAGTTGACATTTCAAGTTCTCATGACCCTTCAACAGAACTGAGTGAATCTTAGGAAAGGGGTGAAATATAAGCTGGTTTAAGGTAGGGAGGGGGGGATGGCGAGAGAGGTGGGGGGGGGGTGTGGTTGTAGGGACAAGCAAGCAGTGATAAGAGCAGATAATCAAAAGATGTCACAGACAAAAGATCAAAAGAACACAGAGGCGTTGAAGGCCGCTGTGTACCTTCAATGCCTCTGTGTTCTTCTGTTCTTTTGTCTGTGACATCTTTTGATTATCTGCTCCTATCACTGCTTGCTTGTCCCTACAAGCACACCACCCACCCCCCCACTTCTCTCCACCCCATCCCCACACCCCCGCCAACCCCCCCACCACCTTAAACCAGCTTATAATTCACCCCTTTCCTAAGATTCACTCAGTTCTATTGAAGGGTCATGAGGACTCGAAACATTAACTCTTTTCTTCTCCGCCGATGCTGCCAGACCTGCTGAGTTTTTCCAGGTAATTCTGTTTTTGTTTTGGATTTCCAGCATCCGCAGTTTTTTGTTTTTATCTAATTGGTCATCAATGAAGTTACTTTAAGAGTACTATAACAGAATTGCTCCCAAAAGATCTTTGGTGGATTCTGACCTCTGTTAAGAACCATTCTCTCCCTCTTCTGACAGCTGGTCCTGCTCTATGTGGACTCTCTTCATGCTACCAGCCCTGCTCAATATCAAGTAGAAGGCCTATCAGGCCATCCATGCCTGGAAGCAATTTGTTCCAGCACAAGCTTTTAAAATGAACAGAAAAGCATTTCAGCACCAGTCAGATTACTCTGCCTATCGGAAACTTCAGCCTATTGGAAGCCTCTAAAAGATATATAAATTGCATGAACAGCCAGATGATATAATCCACCAAGTAACCTGTTCAATTCATAATCTTTTTAAATAGCGCTGGTGGTGGCGGTTGGGAGGGATCTTTACTCAGTTTAATGTCTTTTCAGCTTTCCAAGGTTGTGCACATTGCACACAGATTGCCATCACAACCCTCGCCTACTCTGTATGCAGCTGCAAATCCTGAGGTATTAATGCCAACTGCTTCACCAAGGCTGCAACCGGCACACTTGCAGCAGAAGTGCGTGATCGTAAGGTGCACCCCAGTTTCAACCCTTAAGTGGCTTCGCCACAACCAAAGAATGGCACTGCACCACCCAATTTAGCCCCCACTGTCTGGAGGTTGCACTCTATTAAAAGAAAATCACTAGTAAAACTTTAAGGTGAGTGTTAGATTACTTGGTAACAGGCTGATGCTACCTCTTTGAGTCTGAATTCTCCCGGAAATGCTACATTCAAATGGATAGTGTTGCCAGTAATACTGGGAAATATTCGAGAAACCTCAAGTGATTTAAGGAAGATGAATGCCCGGCACAAAGTATGTTCACATCATATTTTTAGTGAAGAAGTGGTTCGTTTTTAAACAGTTGGGTAAAAATTTTATGAATACTCCACTTTAAGTGCAAGGTGTGAGAAAAGATGTTTTAACTGCTGGCTGCAATGGCAAGTTTTTGCACTGTTTCATCTGCTTCCCACCTCAATAATTATGCAGCCACAGGAAATCTGCCACTTGGCTGGTGGGTAGCTTTGGAATCACCCGCCATGCCATTATCACACCGTTTCCTCACTCTCTGTGCCATATTGAAACCTCAACCATGCACACAATTCTCAATGCTGGCAGCCCAGGACTGCTCCAGTGAAGACATGGCCCTGAAAGCCAAGAAGAGTTCAGTGACCTTTTGGAAGCCCGCCGTGATATCCTCCACCCCCACTCTGGCCGCTGGAGGTCCAGCAATCTTACCACTTTAGCTTGGGAGGCAGTGCCAGTGGTGGTCAGTGCCAACGCTGCACAGAAGAAGTTGGCCATCCAGTGCAGAAAGAGGATAAATAATCTCATCCATGCTGCCAGGGTGAGACAACCGTCTCATCACTCTAAACCCACACACTCAAGGCCAACACACATTCACTGGCATCTCACTCACTGCCAGCTCAAGGGACATTGCCACTCACTCTCTCACGCACACCTTCACATCTCCCTCTGGTCTCATCTCCTCTGGAGACTGTCTCCTCAGCCCTCACCATCTTTAGGCCAATAGCACAGATCAACATGTGCCTCTGCACACACCCTGGGATACCCCCTTCCCCCATACAGCCCTCGCCCTGCAGCCTCTCCCCTTGCCTGAGGCCACTTCTCCCCCTTCCCCAAGCAAGCCCAAGCCCTGCAGCTGTTGAAAAGCCACCCTGCTTTATGGCTGATCTCTAAGTAGAGACCTGTGTCAGGCCCATAATAGTGATATGGTGCTACCCATGAAGCCTGGCGCTGTTGAGCGAATGCTGCCTGAAGCAAGGTAGGCAAACAAACCTCAAAGTCCCAAGCAAAGTGCAGCTCACCAGGTGCATGTGACTTATGTACACTTGTGAAAAATGTCGGCATGCAATCATGCTGACTGGGTAATCCAGCGTGGGGGGGGGGGGGGGGGGGGGGTGGGGGTTTTGTGTGTGTGTGTGTTGTGGGGGGGGTGGTGTGATTTCAGTCAGCAGGGCTTATAATGAGATCCTAAAGTATTGAAATTAGGTTCCCAACGTGCGGCGGCAAGAAACGCCACCCACCACTGACAGGTGGAGCGAATATTCACAAACCTTTCATGACAGTGTAAAACCGATTTTTGGGCTTCTTGCCATATTGTCCCCTCACACCAGCCATGATGCCTGCTGCCAACGGGAGCGGAAAACTCCAGCCTAAGCAACTTGCTTTACCTTCACGAAGATGGTATATTTCATCATCAGTTCACATGTAAAAATAATTATTCCATGGACAGAACTGACATCTGAATTGTCTCCCCTCTTCAAACTACAGCAGCTTAATTGATTGGCTGCAACATCGGAGGCCCATTCACGGGGGTTCTTCGACATTTGAAATTGCAAAGGAAATTGGAAAAATTACATATTTGTGTGACAGCTGTCATTTTTTGGATTTTTGTTCTTGATGTTTCACTCATATTCAATGTCTGTTCTCAGATGTCAAGTCCCCTACAAAACAAAGTGCGTTCTTATCTGCCAATGTCTAGGAAAACGTTGAAAAATTCTGCCTTCAAACTTTATTTGAACTTTGGTTTATACAATTCCGCACATATTTGACATGGTCATCTGCAGCAGGGAGATTAATATGCCTCATCGGTCCTAGGCTCAGGCTTTAAACCACCAGATAAATTTACCTAACATTAAATGGATGAATGAACGGTCCCAAGTACAATGAATTTGAAGTAATTTACTATTATTATTCACTTCAAACTGCCAAAAAAGAAGCTTCTTTTGAACTACCACTCAATCGAAAAAGAAATGATCCTTGCAATGTGGTTGCTAGCTTCTTCCATAGTGAAATATTGTAGCAAAGGCATATTCAGCTCAGTCTCCCTTGACTTCTGACTAACTCGCTGAATGCATGCAGCTTAACAGCAGAAGCCTGTAGCTAGAAGATCCTGACAAGGGTTGTTCATCACAGGGATTTTTTTTCACTCATTCACAAGATGTGGGCGTCATTGGCCAGGCCGACATCTATTGCCCATCCCTAATTGCCCTTGAGAAGGTGGTGGTCAGCTGCCTACTTGAACTGATGCAGTCCACAGTGTTGTTAGGAAGGGAGTTGCAGAATTTTGACTGAGCGCAAGTGAAGGAACAGTGATCGATTTCCAAGTCAGGATGGTGAGTGGCTTGGCAGGGAACTTCCAGGTGATGGTATTGCCATGTGTGTGCTGACCTTGTCCTTCTAGATGGTAGTAATCATGGGTTTGAAGGGTGCTGACTAAGCAGCCTTGGTGAGCTCCTGCAGTGTGATCTTGTAGATGGTACACACAGCTGCTACTATGCGTCGGTGGTGTAGGGAATAAAGGTTTGTGGATGGGTGCCAATCAAACAGGCTTATTTGTCCTGGATGGTGTCGAGGTTCTTGAGTATTGTTGCAGCTGCACTGACAGGCTTTGGGGAGTCAGGAGGTGAGTTACTTGCCGCAGGATTCCTAGCCCCTGACCTGCTCTTGTAGCCACAGTATTGATATGGCTAGCCCAGTTCAGTTTCCAGCCAATGGTAACCCCCAGGATATTGAGAGTGGAGGATTCAGTGATGGTAATGCCATTGAACATCAAGGGGCGATGGTTGGATTCTCTCTTGTTCAAGATGGTCATTTCCTGGCACTTGCGTGGCACGAAGGTTACTTGCCACTTGTCAGCCCAAGCCTGGATATTGTCTAGGTCTTGCTGTATTTGGATATGCACAGCTTCAGTATCTTAGGAGTTGCAAATGGTGCTGAACATTGTGCACTCATGAGCGAACATTCCCACTTCTGACCTTTTGATGGAAGGAAGGACATTGAAGTAGCTGAAGATGGTTGGGCCTCAGACACTGAGCTGTTTTACATACAGTTGTCAATCAAAACCACTAACCCCAAGATTCTCCGCAAATGTCAACAATTTAGAATATTTGTCCCAGTCCATTTTGTTTTGTTTAGTAGCTATTGTGCAGTCTGCACATTGTCCAGCCAACAAGCAAGGACTCTGTTGCTTAACCAATGATTTTGCATTTAATTGACATTAGCATGCTTCCATTAGCTCAACAGGAACCAAACCTCAAATGAAAATTAAAATTTGAAGTACCAAACATATAATGCTTGTATAAACTTAGAGCCATTAAGTCATAAAGGCACAGGAGGCCACTTGTCCACTCTGCCTCTCTGTGGAGCAATCCAATCAGTCCCATTCTTATGCTTTATTCCATACCCTTCACCTTTATTTCTATCAAGTGCCCATCCAATTTCCCTTTTGAAATCATCGACAGTCTTTATTTCCACCACACTCATAGGCGGCAAGTTCAGATCTTTACTACTCGCTCTACTTATTGAAAATTCAAAAAGAAATCTTCAAAGTAAAAATTTTTTAAAGGAATATCTCTGTCACACAACAATTGAAATCCTGTGTTTACTGGATAATTTAGCATTTCTACAGAACAAATATCATTTCAGGTGTCTGCCAAATGAATAGTTTATAATATGCCTAATATGTATTATGCACTATTGGTCCATCGTTTTATGGCACAGGTGTACCAGAAATAGTACCATATATTCCTGACCTCACCAAGGTGAAACCATGGTCATAAAAAATATATTTCAGGCTAACTAAAAATTTATATTTATGACAAAATTACAGATACAATATTTGTATATTTGGCTCATGCTTTTGATTTTCTAGGAACAATATTATAAATAGTTTCTGAATTGGAGTTTTATCCCCTACCCACCACCAACTAATGCAATCAATCAACCTGACACTCCAATGCAGTACTGACAGAGTGGCCCATTATCAGAGATGCTATCTTTCAGGGGGGACTTTAAACCAAGGCCCCATCCGCCCTTTCAGTGGATGTAAGACATCCCATAGCATTATTTTGAAGAAGTGTGGAGAGTTATCCCTGCTGTTCTGACCAATACCCATCTTTCAAGCAACATCACAAACAAATTACATAGCCATTATCATACTGTTCTTTGGAGGAGTTTGCTGTGCACAAATTGACTGCCGCTATTTCTAATTACAACAGCGTCTACACTTGGCAAGTACTTCACTAGCGATAAAGTGCTTTTAGAAGTCTGATGGCTGGATAATGTGCCATTTAAATACATACAATTCTCTCTTTCTTTCAATGTCTGGCATCGAGTGCCAGTGCTGGTTGAGGTAGTAGAAGACTGCCAGTGGCCATGGAATTGTACTGCATCTTGACCCCTCAGGAAAAGGGAGAAACGTAAAGCATGTGATTTTTCACTTAGTTTTCTGCCTCAACAAACTGTTATGAGCAGCAACAACTGATAACTGCACTTTATCAGTTTCAAAAGTGAACACAGCCTTATGTTGGAAACACCCCAAAACAAATGTACAAAGGGAAGCTAAAGGGAGATTGCATTCTTATGCTACACAATTCATTGAAGTGTTGAGCATTTAATTTTAACTTAAGGCTAACACTCTTTGCCGCACACAAATAAGTTAACAATTTGTTTAAAGGTACACTAGTGTTCTTTCAATTGCCCACACTCAATAAAAAGCAAACACGAAAAACAGATCTTGACTCTGCACGTCTCAGTAAGATTCTTCAATCCAATTGGCTGAAGTGACTTACTGTTGCTTGCTCTGCTCACATGAGCTACAGATCCCCTGTAGAGAGTGCCACACCGAAAAGGATCTCTAGTGGCCATAAATTGTTCCTCAACAGCCCATGAAAAGTCTGTCAGGCAGCTGCAAACGTAATGAGCAGTGAGCGCTGTTCCTTTGCACTGACTGCAAAATCCAGGCCATCATTTCAACATTAACACCTGTGACATAGAACATTACTTCTGAAATAAAGAATCTGCTCTAGTTGCTCAAGTGCAGTTAAGAAACAAAAAACTGCAGGTATTGAAAAACAGATCGTGCTGGAACAAGTCAGCATATGGATAGAATGGAGACATATTAATATTTCAGTCCTTCAAAAGAACGAGAAGGTATTACAATGCACACCTTATGTAAAAAACTGAGAAGGGAAAATAGTGGGGTGGGAGGGGTGGTGGGGGGGTGGGGGGGAGACCACAAACAGAAGAAAACTGATTATGTGGAGAACAAGAGTTAGTTAACTGACAGGGATCAGAGTGCAAGACTAAATGAGTCATGATGAGAGAAAGAGAGAGAGAAATAAAAGACATGCATGAGAATATGAATTGTTACAGCAGGTTGTAGATGTTAGTAATCTAAGATGGTTATATCTGAGCTTACAGGGATGGGAGAGGGAGGGATTTGGTGCTTAGGACGCGGTTTCACCATCAGTACACTGCCAAAAAGATGGTTTGTGCCCTTGGTGTTGACTTTTTTCTGTCACCAGACTCAGACCACTTTTCCAGGTTAATTTATACTAGAATCCATTATTAGGAAGGTTATAGCAAGACACTTAGAAACATCATAATTTGAACAGGCAGAGTTAACATGTTAAAGGGAAATTGTGTTTAACTAATTAATTAGAGTTTTTTGAGGAAGTGACAAACAAGGTGAATAAAGGGGAACCTGTAGATATGATGTACTTGGATTTTCAGAAGGCATTTGATAAGGTGCCACATCAAAGGTTACCACACAAGATTACACAAGGAGTAGAGGGTAACATATTAGCATGGATAAAGGATTGGTTAGTTAACAGGATGCAAAGGGTATGGAAAAATGGGTCTTTTTCGGGTTGACAAGCTGTAACTAATAGACTGCCACAGGGATCAGTGCTCAACTATTTACAATCTATATCAATGGCATGGAGGCCTTGTGGCGTGGTGGGTAGCATCCAAGTTTAAGTCCTACTTCAAAACCTGATGGACACGGAAGGCGCATTCATAACGTGACCAAACAGGTTGATTATCAGCCTGCAAATCTTTCCAATATATGTGATGGCAGGCGGTGAGAGTATGAGTGTTTTCTGATCAGCTATACTGCAGAAGGCAATAACAAACCACTGCAGTATTTTGTCAATCATAACTAAGCACCAATCCAATGGAAGTCCATGGTTGCCAACGTCCACTTAGGGAATGGTACCTGAAGGAGGAGAATCATCAAGAACTTAGATGAAGGGACCGATTATATTGTAGTAAAATTTGCCGACGACACTATAAGTAGGAAAATAAGTTGTCAAGTGGAAGTAGAGAGCATGCAAAGGGATATGGGCAGGTTAAGTGAGTTGGCAAAACTTTGGCAGATGGAGTAGAATGGAGCAGAGAAATGTGAAAATGTCCACTTTGGCAGAAAGAATTGAAAAGCAATTTTCTATTTAAATGGAGAACATGGGGATACAGAGGGATCTGGGTGTCCTGGTACATGAATCACAAAAAGTTAGTATGCAGGTACAGCAAGTGATTAGGGTGAATGGAATGTTACTGTTTATGGAATGGGAATTAAATATAAAAGTAGGGATGTTTTACTGCAGCTGTATAGGGCATTGATGAGACTACATCTGGAATATTGTGTACAGATTTGGTCTCCTAATTTGCAAAAAAGATATAATTGTGTTAGAATCAGTTAAAAAAAAAGGATTGCTCGATTCATTCCTGGCATGAGGTGCTTATGAAGAAAGATTGAATGGGTTGGGCCTATACCCATTGGAGTTTATAAAAATGAGAGGTAATCTTATTGAAACATAAGCCTGAAGGGACTTGATAGGGTAAATACCTGGAGGATATTTCCATTGTTGGAGGTGAATGGAACTAGGGGACACAGTTTAAGAATAAAAGGCTTCCCTTTTAAGGAGGTGAAGAGAATTATTTTCTCTCAGAGGGTGGGTAGTATGTGGAATTCTCTTCTCCAGAAAGCAATGGAGGCTGGATCACTGAATTTATTCAAGACAGAGTTAGATAGATTTTTGATAGACAAGGGATCAAGGGTTATACGGGGCAGGCAGGAAACTGGAGTTGAGAACACAACCAAGTCAGCCATGATTTTGATTGGCGGCGCAGGCTTGAAGGGCTGAATGGCCTACTCTTGCTCCTAATTCCTATGCTTCTCCTCTCCTACTTAGATAATCTGCACATAAACCTTTTATTCCTCTTTTCATACCACCTTTTCTCTTCTACTTTTATCGCGTATGGAGCTAACCATCTCCTGTTCTTCCCTTAACTGTTTTACAGCCATTTCATTTTGTTTTCTTGCTTACCTGATTCTTTACTTCCTCTGTTCTAATATGCTGGCCTTCTGTAACATCTCCCAATTATTAAGTGAATGCCCACTATGTTCTCCTGTCCATTCTGAAGAATAGCAAATCCCACTATCCATTGGACAGCTATATATTCATGTAGGTCACAACAAAAAGCTTTATTTATAAGTACACAGAAGCAGAAAAAAGAGCAAGGATGTTGACTGTAGAAATATGGAAAATCAATAAGGACTAAATCAGTCCGCAGGAGTTTAAACAGCAGTTTTTACAGAGCATATTTTTAAGCAGTCTAACACTCAACAAGATTTATAGATAAACTTAACCTTTGTTGACTGACTGATGTGACGATTTATCGTTGATGTGATGTGATAATCCTGCTGCATGATATGTGATTCTGAGTATCAATTATGGGTTTCAGCTAAAGTCAGAACTTGAAAACGTAACTGCTGTCGAGCAACTAGGGAAGATCTTTATGCCAGAAGAATCATTCCATGCCACAAGGTATTAACGTTGAAGCAATGGCTTGGAGTTTGCAGTCAGTGCACAGGAAGGTCATAGTTGTTGGAGGCCAATCATCTCAGCCCCAGGACATGGCTGCAGTGGTTCTTCAAGGTAGCGTCTTCAGCTCAACCATCTTCAGCTACTTCATCAATTACCTTCCCTCCAAAATAAAGTCAGAAGTGGAGATATTTGTTAATGACTGCACAGTGTTCAGTTCCATTTGAAACTCCTCAGATAATGAAACAGTCTGCAGCCACATGCAGAAAGACTGGGCAACATTCCAAGTTGGGCTGACAAATGGCAAGTAACATTTGTACCACACAAGTGCCAGGCAACGATTATCTCGGACAAGGGAAATCCAATGCCATTAACCTCACTGATTCATCCAACACCAACATCCTGGGAGTCAGCAGTGACTTGAAATTTAACTGAACCAGCCACAGGAATACTGTGGCAGAATACAAGTCAGGGGCTGGGTATCCAAAAACTCGCCAAAGCCATTCCATCTTCTTGAAGGCATTAATCATGAGTATTACAGAATATTCTATATTTGTCCAGAAAAGTGCAGCTCCAACCACACTCAAGAAGCTCAACACACCCTAGCCAAAGCAGCCATTTGATTGATGCCCTGGTCAACATCTTGAACATTCACTCCCTCCACCTCTTGCACACATGGCTGCAGCGTGTACCATCTACAAGATTCAATGCATCAAGTCACCAAGACTTCTTCGACAACACCTTCAAAATCTGCAAGCTCCACTGCCTAGAACAACAAGGGCAGCAGATGTATGGGAACACGAACACCTGCAAGTCACATACCATCTTGACTTGAAAATATATCATTGTTCCTTCACTGTTAATGTATCAAAATCCTGGAACTCCTTACCTAACCATACTGTGGGTGTATCTACACCACAGGATTGCAGTGGTTCAAGAAGGCAGCTCACAACCAACTGTTCAAAGGCAATTAAGGATGCATTATAAATACTGCCTTTGCATGCCATGAACAAATAAAAAAAGTCCAAACCATTAACAAGTAGCTCCTGCTCAAGTTGAGCCAGATATCAAGTAATCTGCTCATGCACTTAATTCCTTAATGGGAGCGACCTAAACTCCCGACGGAAATTCCCATAAACGGCTATGATTGAAAAATGGTTGAATCAAGAGTTTTGTGTATTAGCTAATACTTTGAAAATCAAATTGAATTAATCTGAAACCAAACATTTAAACATTCCTTACATCATCTAAATTTATAAAGATTACCGCAAGTGCGGTTTGCCCCTTATATGCGATTGTCAGCATAATGTGGCAGTGTTGAGAAGTCGCTGAGCAGAACTTCTTATTTTCCGACATTAAAGAACATCAGAGAGGGCATGTTTGGCTTGTAGGTGGTTGCCTTATAAGCTTTCTGTTACTGCAATACAGGGTTCAGCACAAACAAGCCTCGTGTGTGGTTCAGTTTTGTCTACATGCCTGAAATTGCAGACCGTAGCGGTGTTTCAGACTGGACTCCAGCAAGATGTTACTGCACTTAAAATTACAGATTTGAAAGTGACAAGTGACACAAGAGTATTTGTTGCCAGATAGCTCTCCGATCTGGGCCATTTATTACAACTGATAGACTGCAAGCCCAAATTCACTGGAAAGGTGGAAGAGTCTCACTCTTTGCTTTGGTCAGCCCCACATGGCCGTGGACCAGCCATGTTGCTTTTGGTGAAGGAGTCTCATTATTTTAATATTTTGTATTTTCAAAAGTCTGCATCAATAAGGCTCTTATACTAAGGAAAATGCATCTCAATAAAATGTTATTTAATTCTCTTTGTTCTTGCATTCAGCGCATATTAATGAGCTTCAAACTCATGAGTAAGCATAGTTGTTTCAGCTGGAATGAACAGAGCACTTAACAGGCTATAACCAGCAACTTCATAACTGAAGTTAATACAAATGGTTAATGGTTATCACTTCTTGGCTAATATAGGCAATTTTCAGAATCGGAGAAAAAGCCTGATGTGGAATGGCTTAAACTGCATAGCATGGGAAAGTACAAAATTCTAACTCTGGACTTTGGTCTGTGTTGATCTAACTGATCTCAGTCAAAGTGAAGGAAGGAAAACATCATTCAGGGTTCCTGTTCCTGAACACCAGCCTGGGAGTTTCCTCCGCATTTCCACTCAAGAGGCACGCTCAATCAGACCAACCAATTATGTGGCTTAAAAGTTTGCAGAATTTTGGGTTTAGTAATAAATTTAAAATTTCATCCATAAAAGAAACAGGCTGGTGAGTGAGTGCTTGCTTCTCTCCTTGGCTCCTGGTGTTTACCCTGATTTCCCATTTTAATTCCAGGTGTATTCTAATGAGATTGTGAGAATGTTTGGAATGAATTTGACATCAGCAAAATGACCACAATTTCAAGTTCAACTTCTGGATTGCACTCACCAAGGAAACTCCAAGCCGCTTTCTGGTACTTCCAGTCGAACTATAACTCAGAAAAATTGGGGAGAACGTTTAAAAAGGTTTTTATTCAAGACTTTTTGGGGAATTTACATGTACAAGTTATATGTACACAAAAGAACTTTACAAGATTTTTGGTACCCATCATGTGAACAGACAAAAGATCCAGAATATCCTGGAGACCTGCGCCGTTGGAATGGCATATCTACACAACCGGGTTTGTTTTACACTTGAGGTCTCAGGGAATTATATCTTTACTCACACCACACCAGGATTTCTTGTGTTTTTCTGCCAATATCCTTGCAGAAACCGTGCAAAATTGATAGCAGCCACCAGTACCACTCTCCCCCCCACCACCCCCCAACTACCGTTTGCCATGTGCAGCTGTTTTTTTGTATTATGCAGCCCCTTTAAGATTGGCACATGGCTGTGCATGCATGCATCTTAAGAGGAAAGCTGCTGCCTGCTTGTTCCCTGCACAGCATGTTCCTGGTCACTGCATGGCCATGCACCCGTGCAGCATAGAGGGAACACTTGCCGCCCACCACCCGCCACCACCCCCCCAAGTTCAGTCAGTGGCATTCTCAATTTTCCTTGATTTCCAGGAGTTTTCTCACGGCAGCAACTTTGAAAAATAAGCTGAATATATTTAAATACATTAATGTAAAACAATTCCAAGTAAGACACAGACGGAATCAGTTCACAGCTAAAAGCCAATCAAAGCACCTCTTCTTCATCACTCGGTTGTGTATATTTTGTGCACAGTGTGGAGCACTGAAGTTCCTTTGATTTGAGTGATTGTCACAATGATGAGATTTGTGCATGAGTGATATTAATCTGTAATGTTACCGGGTGACCAAACATAAGCTAAACTGTTTAAAAAGGACTTTTAAAGACAAGAAAAGATACTGACTAAAGGTGGCTGCCACCTGATGTCTGGTATTGCCAGTGACCAGTTTCTGAAAAGTTCCAATGTGGGATACAATTCAGGCATGCACCCTTCTCTGGAATTTTACACCGGAGGGATGTCAAGAACCACTTCTACGAAAATGACCTGGACATAGCATTGTTATTTGGAGATATGTCTTCCTATCTCATCAAAATGGATTATGACTCATTCAGGGTCACCCCCTCAGCTAGGAAACAAAAGCATTGTTGGATCAGACATCAGATAAAGAAATGCCTTTGAAATCATTATGTGGGTGGGGGGAGATCATGTGACTGAAGAAAACATTTTGAAACCTCTTTAAAACTGCATACAAGCTGCAAACAGTGAGCAGTCTGGAAAAGGTACCAATGGAGTAGCAGGGGTTGCCTTCTCTCCTCTCCCAAGTTAAGACCCTATCTCTTACAGTTTAAAGATCCAACACTGAAATAGTAAATTATCCATTGATAGGAACCTCAGATGCAAAACTCATCGACTCCTGGAAGACACAATTACGGATTAAAAATAAAATTATCTCCAGTAATTGCAGTTTTACTCCACTCCTAGAACTTCAAGAACCCAGAGAAAAATCAGCCTCAGCCAAAGGACTCAGTGACCTCTCCATTTCTTTACTTTTCAGCATTGAACTTTCAATTGGCTAAGAAAGTAACTACCTACAGTATAACTTGTAAATAGTTAAACACAGGCATTGAGTAAAGTACTTTCAAACCCACTATAGTCACACATGGGGGTGGTAAGTTAGGGGAATCATATATTACCCCTCCTCACATAGTTGTAAAAAAAATTTGTTTGCTAGCATTTGGAACT
The DNA here is from genome assembly GCF_017639515.1 of Carcharodon carcharias. Taxonomy (NCBI): domain Eukaryota; kingdom Metazoa; phylum Chordata; class Chondrichthyes; order Lamniformes; family Lamnidae; genus Carcharodon; species Carcharodon carcharias. The sequence continues at coordinate 100,049,966 of NC_054470.1, forward strand.
GAATACAACAGGCAACGAGAACAATTTATATCCACAGATTATGAAAGTTACTGGAAGTGGGAAGTAAATTAAACCCTGGACAGAAATTTTAAAAGTCCATTCCATGCTTTGTGCACAGTGCTACTGTGCTAACAAAAATGTTACATTTGATATTTGTGCCTTTCTGGAACAGATGGAAATTACTTTTGCTGCTTTAAAGGTTTCGGCCATCGAGGTGTTAAAAGACGCAGCGAAGGAATTGGAGTTTAGAGTTTTGCCTGAAAGCCAGGAGCTTTGAAATGTTAAAACTAGTACCCAGAGAATTAGGTTACAACCTGAGACAAGTGGAAGAGAAAAAACTAGACTTAGTGAAAATACAGCTAGAACAGAGAGACGAATAGAGTTAGAGTTCCAAGCATTGGAAAGGAGACCGGGCGCAAGAGAAAACTTTCCAAAGAAGACAGCAAGAAAGGGAAATAAGACTACACGAACTGCATAGGGAGGTAGAGGCAGCTGAAGTAGGCTGGAGAATAGTACTCCCCAAAAGACAGGGACAGTCCAGAGAGGCTGAAAAGCCTGGAGAAAGCCAGCAGGAATCTAAAGGAGTACAGGGAACCAATAGATGTTCAGAAATCCTTGGGGGCGGGGGAGGGCATAGAGTGGGGGTGATAGAATGGGTACAGGCAACTGCGAGGAGTTCGAAAGACCTACAGGGGCGAAAGAACCCATGAGTGTTAGAGTAGCTAGAGAAGACCTACTTGAATTTAACAAGGCTGAAGCTAGGCCAGTAGAAGTAAACTGGGTCAGGGTAGAATCCTTGGGAATTAGAGTAGCTAGGGAGGAGCTACTTAAACCTAAAAGGGCTGAAGCAAGGCCAGTAACATGAACCAGGAGCAGAAGTAGGCCACACAGCCCTTCAAGCCTGCTCCACCAGTCAATAAGATCATGGCTGATCTGATAGTAACCTCCTGCCTGCCACCGATTACCTTTCACCCACAATTAATCAAGAATTTATCTAGCTCTGCCTTAAAAATATTCAAAGACTCTACTTCTACCAACTTTTGAGAAAGAGTTCCAAAGACTCTCAACTCTCAGAAAAATTTCTCCTCATCTCTGTCTTAAATGAGCGACCCCTTATTTTAAAACCGTGACCCCCTGGTTCTAGATTCCCCCCACAAGAGGAAACATCCTCTCCACATCCATTCTGTCAAGACTGCTCAGTATCTTAAAAGGTTTCGACCAAGTCATCTCTTACTATTCTAAACTCCAGTGGATAAAAGCCTAAACTGTCCAACCTTTCCTCATAAGACAACCTGCCTATTCCTGGTAATAACCTACTATACCTTCTCCGAGCTGCTTCCAATGCACTTACATATTTGCTTAAATAAGGAGACCAGTAGTGTACACAGTACTCCAGATGTGGTCTAAACAGCACACTACACAACTGAAGCATAAGCTCTCTACTGTTGTATTCAATTCCCCTCACGATAAACGATAACATTCGATTAGATTTCCTAATTACTTGCTGTGCCTGCATACTAGCCTACTAGCACATTAGAAATAAAAAAGGTCAGGGTGGAATCGGTGGGAATTGCAGGAGCTAGCGAAGAGCTACTTGGACTTAAAAAGGCCAAAGCTAGAACAGCAGAAGTAAAAGAGAACCATGCAGGGCCTGTAAAAGGTTAAAAAGGATGAAAGGAGAGGGCCAGTGATCTGTTTAGCAGACACCTTCATGGCAGATTTAAATGGGGACCAGGGAGTTGCCAGCTAGACCAAGAAAGAGGAAGGGTGATAGCCCACTCAGTCGAAGATCCTCAGGGGAGTACAGCAAGAGCTGAACTGCCACTTGGGGGCAGTAATGTTTCAGCGGTCATGGAACAAGTTAGGAGAATTCCCAATTCCCAAAACAAAGAGGAAGAGAAGAGAATCTACCCCAGAGCAGCCAACACTTGTGGAGATCACAAGGAGTGTATGAGTGGAACCATGCAGGGTTAAACATTGTTAAACAAAATGAAACAGACCAAGTTTTAAACCTCAACCAGCTTAGCAGTATTGATGGAAAAATCACCAGAAATGAAATGCCAGATGACAGACCAGAATTCCTACAGGAGGCAAAAATCAAATTAGAGCCCACTAACCTCCTAGAATTCAGATTTGTAAAAGTGCCTGGGTTTAAGCTAATAAAGTCACAGGATATGGAGGTGGATGGCGATGGGTTAAAATCGATCGGACTGGACCAGGCTAGCAATCAGGAAAATTTGCATACTAGGAGCCTGATTTGTGCTAAGCAGCATGAGGGCAGAGCCAATGGGAGGTACAGAATACCCCTACCAGTAACCAAGGATAGCTTGGCTGTTGCCAACGATCTGAGAGCTAACAGCAATGTGAAAAAAACAAACCCCATGGGCGATACCTATTCGGAAGTTACAGCAGCGAGACGGCACAGGGTTTCTGACAAAGTTATCTGTCATGCCTACCACCAGAAGAATAAAGCAACTTCAGAACCCTGATGCAAGCCTAATCTTTTCAAACGAAGACAAGTTTTGTTTGTGACCCAGCACCTGAAAAGAAAAAAGCAATATAAGAACATGCTGTCATGAGAGTATAATAATTTTCATAATACTTTTCTGGTTTATTGTAAAGTAGGTTTATGGGGTTAAGTAGTTGGGTCTGTCTGCGTTTAAGATTCAATTATGTTTTGTAGCCAAGCAAACTACAAGCTAAAGTTATCAAAATAAGTAAGTGTCTTTGAAATGCTAAGTGGTTAAACATGATTGGGGTCTTAGCATGTAAGGTGTGAAAGGAATTTGCATTTTTAGATAGATGAAGGGAGATTTGAATTTCAAAGAGGTCAATGACAATATTGGCAACATAAAAAGATTTATTATGAGAAAGGTAAAGTTCCAAAGACATATGGAAACAATGGAATTTACATATTAAAAAGAGAGAAACATATATAAAGGGGAATGAAGCTACGTGTCAGGAGAAGGCATTGCGAGATCTAACAGAAGTGTGTGAAGTCGACTTAAATGAAGCCTCCAGTATTTGTGCATAAGCCTGCTGTCTACAGAAACTGGAGCTGAAGAAGTGTTACTTTGAATTCCACTGTCCAGGTATTGTGTTAATTTACTGGATCTGTTTAAAATCTAAAAATCTATTTTGGACCGCTGCCTTAAAGGGAGTCTAACTGAGAGTCAGGTTAATTAAGAACTTTTAGGAGTTATTACAGTATCTAATTTGTAGTCCTATGTACGTGCTTGAAATCTTTTCTTTTCTTGATAAATATTTAAATTTAGTTTTTTTAAAGAAATCTCTAACAGTCTTGATAGACTTATTACTTCTGAATTCAGTGCACATATCTCGAAATAGATACAAATTGCAAAACCTTTGTGATAGCATGGTCAGGTTTCCATCATGGATTTGATCTGCTTGGCACACATCATCTGCCGTGTCATAACAGCATCTGCTCTTCAGAATCTAACAAAATTTAGGGGCATCTGGATATCAAAACCACAGTAGAGCAGAATAGATTGAATTAGAGTAAGAGTGTGAATGGGTGTGCATGTGTTATTTTTAATTCTCTTAATATTTGGATGTCTGTAACGAAACAGTCATTGAAATTCACGTTTCATTCCTCGTGAGAAGCAGGTGTCACAATGATGTGACTTGTGCCCGAGTGATATTCATCTGCAAGGTCACTTGGTGAACAAACATATACTGAACTGTTTCAAAGGGACTTTTAGGGACAAGAAAAGACACTACCTAAAGATGGCTGCCACAAGTCACCTGACGTTTGGCATTGCCAGTGACCAATTTCTGGAAAGTTCAAATGTGGAATACAATTCAGACATGGATCCTTCTCTGGAATTTCATGGCTGAGGATGTCAAGAGTCGTTTCAAAAGGGATCTGAAACAAACATTAACTGGCTGGAGGCAGGACTTCTGCCCCTTACTCAGGAGGGAGTTCCACCTCAGGGAGCTGCGGGCAATCTGATTGGCCAGTAGCTCTCCAGTCCCTGCAGTGCCAGAAGCTGCAGTGGACAGGGCTGGGACTGCAAGCAGTCCCCACAGCCTAAATCCTCAGATTCCAGGATCAGGCAACTTTTGGGAGTCTTAAGGCAGGAAGAGTAAGCGAGGCCTTGGTGGAGTGGATAGAGGACAATTGGGGTATCAGTGGAGAGGCCGTGGGGAGGACCTTCTGTGACTAGACCTTATGGGGGGGGGGAGGGGGAGAAATGAAGGGGAGTGATTAATTTTAAAAGGGGGCTGCTGATTGAGGCACTCCACCCTCTTCCCATACATTTATTTTTGGGCATCCCCCTACCTCGGAAATCCTTGAACCAGCCTGACAAATGAGGATGGCTGATCCTTAAGCAGTGTTAGGAAACGCAGATACCTTACTTTTAAAAATCAGGATTTCAAAAGCCAGGAACTCAAGTTTCCAGCATGCCTCCAGCCGACTGCACATGTGCCAGCCTGGAAGTGGCCGCTCACGTCCATTTGGGGTCTTTTGCTGTCTTTAGTCAGAAACACAGGCTTTTCATGCACGCGCTAGCCGGGAAAGGGCCATACATATGCAGTTAAGTCTTTTTTCACATTCTTTCCTTTTGTGCACTGCACAAGGCCGGTTCCTGGCCTGAAGAGATTAAAGGAGTGAAACAGGTCACGTGACCTGAACCAGAGCGCAATTCAAGGGGTTTCGTCCCAGGCAGCAGCACACGGGGAGGGGGGACATGGAGAAGATTCCAAACCAAGAAGTTGGTCCCAAATCAGGCAGTGGGACAGAAATAGGCCCCAGAAGAAAGTCCCAGGCAGGGTCAATGGCAGGAATCAAAGATAGATCCCATTGAGTCAAGATAAATGACAGGGATGGAGAAAAGGCTCTGAGGTCAAAGAGAAAGAGCTGCAAGGGGCAGACTTGAAACAAAGTAGGCTTGAGAGAAGCCCAGAAAATTTGAGGGGGCAGCTGAAGGTTGGTGACTCTATGCTGTAGGCCATAAAGACAAAGTTACTCTTTTGGAGCAGCGGTGTTCTGCTTGGTACAGCAGAGAATCTCAAAGAGTACTTAAAGATCCAAGGAAAAGGAATCTCTGAAAAAGAGATTGAAACCCTGGAGTTGGATCCGTGTTAAAGCTATCCAAGTGGGAGCAAGGTTTGGAGAGAATTCCAAGGTGAGATCTTCAAATATAGAGATTGGAAGCCTGCAAGAGAAAGACAGAATTTCAGTGAGACCAGTTGACTCTCAGTGTGACAAGCGTCTGGGTGGGTTGTTGAGAAATCTATAGAATCTGCTTTGGTCACATCTGTCATGCATTTTGAAGTGTGGTGCATCTGACCACTGTTCTATTAATTCACATGTGTCACATACTTACCCTGAATATTAGAGTGTAAGATATATATGGTAAATTGTTTTATCTTTCCCAATTTGTATGTGTCTGTGAAGATATAGCTTGGGGTGAAGGAATAGTGAATATTTAAATAATTTCCTTGTGTTTATATTGAGATCTTTCCAACCTTTTTGTCTGGTTTAATACAATTCCTTTTTCTTGTTCAATGAAAGTTTTATTCTGTGTGTTAAAAGTTTATCAGCAGACTCTTGTGAATTTGTTCAGTAACTTCCCTCCATGGTTTAAAAAAAGTTAGAGTCTATCAAGCCAGGTTCCCCTCTGAAATCAGACTTGTAGTAACATCAGCTGGGGTTGAAACGGTGTTCAATTGAGGCAAGGGTCGACCTAGACCTCACCCATCCCAGTGTAAAATCGCGGAACGGTCAGGGCGGCAGGAAGCCAACAGAAAGCCCATCTGGGAAATTTTATGCTGGGGGAAAACGCAAAAGTTCTGCCCAATAAAAACTAACCCTTTTTGTTTAAACCTCAAGAAAGCCTGGCAGACTCATTTCTTTGCGTGCAGTACATAAATGGCTAAAACACAGACATTGAGTTAAATGCCTTCATCCTTCTAAATCTTCATCAAACCCTGTTATGGTCACACTTAGGAGGTGGTAAGATAGGAGAGTCACATTTTAGCCCTCCTCACATGGTCGTAACAGGAGAATGTGGGATAAATCCAGTTAGGCTATTTTCAGGCTGAAAATGTTTGTTGTGCTCGCAACATACATAAAAGAGACCAAAGGCCCAAATCACATCTGACAATGGATACAGGACCTCAACTGAATAAGTTTAGCAGGCTGAAGGTGCCCATTAGTAGCTCATCAGATAGCCCTGGAACAAGTTTGGACAGCAGCAGACCTACTCAGGCGGGAGGCTGGGAAGTGGGGCCTGCAGTATGCTGCTGGGGAGCCAGAAAAAGTATTCCAGCTCCTACTGACTCCACGTTAAGGGATGAATGTCAACTGTGATAAAACGTATTCCTAGAAGTTTCATCACATGACTTGCCCCCATGCTCCAGCCATTCATCAGCCAACACATTCATCCTTGTGACATACCACGTTCATATGTCAATTGGAAGGCAAAAAGATTCATTACCCAATTGTATGATGCTTGACTGTCAGCCAAACAGCCTTTGTTCCCCCATTTTCAATATCTTTATTTGGTCAAGAGAAACTTTCAAAAAAAATGACCAAAAGAAACTTTTTTAATGTCCCGATGATTTTTCGCTAGGAAGATTGGCCACCCTACATTAAAGTACCTGGACCTTGACAGCCTCCAGAAGACTTTTTAATGACCACTGGTTAGGCCGCAAAGGAAATCAGAAAAATGGGACCAATTTTGGACCAAGGTGCTCAAAAAGGTGTGCAGTTTCTCATTAGCATGTGTTAAGGGCCTCACATCTGTTTGAGGCCAACGTCAGGTAGGTTCAAACACTGCCCGAGCTACTGTAACATTAGGTGTATTTCAGTAGCCTTTGGGACACAGCCCTGTGAAATTGGATCTTACTGCCCTGTTTCACACCCAAAGAAAAGCAAGCCAAAAAAAAAGGGGCCATTTAGGTCCTCTTTTGTTTAAGCAAAGATTTCCAGGTTTTTACAAATTCACTTTCTAAATAAATGGTTAAAAAAACCAATTCATAACTTAGAATGTTGCAGGAAATAGAATGCATCAGTTAAGTGCATCCATAACTTGAACAATTTTCTGCAGCTGATCAAGTTCAGCACAGTAAAAGGATTTGAATTTCGGAACTCAATGGCTCAGGTCAAGGCAATATTGATCAGCTTAAATGAGCCCATTAATAATACAGATGGGGTATGTCGTTGGTTACACTGTTCCTGAGGTGCCTGATTTGCAAATTATTTTTCCAGTAAATTTTTGGAATAGGCCTGGAATGGGAAGGTTGGGGCAGGAAACTGTGTAATCTTTGCAAGTTGCAGATCGTGACATTCCAGGAAATTGCAGAGCTAAAACGATTACAATCTTCCCCTTCCCTCCTTCCAAGAACCACAATATACACAGGTTGGCTCATTGGCTCAAATGATCAAGACTCCATGCCAGCAGTTCCCAACCAGTGTGCTGTGGCACACTGGTATGCCATGAAGGTCAGCCAAGTATGCCATTGGGAACTCCAATAAATCTTTGGCCTCCTGCGCATGCACCATCCCGGAATGGGCTGCACATGCGCGGTTCGGATTCTTCACATTCATTAAGCCGAGGACAGGCCCCATGTGCCTGTGCAGACAGGCAAAAATGAAGAAGGGCGTGAAAACCCGGGTCAAGTGGCATGGTGCAGAGTGCCATCGCCAACCAGTATCCCAGAGAGGGGGACAAGGGAGGTGGGTAGTGAGAGGTCCCAAAAAGGGAAGAAGAGACAGGGAAGAGGCCCCAAAAGGAAGTTCCAAGTAAGGGAAGAATATAGAGATCCGAGAAAGCAGCTGAAGGTTGGTAACTCTGTGCTGCGGGGCGTTGAGGCAAGAGTGCCCCTTTGGAGCAGTACCCCAAATGAATCACTGGCATATTATGAGATATACACAGCCATGGATGAGTTCTTGAAAAAGAGAAGTGAGGAATCCCACTCTGATTCAAATGTGGCCGAAACAACAGAACCTCAAGGGATAAAAGCCAGACAGGCAGTGACAAATACTCAGCCTTAGGATTTTCGTGGGCTAGTGATGCCTCTTGCCCTGTCCCAGAATGCCTAATTTGCATTCATTTTGCTCTCAAATGCTGTAATGTTACCAAGTAAGTTGAGGTGCCATTTGAATACAAAATACTGTTCACTCGCCAGCAAGAATATACAGTACTTCAGGCGCCTGAGAACACAAAATGGAAAGCAAAATCAACATATGATGGTGTGCATGTGGGTCTCAGATAATGCACAGGAGTTGAGTTACTTAGTGGCTGAGTTAGTAGCAAAATTTAAGAAGCTGCCCACCATTGCCGAAGCCCTAATTCTGCAAGCATGCGAAAGTATTGAGAGAGTAATGTTCGGAGCTGATGCTGTGAAAAAATTGACAAAGTTCCTCTTTCTGATAATACAATCAAGCAACATCTTGACGAAATGTCAGTTGATATTGAACAGATGCTAGAAGGGCAAGAGTGGAAAGTTTGCCTTACAGATTAATGATCCCACAGATGCCACAAAACTGCCAGCTCTTAGCTAATGTCAGGTATGTTGACGGGGGTTTCTATCATAGAGCATTTCTTCTTTTGGAACAAATTGTCCAGTCCCGCGACCAGGGAAGAAATCTTCCTTGTCACAACTGCTTATCTGGAGAAAAACAATCTTACCTGGACAAAGTGCAATAGCATCTGAAATGACAGAGCAACTTCCGTGACGGGATAAGTCAAAGGGTTTGTGAGTAAGGTGGAAGAACAGAATCCTGACATCCAGGTTAGCCATTATATCCTGCACCATGAAGCCCTTGCTGCCAAAACAATGCCACCTGAGTTAACTCCAGTATTAGGCCAAACAGTGAAAATCACATCCTTTGAAATTGCACTTGTTTATTATTTTGTGTGATGAGATGGGAGCCGATTACCAGGTTTTACTCATTACACAGAGGTGTGATGGCTGACTCGGAGGAAGGTCCTCTCCGGTGTTTATGAGCTCCATCACATGCTGAAATATTTTTTTGTCTCTGCATGAATTGCCACAAAAAGATCTAATATGTCTTGATTCTTGGTGTGCAAAGCTTGCATATCCTTCAGATACATTTGGCCATCTGAATGAGCTGAATGTTAAAATGCAAGGGAAAAATGTGATATTCTGACTGCCATGGATAAACTTTTAAGGTTTCAGGTCAAAACTGGCCCTTTGGTAGGAAAAAGTGGCAAGGGGGTTGATTTGAGATGTTCAAGCTGGCATCAGCGAATCCTGCTCAGAAAACTGTACTCAACCTCACCTCCACGCATTTTAAAACACTACAAGAGAAGTTCAAATGCTACTTCTCCTCCACAAGTATGGAAAACTTTGACTGGGTGATCCGTTTAGTTCCCTTTCCTTTGAATCGTCAAAGATAATGTTGTCATTAAAAGAGGAGGAGGAATTTGCAGAGCTCAGGATGGATCGTACAGTGAAACTGAAATTTGCAGAGATGCCTCTGGATGCATTTTGGTTGCTTGCGGGACAAGATTATCTATCTGTTTCAGACCACGCTATAGCAGTACTCTTACCATTTCCTGCAGCCTACCTGCGCAAGTTAGTGTTCTCAACACCAGCTTATGCAAAAAGCAAAAGGGGTGAGCGGCTGCCAAGCGGAGCAAAACCTGAGAGTTGCCCTGTCATCAGTTCCTCCCGGATCAAGAGACTCTGCCCACGGAGGTAAGCTCAGGTGTCACAACAACGTTGTTGATAAGATGCTGCTCACAGTACTACCTCCATTTGCAGGTTTGCTTTGATTCATACACTTATAATTTCATTAAGTTTTTTTATATGAATAAGAAACTTTTTTTTAATCACGTTAGGAAGAAGAACTTATCACACAGAAATGCAGACTTTAAAAAACTGAACAATTGAAATCGTTAATGGGAAACACTTTTAAATTGTATACATTTTCTATTAAAAAAAATTATACTTGTCATGCAACTGGTGTTAGAGCTTTCACTGTCAACTGCTTAAATTGATGAGAATTGTATTAGATGGTGGCTTGATCTGTCTTTAGGAGGTTTTAGTGATAAAAGGCTTTTGTTAGAGGGCAGTTCAGTTGAAAAAAATAAGAGGTGCGCCTCATTTTTTCTAATGGTATAAAAGGTGTGCTGTGACATACAAAAGTTTGGGAACCACTGCTCTATGCACTCAATTTGCAGGAATGCTTGCAAGATCCCAACCTCAGCCCTGCCAACATGGAAGTCATAAAATCATAAAATAAAAGAATAGAAGAGACGGTAAGCCATCCTAAGCTCTGCCCACTTAAGCAAGAGTCCACTCGGCAATATTACCAGAGAAAGCAATCTTGCACTCTTTAATACTGATGCCACATGGCCCAAGATGATGAAATTAAAATGAATTGAACTCTAAAGAGGACAAAGGTTAGATTTACAACATTTACTGCCAACTGACTGAATTATTAGCGGCTGAAATTTGTGCTTGCTTTGAAGCTTGCGTATTCCCAATCGAGGCAGGCTGAATATTCTGTCTACTGAGCCCAAACCCTACACAATGAAAAGGCTTTGAGAAATGTGCAAAGACATCTTATTGCTGATAGAGGCAAAAGTAAAAGCTACTGACAGAACATTTATTGTTCTTGAATTATGTATCTAAATCCAAAAAGTACATAGAAATTCCTCATGTCACTTTGCAGGCATTAAGATAACACAGCATTACTGCAAAAGGCTCTCAGTGGTGGGAGTTTCAGGGAACCCTTCAAAAAAGTCACAAAAGAAATTGCCAAAGGAAATTACATCATCTGGTTTTCTGCAAAGGAGTGACTGCAGCTGAACTGAGGGGGCAGCTAGATGTTTACAGCACAATCATAATTGTCTGCAGTTAGTCATTCAGTCCCAATGTTTCAAGCTATTGATGAGAGTGATTTAAGGGATCTGTTACAATTATCAAACAATAATCAAATATCAATGTTAAACAGTAACAGAATAGCATCCCCAGCCCTAACTCTTGCATTTGTTTCAGTAACAGCCAAACCCATGTGTTTGTGTTACAGTAATTAAGTGCAGTTGTTATTGTGGGCTCACGTTGCTTAGGGGTCAGCTTGGGTAGTGCCTCTCAAACACTTACTAGCTCTGACCTCACAGGAACTTGGACTGTCCTATACCACAAGAGGAAGAAATTAAAATGATTGGAATGCAGGGAAGGCAAAATCTCTAAACATTTAAATTAAAGTCGTGATCTTAGAAATAGTCCATGGGGTTAATATAGAGCCTTTTGAGCACTCTGCAAACTGTTGTTAGAGCCACTTGCTTTGAGCGACTGTTAAATGGTTTAGAGACGCATCCCACTCCTGATCATGGTACAACATTCTCCACTACACACTATATTAGTCATCCCTAATCCCTATGGTTAATGAATACATTTTTCTCTTCGTGGAGGAAAATATAATACACAATGAAGAGCAGGGGGTTATGTAAAACAATCAATGGCAGCAGGCAAGATAGCATATCTCATTCATGGTGTTCGTGAGGTGTTATTCTAATCCCATTTACTTGCTTCAAGTCAACGATATCTGGATTTGTATTCCATTTACTATCTGGCATGCCTTTTTAAGCAGCTGTGAACTTTCTTCATGAAAAATCTTACTTACTTCTAATATCTTTCATAAGTACAGACAATTATTTACACAGGCACAGGATAGAATGTCATATATGCTCTTAAAAGATTTAGAATTTCACATGCAAACTAATGCAAATATTAAAGCCCTTTTGGCTCATTTTGAAAGTACTTTCCATTATTTCTCATTGCAAAGTCTATCATCCATTTTCCCAAGCCATTTTTAGAGCCTGAGTTAACAATGATTCAGAAATAAAAAATGTTGTATTTAAAAAAAATTAGGCCAACTCACCGGTGACTCTCATGTTTATCCAGTAAATACTTAGGCTGTAAACATAAGAAATTTCCCAGCTTTGATCTCTGATCTGTGCCGAGTTAGAAGCTCTCACATGATGCAGTGGTAGGGTACAATTGGTCTTAACCAAGAGTCAAGCGAGAAAACATTGGTCAAGGTTTTCGTTGTTGAACACTATCCAGCAATCAGCCATCTAGGCTAATATTCCAGCGCAGCACTGAGGGATAGCTGCATTGTCAGCACTGCCATCTTTCAGATGAGATGTTACTGTCAGGCGAACATAAAAATCTCAAGACACTATTTCAAAAAAATAACATGGGAGTTATCCCCTTTGATCTGGTCAATATTTATCCCTCATTCAACAAAAAGCATTACTTGGTCATTATCACAATGTTGATTGTAGGAGATCGCTGTGTGCAAATTGGCTATCCTGTTACTACAATTTAAAAGTACTCCATTTGTTGTAAAGTGCTTTGACATTTGGTCATAAAAGGCACTTTATGAATGCAAGTCTTTCCTTTTCTTCTTTGTACAAGAATGCTTGGTAAAAATTAGCTGTTGGGTGGAGAAGGTGGACAGAATTGGTTGTGTTGCTTCCTTGCTGAGATAGGCCACTGATATTTACTGCCAAATTCACACGCCATGGCTATGGCACAGTACTCAACATGGAATTAACACTTTCAGGAGAAAAGGAGAAAAGAAAACTGGTAAAGTGAGATTACAATTGGCACTGTATTTTTAATTATTTTTTGTCCTAAAGTGCACCACTGGAGAATGAAATTATTTTCCATGCTATACTCCAGAAAGCAAGGTGAAAGATAAAACTTTATACACTAGTATTTATTTACAGAGTTACACATCACAAGCACACACCTCCTAATCTAACAATCATAGTCTTAGTTTGCGACTATTTTAGGGCTCAATGAATGCCCAGTTAATGGCCACCACCTGCATATAATTAAGCACAATTAATATACAATTAACATCCAAAGTCAGTGGCAAACCTCCTCTGAGCAAGTAAAACACAACTGGATTCAGAATAAAACTTCCTCTAATTTGTGACAATTAGTCTCAGTCCCAATATTAGAAGATGAGTTTCTACTTTCTCAAGGGCAATTAGGGATAGGCAATAAATGCTGGCCTAGCCAGTGATGCCCACATCCCATGAATGAATTTTAAAAAAAACGTATTTTTCTATTTTCTCACTTGAGCTCCCTTGCAAGCTCTTATAACGTTTGTCCATTTAACACCAAATTAGGGGAAGTTCTGTGCTAAGGACCATCACTCACCAGGAGTTACAGAGCTGCCAAAACTCATTTCATGTTAGTATTTCTTCTTAATGAAATACATTTCCAACATACTTTCTGTAAAGCCGTCGTCATTTTCTCCCAATTTATCCACCTCTGTTGCTGTTATTCCATACGAGAGCTCCAGAAATGTTTTCACTTTCACTCAATAAGAGTCTTCTTCTTGACAATGGTAGACAGGACATCTGCTGTGCCCTCTCCATCTCCCGTGATTCTGCTCTCATTCCCTTCCCCTCCTCTCTACAATGAACAGGCTCTCTCTTATCCTTACCTTGCAACCACTAGCTTTTATCATTGACGGATTATTGTCTGCCACTTACAATAGGACCACACCAATAGGTACAACCTTGGCCTTAAGCTCCTCTCAGACCTTTGTTTCTTAGATGCACTTGTTGAGCCTTTCACCACCTCAGCATCCAGTTGCCCTTTTTTCTTGGCACCTTCCCATGCGCCCATCACAGATATACAGTCTGTTCATTCGCACACTTCTCCATTGTTTAAGCCCCAAATATCCACACTTGAACATAAATTAGGCAACCATTTTGCCAAACACCTCCCTTCAGTTCATAGGCGTGACTCTGGCAACGTGGTGACTCAACAGTTTGACTTCCCCTTCCATCCCAGCTTTGACCTCACTAGATTTGGCTTCCTGGACTGTTCCAACCTGAAACAACATTTCAATCGCTCTCCTGGGCATTCTACAGCCCTGATTTGAAGAACTTCAGATCTTAGCTACAGTTCTCCCCATCTCAATTTGTTTTACAGTAAGGAATTCTGGTGATATGCACAAGTGTGTCAGCATCTGGAAAAGGAGAAGCAGCAGATTAATAATGTTTCAGGTGTGGACCCTTTGTCAGAACAGTACTGGTGGAGAGAGGGGATGCTGCCCTGTTGGTCTTTCTTTGGGGGACAGTTGGATCTACTGTGCATTTCCATTTTTCATTCTGACGTGCTGTTTCATTCTCACATCAATTTTCTCCACTTCCAAACCTTTTTTACCCCAGTGTGGATCTTCCAATCCCTTTTTCCAATCACAGTTATGTGCATGCTCTCTTGTTCTTTTAGTGTATTCTGTTGCTTTTTTTTCAATTATGAAGTTTGCTTTTAATATTTTTTAAACTTTGGTAAAAAGTTAAGTTGCTCCAGTGCTAACTTCGCTGTTCATACATTGAGGAAAGGACAAATCTGGAGCTAGTCATTTCCTTAACACAGGTTAATTCACAAAAGCACACTTCTCCCTACACTGGTGTAAAACAATTCTTGTAAAGTTAATTCCCTAACCTTTGCCCAATTAGTAACAGTTGCTCCCACTTACAAACTAAGGCATGCATTTCATTTTAACAGGATTCCAACATTAACAGATTCCCTTCTTTTCTAAAACAAATTAATGAGTGCATGTAAACAAAAAATCTGAAAAAAAGAAATAAATCACACATTTCAGACTCATCATGAGTCATCCTTCTTCTAATTCTCCCAATAATTTCTCACTAGAAAAGTGTTCCTTTTGGTAACCAAGCAATCTGATAACTGATGGCTTGTATCCACCCATTTGAGCTTGAGATTTCCTTTCACTCTGCCATTTCTTTTAGACTTGCATGATCCACTCTTAGTTTTTTTTTTCATTCATAAAGGGAAAGATTGTCCATATAGCATTCAACATTTTCCTCAGAGGTTCCTCTAAAATCTTAATCAGTGCAAGAATTTCAGCAACCAGGGTTGTTCTTACTATTCTCCTTATATTCTTGGTTTCCTAGGCCTAGGGGCAACATTTCCCACTTTCTGCCATTATAAATATTGTAAAATCCATTGTACTTGAAAACCCTTCACAAAGGTTTGCATGAGAGGCGTCACTAAAAACAATCAATTTTATATTGGTCACCCAAAGATGGAAACTTCAGCACACATTTCTCAAGCTTCAATTTTTTAAATACAAAAACAAAATTACTTGGAAAAACTCAGCAGGTCTGGCAGCATCGGCGGAGAAGAAAAGAATTAATGTTTCGAGTCCTCATGACCCTTCCACAGAATTTTTTTAATGTCTTGTTCGCCTGTAAAATGGCCTGGACCTTGGGATATTTCATTATAGTACTCAGTTCAAAGACATCAAAACTTGCATCCAGCCTCGTCTATTTGCCCAACCAATTCAGCTGTCCAACCAGGCTTCACAGGTTCTTCATCCCATCTTTAGAAGTATCTGCTTATTTTTGTGAGGACCCAGCCCGATTGACTGTGATAGGATTAACGTTTTCTAACTAAGATTGTTGATCTAAAGTAACATCAGAGCCACATTTTACTTCCAACCCAATACATTTAAGACCCCAGAAACCTAACTCCCAACCTTAAATTCTGTTCTATGCCTGTCAATAACATTGTTTTGAAACTTGCTAGCACCACACTGTTGAAGTGCAGCTGCTATCCAACACCACAAAAACGCTCATTGCTCGTCTAAAGCTCCCAGTAAGCAATACTATTCCTTCAAGCCAGTCATCATCATCATTCTCAGCATCCGAATTATATGTTTCACGCATTACCTCAAAGACACGATTTCTTCCCTTTGGCAAATTCATTGCATAATCATATTTGGAATCACGACGATAACATCTGTTAATCATTGTGCATTTCTAGGGTTCAAGTACCAACAGTCACCATTCCAAACCTGCTTTTTGTCTTGATTCTCAAATTGGCTAAAAGTGCAACCATCTTCAGACCACCTATCAGCAACCCCCATCTTTCTACTAACACCTAGTATTCAGGCAATCTCAAAATGGGGTCTTACATTCTTTGCATCACTGCAGAGTTGCCTATATTCAATTTGAAAGTAGCTGGAAAGGACTGATTTCCCAATATTTTTTTTAGGGCAGCAGCCATTTGGTCTAAGGGAGTCTTTCCATGAAATTGAACCTCCGTCTACACCATAAGTCTATCTATATGTGAAATCTCTGCACATTCCAGTAATTTGAATGCAAGCACTGACTCTGGGATTTTTAGGTCAAACTTTGTCAAACTCTTGTACAACCAAAGTCCACAATATGCTCTTCCATGGACTGATTGTCCATCTCCTTAAGTTTATCAAAAGTTGACCACACTTCATAGGCCTCCAACAAATCATCTTGTAAATCTGATCTGTAAATAGTAACAAAAGAGTTAATTAACCGTCTTTGGTATCCAAGTCACCCACATCCAACTCTGAAAATATCTTACTTCTAACCTTAGTTTTTCCTGGTAATGATAAGCCAAAGCTATGCCTTGCTTCTTCCAGGATAATGAGGGAACCCACGTCCACATTTCCACCTCATCTTTCCATTGCTCATATGGTTCAGGCACCAAAAAAAAAGTGGACAATCAAAGCTTGAGAATTTGCATCAGGCCTCAGCCATTTTGTATCAGAGGCTGCCAGGAATAGTATATTGCTTTTATTTTCTCTCAGAAGATAGAGACTAAAAAAAACTCCTTATTCAACATCCAATCACCAGAGCTCAATGTTCATTCTCTGTTACCATGTTAAATTCACTGTTCATACATTGAGGAACAGACAAACCTGGAGCCAGCCTCTTCCAGTTTATTCACAAACCCGCAAGCACAGATTCCCTTTTTCCTCGCTCTAAACCAGTTAATATATACTTAAGAATAATTCCCTAATCCTTCCCAATTAGTAACAGCCACTCTCAATTACAAACTAAAGCACGCACTTCATTGTAACAGGATTCCAAAATTAACACAGAAGGCTATGTTGGCGCCATTTAGAAAAGTTCATCTCACATTCCTCCACACAAAAAAATGTTATAAGTCAAGACAGGGTCCCAATCTCATGGCAGTAGGGCTTTAGTTGTATTGCACAGTTTGCATTACTACAAAACAGTAATTTCTGCACAAATGTAAAATTTGCAACATAACCTTCTGATACTTTTATGATAAGAATTTATCTGCTGCTGTTTTCAGTGGAACATGATGTGCCAGCCAGATCAAGAGCATGCGAGATAAGTCATTCTGGCTGACTGCATTCCAGACTTATGGGCTAAACTCGGTGTGGGATGGCACTCATTGAAATATTCTATAGTCCATATGTACTATACGGCGTGCTTAAGTGGCACAGCCCAACTAGTGAATTGTCCTGGCAGTCAATGAAAATTGCAGTCTCCTGCAAAAATCCTAGTTGATGTGGATTACTGTGTCTTGTCATGTACAACAATGCAAACAGCTGTTTGCTTTAATTTGCTTCGGGTATTTTTTTTAAAAAGGCAAAACATTCATTCTAACTATTAATTGATTAAAATATTTATTAACAATTTTCAAAAAGTTAATTATTTTTAACCCTTGTTTGAAGTAACATTTTTCATCCGCCATGCCCATTTTAAAAGCCAGGGCTTTTAACTAGACACTGATTTCAATTCCTTTGTTCAATCAGATGATTCACCGACAGTTGCTTGGCCTAAATAGCCAAGTGGTTATGGTACTGGGTTTGTAACCCCAAGATCAAGAGTTCAAATCTCACAATGGCAAACTATGAAACAATGTAACTTCATCTGAAACAGATGGAAACGGGCTTGTACTCGAAAGAGTTACAGTTGCCTGCTAATTTCCTGGTCTAAACCAAAGGCAAATTATAAGACATGGTAGTGCTGGACAACATGGGCCTTGCAAGCCTCATATTGTTGTTCTGCTGCTCATGTGAGGCTGTTTAATCTTTCAATAGGATTGGGGTAGTATCGCTCTCTGGCTGATATTTGGTGGCTGTGACAGTCATGTTCACAATACAGTAGGCATTGGAAATGCTATTTTTTTTTCTCTCTGAAAGCAGTTTTCAGGGAATGGAACTGGTACAGAGTCAACATTTATAAATAGGACAGGAGCAGAACTGGCATTTTCTACAGAGCAGAAAACAGGAGCCAAGAGGGTTGAGATAGCAAACAGGAGCAGCAAAGCTAACCCATGACTAATGTCTGGTCACTTTGCTATCGGTCAAGTTCAAAATGTCAAAAATTCAATTGGTTGCTGATAATCAATTGTGGAGTGTCAGGCTTAATAATACTGACATTTTGAGCTGCTTAACTGGTTTTTCCAGACAGTAAGGTAATGAAGTAAAGTTTTCTGTAGAATTATGGTTCTTAAAAGCTATTAAAATGTATTTCTTAAGGTATGAGTTGCTACCTATTTTGAATAAAAGTGAGCTGTCCTTAGAATAGGGGTGACTGAAGGTGTGATTGGGGTGAAATGTAAGTTGGGCTACCTGGGTGCAGAATTGAATTTCAGAGTGAAGGTATCCAAAAATCAAGACCACTTCTCTTTGCCTGATTTTAATATTCATTCATACGCTATTTGTGCACAATCCCATTTTCTTCCTCACATTCTTCCACATATAAAACTGAACTGGAATTCTAATCCGACATTTACGCACTTCTGAGTGGAATACATGAAAAATTAACGAAAAGAGGAAACAAAGCATTTCAAAAATTGCACTGATTAGTGTGTCTACTCCAAGTACATTTTTTTTAGTTAGTAAGCATATCAGAGTACACAATTATTACTAATAAATGTCAAACTGTATCATCACAAATCAAGACTGATTTTTTTTAAATTTTGCTAGCTGTTACGATTACTAAGCTTCTAATTAAAATGATTGGAGTTTTGCAGCCATAACTGTATTCAAGGGACAAATACGTTGCAGGTTTCAATGAAATTATCTACGTATACAATAGCATATTTTAATTTATAGCACTTTTATTGCAATGGAGTTTATTGATGCATGGCTCTTAATTTGGCAGCAGCTTTAATGAATATTAGTAAATGATTCAACTTCTATATAGTCAACTGCAGCAGCGATCTAATTTTGCATCAGGCTCCATGGAATTGACACATAATGAGAGTGGTTAGCAATGGGTGCAGCTCTCTCTCTCAGATTAGAGTATAGAATCTGACTCATGAGCTTTAAAGGGTTGGTCAACAGATAATTGTGCATCATTTTGGTATCCACCAACTTGGATTCATGTTTAACACACAACAAAAAAAATTCAATTCCTATTATAAATTGTTGTCAAAGCAAAACAAAATAATTTATAAAGCGCACAAAGTACTTTTTCAGCTTTACTTTGCACTTTTGTGCAAAAAGTACATTATGCTTTAGTAATGTTTCAAGCAATGCATTTAATTTATAGAATTGAAAATAAAGTCCAAAGTACCCAAAGGGTCTATATCCATTTATCAGACAGCATTCTTTATTACAGGACTTCTTCTTTATTCTTTCATGGGATGTGGGCATCACTGGCAAGACCAGCATTTGTTACCCATCCCTAATTGCTCTTGAACTGAATATTTCAGAGGTCAATTAACAGTCAACCACATTGCTGTGGGTCTGGAGTCACACATAGGCCAAATCAGGTAATGATAGCAAATTTCCTTCCCTAAAGGACATTAATGAAACAGATGGGTTTTTACAACAATTGATGAAAGTTTCATGATCACCATTACTGAGACTAGCTTTATATTCCAGGTTTATTAACTGAATTCAAATTCCGTTAGCTACCACAGTGGGATTTAAACCCAAGGTCCACAGAGCAATTATCATGAGCCTCTGCATTACTAGTCCAGTGACATTACCATTTCACCACAGTGTCCACATCAATGCTCATCAGGCTACCCAATGCATGACATAGGCTGGAGATAGATAGAAACAGCTAAATTGAGAGGGCAATAGCACAGCTGTTTAAAATGGAAGTGTTTTAATAGGCTTATTCAGGAATCTATTTATTTTCTACCATTCCTTACATCTTGTTGATACGCTTGGCCTAAATAGCCAAGTGGTTATGGTCCTGGGTTTGTAACCCCAAGGTCAAGTGTTCAAATCTCACAATGGCAAACTATGAAATAATGTAACCTCATCTGAATACAGATGGAAACGTGTTAACTCGAAAGAGTATCAAGAGTTCAAAGGTTCCTTTAAACTTTGTCCTTGGTTTTACAGCTGACCTGAATTAGGGGCTGTGCCTGATTTATCCCAATTTTGTTGATGTGGTTTTCATTTAAAATATTATCAAGAGTTCAAATCTCACAATGGCAAACTATGAAACAATGTAACTTCATCTGAAAAGGAACAGATGGAAATGTGTCTGTACTCGAAAGCGTTACATCTTGTTGATTAATTAGATGCAGACATTGAGAGGTTATTTCTCCTGGCTGGGGAATCTAGTACACAAGGGCTGATCATTTCAGACCGAGATGAGGAGAAATTTCTTCACTCAAAGGGTTGTGAATCTTTGGAATTCCCTAACCAAGAGAGCTGTGGACATTCCATCACTGAATATATTTAAGGCTGAGATGGACAGATTATTGGTATCTCAGAGAATCAAGGGATATAGGGAGCAGTGGAAAAAAGGAGCGGAAGCCAAAGATCAGCCACAATCATATTGAATGGTGGAGCAGACTCGACAGGCCGTATGGTCTACTTTGCTGCTATTTCTTACGTTCTTATTACGCCTGCTCCCCACTATTTGTTTTGTAAGCAGCAGCTAGGATTCACCAAGGCAAACCAAAATGCTCACCCATCTCTGACATATGAAAGATTAACCAGGGGAAAATTGAAAGCACAGATCAATATGCTAATCAGTACAGTATGTTTTTTTAATGTTAATTTGAATACAATGTCATGCTGAGAGATAGATGTTGGCACAAATGCAACTTCAAACCAAATAAAATTTTATCAGAATCGCTAAAATGAGCAGGTGAACCACTATCACTGGACTTGATTTGCCCTTTTGGATTTGGAGGAATGTTTGGATGAGATAAGAAGCCAAAGCCAAGCATCCAAATGCTAATATTCATTCAGCTTAATAGCTCCTCCTACATGACCTCCCTCTTCACTCCATCCACCCTGATCCAAAACATGGGACTTATAGATTACTATACTAAACACCAGTGGTGTTTTTGAGGTTATCAAATGTTTGTGCAATCAGCAATGTTTTTGTATTTTATGTGCTATCAAAAGCATGCAGTGCAGGGGTGATTGACTTCAGCAATGTGGAGACTAGACTGTCCTCCTTAGAACAGTGAAGGTTAAGAGAAGATTTAAAGAGGTCTCCAATATTATTGTGGGGGGGGGGGGTCTTTGATATGAGCAAATAAAGTGAAGCTGTTTCCACTGGCAGATGGTTTGTTAACCAAAGGTCACAGGTTTAAAATTAATTTCCAAGAATCAGGGGGAAAATTAAACAACGTTTCCCCCCCCACCCACCCCCCCCCCCCCCCCCCCCCCCCCCCCCCCCCACCCACCAGGTTGAAAAGCACTATCTGGTAAGGTGGTGGAAGCAGGTTCAATAATAAGAGGGAATTGAACATATACTTGCAAAGGAAACGATTACAGAGCTATGAGGAAAGAAGAATGGAACCAACTCCATAGCTCTTTCAAAGGGCTAACGCAGACATAATGGGCCAAATGGCCTTCTCCGGTGCTCTAATACTCTGAACAGTTGTATACAAATACGAAATAAAGACACTTTTTGAGGGAGGGCAAGTTTGAAGAAAGGGGTCCTAGGAAGACAGGTTATTTGAAGAGGTTCCGAGGCACATTGAAATGTTTGAAAATCACTGCTGCACGCACCACAGGCCTTAACATCCACTCAGTTCTCTTCTTCCAGAACAGAAAGCATATCCACCTCTTTCTGGAAAATCCCCCCAAAAAGTACAGTCAGCTGAACAAAACCCCAGGGAGTGAAAGATCGACTCGTGTCAAGTTAAACCTCCCATCATTTGGAAAACAAAACCGACGCTGAACGCCATAGGAAGCAGAAACAGAATCAGAACCAAAAGTCCACTACAATTAGTGAACATTTTACTCTGAAACCGCGCAACAGTTTGACAAGAGGCCCCGGTATCGAATGGGGACAAAACCAGATACAAAATGACAATGCAATATTTTAAAAGAACATTATAAAACACCAACTGATTGTCAACACAATAGGGGTCAGATAAAAAAAGATGAAATGAGGCACTGGAATCATTTTAAACACAAAGTATCTCAACTCAGCCAGAGTCATGTATTTTTTTTAAAGTGTATATTTCAAGACATTTGAGGGGAAAAAAGCCTTAAAAGTTGAGAATGTCTGTATAGGCCTCACTGGTAAAATCCATCAGTAACACATAAAGCATCTCGTTAAAGAATACATAAATGGATTGGATAAGCTCGGCTCTTATTCTAAAACCAGGGGATGGGAGAAGAGTAATTAGAAATGCAACACTTACTGGGTCGCTGGCGGTGTGTGTGACACCTTGCTGTGACTCCGCACCGCTTTGAAAGTTAATGCACTAAAATATCACAAAAAGGCGAAGTTGCGGCCGCTCCGGGGAATCATGCTGCTTATTTGTTACTGTACTTTATTTCCTGGTTGTCGAGCCGCTACTGCTGCGGCTTCTTCACTTTGCTCAGAACAAAACTCGGACAGTGGGAGCCGCGAAAGAGCAGGACAGAAAGTCAGACATTTGCTGCAACTTCACCCTCCCCTGTGCCCACCCCTGATTATAAATTGTTGCTCTCTCTCCCCCCTTTCACATACACCCACAAAAATTTACCATCAAACCAGAGAGGAGGCGGGGTAGGTGGGGGAACACAAATTCTCCTTCACCCGGAACTAGTCTGTAGGAGCAGCAGACGGATCAATGGTTGGTGTCTGTCTCGCTTCCAGTTCCAAAGTCTTGTGTGAAGCGCAATTTCCCTTACATCCTCACCCAGCAGATGTAAGAGCAGCACAGTCACAACTAGAGCACGGCAAACAAATACCGAGTTGCACAATGACACAGCAAACACACACCATTGCAGGCGTGAACTGGGACATGCAGTTTGGCAAGGTTTAATGTTTTGTTTTATTTCCCTATTTCAATCTTCAGTTCAAGAATAAAATGATTTTATCTTATTTTCTTAGTTTGTTATTGGGATGTGGTTGACAGTGGCAAGGCTGCATTTGCTCACTGTTCTGAGAAGGTGGTAGTTAACTCCATTGATGGGGTGGGAGGGGGGCATGGGGTTGGTGGTGTTACATTATGAGGAAATATTGGACAAGTTGGGCTTGTATACGCTAGAGTTTAGAAAATAAGTGGTGATCTTATTGAAACGTATAAGATCCAGTGGGGTTTTGACAGAGTGGATGCTGAGAAGATGTTTCCCCTTGTGGGAGAGATTAGAACTAGGGGACACAGTTAAAAAATAAGGGGTCTCCCAGTTAAGACGGAGATGAGGAGAATTTTTTTTCCCTTGGATGGTCCAAGTCTGTGAAACTGTCTTCCCCAGAGAGCGGTGGACACAAGTAGGTGGAGGGTGATAGATTCTTGACTAACAAGGGAGTCAAAGAATGTCAGGGGAAGGCAGAAAATTGAGGCCACAAGGGCCTTGATCGAACAGCGATAGGATCGGTCTTATCAAATGGTGGAGCAGGCTCAAGGGGCCCAATGGACTACTACAGCTCTTAATTCGTATAAAAACAAAAAACTGCGGATGCTGGAAATCCAAAACAAAAACAGAATTACCTGGAAAAATTCAGCAGGTCTGGCAGCATCAGCGGAAAAGAAGAAAAGAGTTGACGTTTCGAGTCCTCATGACCCTTCAACAGAACTAGATGAATCCAAGGAAGGGGTGAAATATAAGCTGGTTTAAGGTGTGTGTGCGTGTGTGTGTGTGGGGGGGTGGTGGGGGTAGAGAAGTGGACGGGGGGTGTGGTTGTAGGGACAAGCAAGCAGTAATAGAAGCAGATCATCAAAAGATGTCACAGACAACAGAGCAAAAGAACACATAGGTGTTGAAGTTGGTGATATATATCGAAACGAGTGTGCTAATTAAGAATGGATGGTTGGGGGATTAAGGTATAGCTCTAGTGGGGGTGGGGGGAGCATAAAAGATTTAAAAATATTTAAAAATAACGGAAATAGGTGGGAAAAGAAAAATCTATATAATTTATTGGAAAAACAAAAGGAAGGGGGAAGAAACAGAAAGGGGGTGGGGATGGAGGAGGGAGTTCAGGACCTAAAGTTGTTGAATTCGATATTCAGTCCGGAAGGCTGTAAAGTGCCTAGTCGGAAGATGAGGTGTTGTTCCTCCAGTTTGCGTTGGGCTTCACTGGAACAATGTAGCAAGCCAAGGACAGATATGTGGGCAAGAGATCAGGGTGGAGTGTTAAAATGGCAAGCGACAGGGAGGTTTGGGTCATTCTTGAGGACAGACCGCAGGTGTTCTGCAAAGCAGTCGCCCAGTTTACGTTTGGTCTCTCCAATGTAGAGGAGACCACATTGGGAGCAACGAATACAGTAGACTAAGTTGGGGGAAATGCAAGTGAAATGCTGCTTCACTTGAAAGGAGTGTTTGGGCCCTTGGACGGTGAGGAGAGAGGAAGTGAAGGGGCAGGTGTTACATCTTTTGCGTGGGCATGGGGTGGTGCCATAGGTGGGGGTTGAGGAGTAGGGGGTGATGGAGGAGTGAACCAAGGTGTCCCGGAGGGAACGATCCCTACAGAATGCCGACAGGGGTGGGGGGTGAAGGGAAGATGTGTTTGGTGGTGGCATCATGCTGGAGTTGGCAGAAATGGCGGAGGATGATCCTTTGAATGTGGAGGCTGGTGGGGTGATAAGTGAGGACAAGGGGGACCCTATCATGTTTCTGGGAGGGAGGACAAGGCGTGAGGGCGGATGCACGGGAGATGGGCCGGACACGGTTAAGGGCCCTGTCAATGACCATGGGTGGAAAACCTTGGTTGAGGAAGAAGGAGGACATGTCAGAGGAACTATTTTTGAAGGTAGCATCATCGGAACAGATGCGACGGATGCGAAAGAACTGAGAGAATGGGATGGAGTCCTTACAGGAAGTGGGGTGTGAGGAGCTGTAGTCAAGGTAGCTGTAGGAGTCGGTAGGCTTGCAATGGATATTGGTGGACAGTCTATCACCAGAGATTGAGACAGAAAGGTCAAGGAAGGGAAGGGAAGTGTCAGAGATGGACCACGTGAAAATGATGGAGGGGTGGAAATTGGAAGCAAAATTAATAAATTTTTCCAAGTCCCGATGAGAGCATGAAGCAGCACCGAAGTAATCATCGATGTACCGGAGAAAGAGTTGTGGAAGGGGGCCGGAGCAGGACTGGAACAAGGAATGTTCCACATACCCCATAAAGAGACAGGCATAGCTGGGGCCCATACAGGTACCCATAGCCACACTTTTTATTTGGAGGAAGTGAGAGGAGTTAAAGGAGAAATTGTTCAGTGTGAGAACAAGTTCAGCCAGACGGAGGAGAGTAGTGGTGGATGGGGATTGTTCGGGCCTCTGTTCGAGGAAGAAGCTAAGGGCCCTCAGACCATCCTGGTGGGGGATGGAGGTGTAGAGGGATTGGACATCCATGGTGAAGAGGAAGCGGTTGGGGCCAGGGAACTGGAAATTGTTGATGTGACGTAAGGTGTCAGAGGAATCACGGATGTAGGTGGGAAGGGACTGGACAAGGGGAGAAAGAAGGGAGTCAGGATAGTGAGAAATGAGTTCTGTGGGGCAGGAGCAAGCTGACACGATCGGTCTACTGGGACAGTTCTGTTTGTGGGTTTTGGGTAGGAGGTAGAAGCGGGCTGTCTGAGGTTGGGCAACTATCAGGTTGGAAGCTGTGGGAGGAAGATCCCCAGAGGAGATGAGGTCAGTGACAGTCCTGGAAACAATGGCTTGATGTTCAGTGGTGGGGTCATGGTCCTGGGAGAGGTAGGAGGAAGTGTCTGCGAGTTGACGCTCAGCTTCCGCGAGGTAGAGGTCAGTGCGACAGACAACAACAGCACCTTCCTTGGCTTGCTGCATTGTTCCAGTGAAGCCCAACATAAACTGGAGGAACAACACCTCATCTTCCAACTAGGCACTTTACAGCCTTCCGGACTGAATATTGAATTCAACAACTTTAGGTCCTGAAATCCCTCCTCCATCCCCACCCCCTTTCTGTTTCTTCCCTCTTCCTTTTGTTTTTCCAATAAATTATATAGATTTTTCTTTTCCCACCTATTTCCATTATTTTTAAATATTGTTAAATCTTTTATGCTCCCCCCACCCCACTAGAGCTATACCTTAATTCCCCAACCATCCATTCTTAATTAGCACATTCGTTTCGATATATATCACCAACTTCAACACCTATGTGTTCTTTTGTTCTGTTGTCTGTGACATCTTCTGATGATCTGCTTCTATTACTGCTTGCTTGTCCCTACAACCACACCCCCCTCCACTTCTCTCCCTCCACCCAACACCGCCCCCCCCCCCCCCCCGCCCCCCCCACACACACACACACACACACACACACCTTAAACCAGCTTATATTTCACCCCTTCCTTGGATTCACCTAGTTCTGTTGAAGGGTCATGAGGACTCGAAACGTCAACTCTTTTCTTCTCCACCGATGCTGCCAGACCTGCTGAGTTTTTCCAGGTAATTCTGTTTTTGTTCTTAATTCATATGTTTGTTCAATCTAATCAATGAGCCTCTGCACTTCTTGTGGTACCCCAGTGATGGCATTAGGTAGGGAATTCAAGGATAATGGCCCAGCAATGATAAATGAAGAGCAATATACAGTCAGCTCCTGTCATTTGCAAACGCCTCTATCGCAAATTCGTTTACCCACGCAAAAGTGTATGGACACTGAATCGCGGTTTACAGCCACAAAACTTCGCTCATCCGCGATTTAGACTGTTAAGCTCTAACCTTTCCCATGTCTTTCCCGCATAGAAAGCATGCACTGTGCACCATCTCTGTGCAAGTTCACTGTTTATGATTTCACCCTTCATGAGATTTCACGGGAACGATGGGAGTTGACTGTATGTCCATGGCAGAATGGTGCTTGACTTGGACAAGAACTTGGAGATAATGATACTTGTATGACATTGCTGGTCTTGTCAGTGTCAGACAGCTGCTGTTACAGTAACCTCGCTGATCTGCTACAATGCATGCTATAGATCGTATTCACTGCAGCCACAGTATGACAGTAATGGAGTGGTGAGTCTCTACTTGCTCTTCTAATGGGCAATAAATTTTTTTTTTCTAGATACAACCTCCGCCCCCCCCCAGAGGGGAAATAAAACAGAATGAAATTTTGTTATAGGTGCACTAGTTCTGTTAACAGTTGTGTCCGGAATGTTGTTGAGCTTCTTGAATGTAGTGGCAGTTGCACCCATTGCAAGAGGTAAATACTCCACCATACTCCTGACTTGAGCCTTGGAGATGGTGGCTGGCTTTGAGGGGTAAAGAAGCGAGCCACTTGTCACAGGCTACCCACGCTCTGCCCTACACTTATAGCCATGTTGTTTGTATCATTGATTCAGTTAAGTTTCCAGTCAGTGGTAACCCCCCAAAACACTGATGGTGGCAAACTTAAGGATGTTGTGCAAGTGAAGGCCAAAGGAAAATGGTTTGCTATTTTATTGTTCAAGGTGGTCATTATGTAGTACCCATGTGGTATGGTGGAGTTAGTATAGGAAGACAATTATTAGAATCATGGAATAGTGCAGCATAGAAGGAGGCTAGTCAGCTAATCTAATCTCTGCTGGGTCTTTCAAAGAAAAAGGCAGTTACTCCCACTCTTCTGCTTGTTCCCCTGCATTTTTTCTCCCTGGAGTATTTATCCAATTCCATTTTGAAGGCTACTGTTGAATCTGTATACCTCACCCTATCAAGAAGCATATTCCAAATCCAAACCACTCATTGCCTGAAAAATATTTTCTTCCCGTTGCTTTTGGCTTCATTACTAATCATCATAAATCCATGTTCTCTGGATATTGACTTTTCAGCCAGTGGAAACAGTTTCTTTACTTATTCTATCCAAACTCTTCAAAATTTTAAACATCTTTATCAAATCTCCTCTAAAACCTCTCCACTCCAAGAAGAATAAGCCCAGCTTCTCCAGTCAATGCATATTCATTTCCGGAACCATTCCAGCAAATCTCTTCTGTTCCCTCACCTTCACGTCATTCCTAAAGTAGAATGCCCAGATTTCAGCTGGGGCTAAGCTCAGGTTTTATATAGATTTAGCATAGTTTACTAGCTCTTGTACTCTATGCCTCTATTTATAAAGACCGGTTTCCCATAAGCTTTATTGACTGCTTTGTTGTGGCTGTCTTGCCACCCTCCAAGGTTTGTGCACCAACACATTTTTGCAACCCTTTAAAAGTGTACAATCTACTCTACATTGTGTCATGAAGTTATAGCTCTTTATTTTTAAAAATGATTTTTAAAGCCTTCAACTTGCTGGAAATTCCATAATTTGAAATGACACAGAACGAATTGCTTTAAGATGCAAAGCTACCTTACAAGGAGAAGGTTGAGAAAAGCAAACAAGAAACGACCCTCCCATCCCTGCCCACAAGGGAGTGTGAAGAGGGAGAGACATTTCTGGTAATCTACAGACATTGAAACTCAACATTATCGAAGGAAGATATTAAAAATGTGAAGTGCTGGATTTTAATTGACTGCAATTTTATTAAGACAATGGGGTACTACCAGCCAGCCAGGATATACAACTTGCACTCCAGCCAAGTGGAAAGACACTTAAATCCCCCATGGAGTGTGAAAAAGCCCATCTCTTGTTGTCTTTTACTATCTTGAAACATGTCAAAAGTTTCTGAGATGAAACATCAAAAAATGTGATTACCCCTTCTGCAACAATGACTACAGCAGACATAGTAATCGAATTCCTCTGGAATATACAGCCAGCAGGGCTTTAAGAATTGATTTTGCCAAGCCAGAGGAAAATACATTATCAGAGAATTTTGAAAAGACTTCAGCAGAGAAACAGGCTGAAAAGATCTCGCACTTTCTCTCTCTCCTGGGACAAGTGGACAAGTGCAGTACCCAACTCAAGAAGTGGGCATATCAAAATCTGCCAACAAACTGCAATTTCATAAGAAATGCAAAACCTTCTACATCTGATCGCACCCAAGGAACCAGCTAACCTATATTGGCCACAACGTTTAACAACTATGCCTCAGAAACACAGGCAAAGGACACTTAACCTTGTATTCTTTTCATTTTTTTATTTGGGCTCTAAATTTCCTTACTTCTGATACTTGTGTGTCTTTTATTATCTTCATTGGGTTTAGTGTCCAATAAATTTACTGTTCCTTTGGCCCCTTATTGTTCACTGCATAGATAGTTAAAAAAAAGTACAGTTTGGATTTGGAAAAAGCGTCCATGTAGCAAAGAAATTTGAAAACATTTTGTTGTGACCAACCGAGGAGACTGACTAGAAGGGAGTCAGTTCACTAACCCTCACCCGGTTGTAACAATTATCTCTCCTTATGCCTTCTGCTAAAATGTATTGCCTCACACTTAGCACATTGAATTACATCCACCATGTGTCTGCCCATTCCACCAGCCTACATCCTCCTGACAGCTCAAGGGACGTGATATCTCCAGCACAGGGTCCACAGACCTCCATATGAGGCAGCAACAGTGCCCTCAAAAATCTCAGACTTTTGCAGAAGATTGTTACTGATAACCTGAAGGATCCTGAAACAAGATCTCCTTCCAAGCGGACCAGGAGAGCACACATTGCCAGTGGCCATCAAGGTCACCGCAATCTTGAATTTCCTATTCTCCAGCTCCTTCTAGGGATCTGCTGATGACATCTGCAAGATCTTACAATCTCGTGTGCACAAGTGTATCTCCCAGGTGACTGATTGCATGTTTGTCAGGGCCACCAATTATGTCCACTTTGACAAGGACAGTCAGATGAGACCAGTCAGAAGAGGAGGAAGCTCGGATTGACAGATGTGGCTGGATTTCCACAGGTAAAGGAGTCATAGACTGCTCACATGCAGCAATCAAGGCAAACTCAGAGCAGCCTGGAGTATTTCTCAATCGGAAGGGATTCCAGTCCCTCCATATACAGCTGGTATGTGACCACCTGAAGGTTATCACACAAATCTGTGCAAGATATCCTGGTAGCTACCATGATTTTTTTCATTCTGCGACAGTCACATCTCCAAGAAGTTTTCATACCTCCGCACAAAATGAGTGAGTGGCTCCTTGGAGACAAGGATGACCCTCTGAGGACCTGGCTGATGACACCTGTGAGGAGTCATACCACTGATGCAGAGGAGACATCCAAGAGTTACATGATTATAAGGGCCATTAAGCAAGTCATTAGATTGCAATTCAAGCTCCTGGACCAATCTGAGATCACCCTTCAGTATATACCAGTAAAGGTCTCCAAAATGGTTGCGGTTTTCTGTACTTTGCAGAATATGGTACTGAGAAGAAAGGAAATGAAGGAAATGAAGGAGGAGGAAGGTGCAGACCACTCAGCATTCTCCTCCTCTGAGGAGATGGATGTGGCCAGGGTGCCTGCAGATATTTACCTGGCTAATGGAGATTCCTGTGATGGCCTCATAAAGAGACCATTTGGCACAGCAATCATAAATCCTTCACCCCTCGCCTTATTCCCCTTTACACAAACCTTTCCCACAGCAGCATTACATTCATACCCTTTTCTCATCTTCCAACCTGATTATACTATTCTCCTGAAGACTACTGCCCATTTGTAACTCAGGATGCAACAAAGTAGATTGCAAGACAGTGAAGCTTTCAAATAAAGTACTGATCCATTTAAATAAACATATACAAAAAGGCATGAACTTCATTATTCTCTCCACAGATGCTCCCAGATCTGCTGAGTATTTCCAGCACCTTGTTCTTATTTCAGCATGAAAGGCTATTTATGTGCTAAGTGGCAGTGTGATATCTAATGTTGTCAGCAGAATTGTTGCAGAAACCCACCTCTCCATTGCCTCCTCCCATGGAGTCTGTCACTCTGCTGATCTCTAGCACCTGTTCCTCTGCAGTGGTCAATGTGGCTAACACTGAAGATCCATCTCCCCCAGTCTCAGTCTCCTTCTCTCCCTGGAGTTGTGTGCCCTCCTCCTGCTATGAGAGAAAACAGAGAGTTATGAGTGTGGTGGTGATCAAATGACAATATTTGCGGTTGGGCACTGTGAGGGATGGATATGAGATGTCTAAAAGATGAGGGGAGTATGAGTGTTGGCTTATCAGATGAATATATGAGGATGTATCTCGAGAGAGAGCAATAAGTAGAAACAGTAATGTGTGTTGTTTTGAGGAATGCTCTGCAGGGTTATGCTGGGGAAGTTGAAGTGTAGGCAGCTAAAAGTGCCATGTCATTCACATTTCCTGCCCTCAGTGGATCATTATACCTCTTGCGGCATTGTATCCAGCCATGAGTGAACACATTCCTGATGCTCACTGCTTCTAATGCCTCCTGCACGCCTGTTGGATTTGGGTGGACAGTCTTCTCCTCCTGTCTGAATAAAACAGAATTTCCCTTCTAGCCCCCACCACCTCCACCATCGCTTCCAGGGAAGAGTCAGAGAACCCAGAGGTCAGCCTTCCCACATCTTCCCACCATTATTCTTCTTCCTATAGCCTTCAGAAACAAGGCTACTGAACCTTTAAAGAGAGGGCCTTCCATTGCCAGACACTACTTGTTCCTGACACATTGTCTGACCAACCCTGCACCCCCCTCCCCCCATCCCCGCCCCTTGCTGTGAGGGTGGTCTGTTGAAATAAAATTCGCCCTTTGTCTCATTCTTCCAGGAATATCCACTGCCTTCCTATCAAATCCAGTGTGCTGACCATCAATTCCCCTGAAACTGGTTTCAGCTGTTGAGCACCCTATGTGGAAAGAAATACTTTCTGATCTCAATTCTAACAATAGCTTGTGCTTACAAAATGTGTTGAGAGAAGTGAAACATCACAAGGTACATCGTACATTGCAGATTTGGAGCAAGTGGGAAATGAGAGAAAAGCTAAGTGATGTGACAAAGTATTAGCCAAAGCCAGGTCTTTTGGAGGTGAGAAGTACAGTAAAGTTGTGGAATTTAGTAAGAGAATTTCAAAATGTAGGGTGTGGAATTTTGGCCATAAATCATAAAGCTGAACTTGTTTCCTCTTGTCTTACTTTCTTCATGTTTTGAAAGTATGCTGTATTTATTTATTTATTTTATATAGCTCCATAAGGTACCCTCTGAGACATTGCTGAGGCTGAAGGGATATAGTTTTTAAGCCAATCCTCCTATTGCTTGCCTCTGACATCAGCATAAGCCTCATCATATTGTCTGTATCATCTCTAAATTCTGAATACAACTTTATGTTCTGAGAATCAAATGGATACACAGCACTCTAGACACAGGTCTTCCAAGGCACTGTACAGTTCAGCATGACCACTGGGAATTTCAAATCAACAAAGCTGGCAGTATAATTCAAATTCTTATTTTATTAATAAAAACTTTGGACACTGTCATAGACTGAAATGGAAAGGGTAGAATTGAAACAGCCACTGAGATCCTGCTGTAAATTTGATAAGTTGGATTGAATCTACTTGCTTTGTCTTTATACAAGGTTATTGAGCATTGTGAAATTGTGAGAAATGTCAACATTTTGTTGTGAAACATGATGATACAGTCTTTAGATCACAATGTTTTGAATTAGCTAACCAATGTTTAGTTACTGTTTTGTAATAGTGTGTGAGGTGCGGGGGAATGTTTGAGCAGATGGCCAGTGTATGGGAAATGGATAAGGAAACGAAATCTGTGAGAACACATACGACAATATATAAGTGTGCATGTGGTAAGTATTGAGGTTATGGGAACAAGCTGAGTCTGTAGGCTTAGAAATCAAAAGACTTCTAAGGATGAACAGTAGTTAGAGATGGAAAGAATGTGCTGAATGATAAGATAGCTGGCATTTACTGAAGACAATTGTTACAACGCAAGAATGTTAATTCGGCAGAATAGCTCCATTTCGTCAGACAAATGTAATAAGGCTCATGTAAAGTCCAGGTAACAATTGGGGAGTTACCATCACTTAGAAGTGATGAGAAAGGGTTTATAGTGAAAGGACCTCTACCTCTACCTTGCGGAGGCTGAGCGTCAACTCGCAGACACTTCCTCCTACCTCCCCCTGGACCATGACCCCACCACTGAACATCAAGCCATTGTTTCCAGGACTGTTACTGACCTCATCTCCTCTGGATATCTTCCTTCCACAGCTTCCAACCTCATAGTCTCCCAACCTCAGACGGCCTGCTTCTACCTCCTACCCAAAATCCACAAACAGGACTGTCCCGACAGACCGATCGTGTCAGCCTGTTCCTACCCCACGGAACTCATTTCTTGCTATCTTGACTCCATTATCTCTCCCCTTGTCCAGTCCCTTCCCACCTACATCCGTGATTCCTCTGATACCCTACATCATATCAACAATTTCCAGTTCCCTGGCTCCAACCGCCAACTCTTCACCATGAACGTCCAATCCCTCTACACTTCCATCCCCCATCGGGATGGTCTGATTGTTCTCCATTTCTTCCTCAAAGAGAGGCCTGAACAATCCCCATCCACCACTACTCTCCTCCGTCTGGCTGAACTTGTTCTCACACTGAACAATTTCTCCTTCAACTCCTCTCACTTCCTCCAAATAAAAGGTGTGGCTATGGGTACCCGCATGGGCCCCAGTTATGCCTGTCTCTTTATGGGGTATGTGGAACATTCCTTGTTCCAGTCCTACTCTGGCCCCCTCCTGCAACTCTTTCTCTGTTACGTTGATGATTGCTTCGGTGCTGCTTCATGCTCTCGTCTGGACCTGGAAAAATTTATTAATTTTGCTTCCAATTTCCACCCCTCCATCATTTTCACATGGTCCATCTCTGACATTTCCCTTCCCTTCCTTGACATCTCTGTCTCAATTTCTGGTGATAGACTGTCCACCAATATTCATTACAAGCCTACCGACTCCGACAGCTACCTCAACTACAGGTCCTGTAAGGGGTCCATCCCATTCTCTCAGTTTCTTCGCCTCTGTCACATCTGTTTTGATGATGCCACTTTCAAAAATAGTTTCTCTGACATGTCTTCCTTCTTCCTTGACCGAGGTTTTCCACCCACGGTGATTGACAGGGCCCTCAACCATGTCTGGCCCATCTCCCGTGCTTCCGCCCTCACACCTTCCTCTCCCTCCCAGAACCATGATAGTGTCCCCCGGTCCTCACTTATCACCCAACCAGCCTCCGCATTCAAAGGATCATCCTCCGCCATTTCCGCCAACTCCAGCATGATGCCACCACCAAACACGTCTTCCCTTCATCCCCCTGGTGGCATTCCACAGGGATTGTTCCCTCCGGGACACCCTGGTCCACTCCTCCATCACCCCCTATACCTCAACCGCTTCCCACAGCACCTTCCCATGCAACCGCAGAAGGTGCAACACCTGCCCATTTACTTCCCCTCTCCTCACTGTCCAAGGGCCCAAACACTCCTTTCAAGTGAAGCAGCATTTCACTTGCACTTCTCTCAATTTAGTCTACTGCATTCGCTGCTCCCAGTATGGTTTCCTCTACATTGGAGAGACCAAACACAGACTGGGTGACTGTTTTGTGGAACGCCTTCAGTCTGTCCGCAAGCATGACCCAGACCTCCCTGTCGCTTGCCATTTCAACACTCCACCCTGCTCTCGTGCCCAAATGTCCGTCCTTGGCCTGCTGCATTGTTTCAGTGAAGCTCAACGCAAACTGGAGGAACAGCACCTCATCTTCCGACTAGGCACTTTACAGCCTTCCGGACCGAATATTGTGTTCAACAATTTTAGATAATGAACTCTCTCCTCCATCCCCATCCCCATCCCGATCCTCCTTTTTTCCAAATATTTATATAGATTTTTCTTTTCCCACCTATTTCCATTATTTTTAAATGTATTTCCACTGATTGTTTTATCTCTGCCTTTTAGCTTATTTCGATCCCTTCCCCCCACCCCACCCCCACTAGGGCTATCTGACCTTTAATATCACATTCCTTAGATAATATCATCAGCTTCAACACCTCTTTGTCCTTTTGTCTATGACATCTTTTGGTTATCTCCACCTATCACTAGCCCTCTATCCAGCTCTACCCTCCCACCATCCCCCCGCACCCCCCCCACCCCAATTAAACCAGCTTATATTTCAACTCTTTTCTATTTTTCCTTAGTTCTGTTGAAGAGTCATACGGACTCGAAACGTTAATTGTGTTCCTCTCTGCAGATGGTGTCAGACCTGCTGCGTTTTTCCAGGTATTTTTGTTTTTGCTTTGGATTTCCAGCATTCGCAGTTTTTTGCTTTTATATAGTGAAAGGGCCTGTTACCAGGCAGAGAGCATCATTAAGCTGCATTCTCTCCACAGAGAGAAATCAATCTCATCTTCTTGGATAGTATGGGCTGGATCTTCACATCTGGGATGGGAAACAGAGTCCTGCCCCTGGGGAACGCAGTCACTCTTTGGGATTTTCACAGAAGCCGCCCACTTAATTGGCAGGGTGACAGGTTCCCTGTCTAATTAAGGATAGCGTGCAGGCCCTCAAAGCTGGAGGACCATTCAGATGCCTTCCAGCTTGAGAGGAGGAGCAGCCTGCAATGGATAGCGCTTCACGTGGAGGCGCCTTGTCACCAACTTTTTAAAAATTCTAAATAAAAGCTGATAGAGCAGTCAATCCACCAATGTGGGCAAAGAATTCCCTCCTTCTAGAGGCCTTTGATTGCACCTTCACCGAAGCTGACAGGGAGGGATTCCAGGCCTGTTTGGGGTGCTGCGACCACCCCACCCCCGGCCTGCTGCTGGACCTCCACCTCCAGGTAGTTAAACTGCTCTCCATTGGGTTGGGAAACTGGAGGCTGACTGAAAGTTCCTAGTTGGCCTCTTTTCAGTGTGGCTAGGGCACTTTGTGAACCTAATTGGTTGCTTACCTCACGGGGGTGGGTTGCCCTGCCAGCCCCGAAAACACCTTGGCAAAAATAGCTGGTGCCAGGAAGGGAAATCAGGAGATTGGCACGCCAGCTGGCACTAGTATTTTTGGGCCACATCTCCTCCATTCCCAACCTGGGCAGAGCCCGAAAATTCAGCCCTATATCCTGTGAGTGAAGTTTTCTCCATAATCTTGTTTTGCACTTTTACGGCTAATACTCCATGTTTTGCTGGAATATTTGGAGTTTTTATTAAATAAAAACTAAATTGATCAATATAGCCGAAACCCAAAATATATTTTGAAATATAGCGTTAAGTTGGCTTACATGCCTTACATTGTTTAGATGTGATGAGGAATAAGTCAAATATAGAAACTAGGAGCAGCAGTAGGCCAGTGAGCCTGCTCCACCATTCATTATGATCATGGCTGATCATCCAAGTCAATAGCCTGCTCCTGCTTTCTGCCCATACCCTTTGATCCCTTTTGCCCCAAGAGCTATATCCAACTCATTCTTGAAGACATACAATGTTTTGGTCTCAACTGCTCTCTGTGGTAACGAATTCCACAGGTTCACCACTCTCTGGGTGAAGAAATTTCTCCTCATCTCAGTTCTAAATGGTCTACCCCATATCCTCAGATCGTGACCCCTGGTTCTGGACTCCCCCACTATCGGGAACTCCTTCCTGCATCTACCCTGTCAAATCCTGTTAGAATTTTATAGGTTTCTATGAGATCCCCACTCACTCTTCTGAACTCTAGTGAATATAATCCTAATCAACTCAATCTCTCCTCTTATGTCAGTCCTGCCATCCCGGGAATCAGTTGGGTAAACCTTGGCTGCACTCCTTCTATATCAAGAACATCCTTCCTCAGATAGGGAGACCAAAACTGCACACAATATTCCACGTGTGATCTCACCAAGGCCCTGTACAATTGCAGCATGACATCCCTGTTCCTGTACTCGAATCCTCTGGCTATGAAGGCCAACATACCATTTGCCTTCTTACCGCCTGCTGCATCTGCATGCTTACCTTCAGCGACTGGTGTACAAGGACACCCAGGTCTCATTGCACATTCCCCTCTTTCAATTTATAGCCATTCAGATAATACTCTGCCTTCCTGTTTTTGCTACCAAAGTGGATAACTTCACATTTATCCACACTATACTGCATCTGCCATGCATTTGCCCACTCATTCAGCTTGTCCAAATCATACTGAAGCATCTCTGCATCCTCCTCACAGCTCACTCTCCCATTCAGCTTTGTGTCATCTGCAAATTGGAGATATTACATTTAGTTCCCTCATCTAAATCATTAATATATATTGTGAATAACTGGGGTCCCAGCACCAATCCCTGCAGTACCCCACTAGTCACTGCCTGCTATTCGGAAAAAGACCCGTTTATTCCTACTTTTTGTTTCCTGTCTGCCAAACAGTTTTCTATCCATCTCAATACACTACCCCCAATCCCATGTGCTTCAATTTTACACGCCAATCGCTTATGTGGGACTTTGTCAAAAGCCTTCTGAAAGTACAAATAAACCACATCTACTGGCTCCCCCCCATCAACTCTACTAGTTACATCCTCAAAAAATTCCAGTTGATTTGTCAAGCATGATTTCCCTTTCATAAATCCATGCTGACTCTTTCCGATTCTGCCACTGTTTTCCATGTGCTCAACTATTAAATCTTTTATAATGGACTCTAGAATTTTCCCCACTACCGACGTCAGGCTGATACTCTATAATTCCCTGTTTTCTCTCTGTCTCCCTTTTTAAATAGTGGAGTTATATTAACTACCCTCCAATCTCTCCAAAGGGTATCCTGATGATATGCTAGCTGATATGAAAGTCTTGTTTCTTTGTGCCACTTAAAGGTCTCTCTCAACTCCTTTGCCCTCCCACCCCAGAGTCATGAATCACTTATTTTTGCTCCCAGTATCCAGAACTTTATATTTGTCTGTTTTGAACTTCATCAGCAAAAAGATTAATCCACCATGGATCTCTGTGAAACTCCCTTTTTGTAAAGGAAGAGTTCAGGGTTCCTCCCCTCTATTCAAACTTGGCAGCACCTGAAAATTTAACAATCTGCCATTGGGACTGCACATTCCTGGTGATCTATACATATTAATATTTATACAACAGCATAAAAAGGTGCTGATTGGTTGGCAAGCTGACTCTGATTGGCCAAGCCATTGCCCTAAAGAAAGCAATAGGAAATGATAGGCTCCCCAAGGCCCTTGGTAATTCAAAATAGGCATAAGGCTCGAACAGGTCCCTTTTGTTTATAGAAAATATGATGCATTACAAGCCTAAGGGCAAAAAGAATTTCTAGTATGAATTGTTGTGATTATTTGAAATTTGGCATTCTTGCATTTGTCCTTATGAGTGGCATATCCCTCTTTTCAGCAATATTCAGGTTGTATACTACCAAGCAACTGTGTGTGTGAGTGTGTGTGTGTATATATACACATAATGGGTTTCAGAGACAGGTCCATAATCACTCAACTCAATACAATGCAACCTCTTATTATGGCCTTTCCAC
This sequence comes from Carcharodon carcharias, assembly GCF_017639515.1. NCBI lineage: Eukaryota > Metazoa > Chordata > Chondrichthyes > Lamniformes > Lamnidae > Carcharodon > Carcharodon carcharias. Next base: position 100,088,472 of record NC_054470.1, read on the forward strand.
AGTTTGACTCAAAAGAAAAGTGTAAGTTGAAAATGGAATGTTTATTAAAGATAAGAATTCCACCCCAATGTTATTTCAGCATATAACCATGAAAAGTGGAGTAGAAGCCATTTGCATCACCATTCAGCCATTCTGCATATTTCTGTGTCCTAACAGCCAAGTACCAAGTGAGCCTACTTACATATGTTATAACAAGGGCTAGTGGCTCTACAATTCCACGTTCATTACTTTTCTGTTTGTAATACATCAGGGCGACTTGGAACAAGAGTTATTAGCTGCACTGTTGCTAGGATAATTTGAGACAGATGAAAGCAAGAAGTTGATGAACCTGAAAAGTGTGAAAGGATTAAATTGTGATTTTTTTTTTCCTGCTGTGAATGACTTTTTGCAGTGATTTTATTTGATAGCATTCTCCTCACATAGATTTGCTTCCAAGAGGTCACCAGAAGATTTGCACCCACCGCCAACAACAACAATTTGCATCTCTATATAGTCCATCAGTAAATTTAACATATTAAACTGCCTCAGGGTGCTTAACAAGAGCAATATCAAAAGAAAGATTTTTGATAAAACACTGAACCACAAAAGGGGGTATCAGGACAAATGACCAAAAGCTTGATAAAAGAGGTAGGTTTTAGAGAGTAACTTAAAAGAGGGGAGGGAAGCAGAGAAGTGGAGTGGGGGGGTTGGGGGTGGTGGTTTAAGGAATGGAATTCCAGACTTACGGCCAAGGCAGCAGAGAGCATGGCCACCAATGGTGTAGTGATCAACATCAGGAATGCACAAGAGGGCAGAATTGAAAGACTGCCGAGATCTCAAAGGCTTATAGGAGGCTACAGAAATAGGGAGGAGTGAAGCCCTGGCAGGATTTGAAAACAAGGATTAGAATTTTAACTTTGAGGCACTGTTGGACCAAGAGCCAATGGAAGTCAGTAAGCACAGGGGTCATGGGCCAATAAGTTTTGGAGCGAAATAAAAACAGAAAATGCTGGAAAAACTCAGGAGGTCTGAATGCATCTGTGGAGAGAGAAGCAGAGTTTCAAGTCTGTATGGCTCTTCTTCAGAACAAACTCAAAACATTAACGCTGTTCGTCTCTCCACAAATGCTGTCAGACCAGCTGCATTTTTCCAGCAGTTCTGTTTTTATTTCAGATTTCCAGCATCCAAAGTATTTTATTTTTATCTACATTTAAGAGTGAGTTAAGACACAAATTGCAAAGTTTTGAAGAGCAAATTTAGATAGGGTGGAATATGGGATGCTAGCAGGGAAAGCATTGGAATATTGTTACAGAGACATGGCTGCAGGATGACATAGATTGGGATCTGAATATTGAAGGGCAAGTGACATTTAGGAAGGGCTGGAAGCTAGGAAAAGGTGGAGCGGTGGCTCCATTAATTAATGATGGTATTAGCACATTAGAGAGGGATGACCAAAGTTCTGGAAACTAGGATTTAGAAATGGTTTGGGTAGAGATGAGAAATGATAAAGGCGAGAAGTCACTTGTGGGAATGGTGTACAGGCCCCCTCACAGTAACGACATAGTAGGACAGAGTATAAAGGAAGAAATAAATGAGCTTGTCAGAAAGGCAGGCAATAATCATGAGGGATTTTATTCTACATATAGGTCAGGATTTTCCGACTGTGTCATGGGCAGAACCTGCCATGGGTGAGGCAGTTCCCCGGCCAGAAGTCCATTGACTTGCGGCCTGACCGGAAGATCCCAGCGGCATGCGGGTGTGAAAAATCCCGCCCATAGATTGGAAAAATCAGATGGGCAAAGGTAGCCTAGATGAGGAGTTCATACAATATTTTTGGGATAGTGTCTTAGAACAGCATGTTCTGAAACCAACCAGAGAGCAGGCTTTACCAGTCCTGGTATTAGGAGATAAGATTAGTTGATGACCTCACAGTGAATGTGCCCCTAGGTAGCAGCAATCAAAATATGATTGAATGTTATATTCCGTTTGAGAGCAGGAGTGGTCCAAGACTTGTATTTTAAACTTAAATAAGGGCATTTCTGAGGGCATGAAAGCAGATCCAGCTAAAGTGAACTAGAAAATTAGGTTAATAGGTCAATAGAGATGCAGTGGCAGACATTTAAAGGGATATTTCAGAATACACAGAATCAATACATTCCAAAGAGAAAGAAAAATTCCACGGGGAGGACCCATCATCCGTTGTTAACTAAAAAAGTTAAAGATAGTATCAAACTTTTAAAAAAGCATATAATTGTGCAAGGATGGGTGGCAGATCATAAGACTGGACAGAATATTAAAAAACAGCAAAGGATGACTAAATGCCAGAAATAACTGTATATCAGGAAATGAAAGGGAGGAAGGAACTCAAGAAAATTACAATCACCAGGGAAGTGGCACTGAGCAAATTGTTGGAGCTGCGGACTGACATGTCCCTAGATTCTGATGGACTTCATCCTAAGGTCTTAAAAGAAATCATTGATGGGCAGAATTTTATGGATGACGGGCGGGTGGCGGGCCCCACATGTCAGCGCTTAAAATGGCGCGCGCTGACGTTGGGCGAGCATCCCATCAGTGTGCGCCATCGCGATATTTAGCTGGGCGCACGCTCAATGAAACGTGACGCGCACCCGTCATTAATTAAAGGCCTTGTTAAGGCCCTTAACTCGGCAATCGATGCCGATTTTGAGGCGCCCGTGCGATCTTCGGCTCAGCTCACGGGTGCAACGGGCAGGCGGGTAAGTGACTTTTTAACAAAACTCATCCATGGGTGGGATATGTGGGCTCAGTGGGGATGTTAATGTTTCGCGTGAAGTATTTATAGCAGCAAGTGTTTTAAACTTGCCTGTGTGATCAGTAGCAGTTCAGATCGATTTCCAAAAGCTTTCTCTGTACTTTGAAGCTTCAGCTCAGCAGTCTGCAGACAGTAATCTTTATTGAGCCTGCAGTTTTCTGGAGGCCTCCATTTAGCCTGGGTATGGGTTCTGACATCTCCATTGGAGGCAGCCCCTCTGAGGAGGAAGGGAGGGATAGAATAAGGAGGAGGCCAGGAGTGGACAATCAGCATCCAGGGGAGCCACCTTTGGGAGGCCAGGCACAGGCACAAGGGGTCCAGGTCCAAGAGGTTGTCCAAGGTGGAATGGGTCACAGAAGACGCTGCCAGGGTATACAGGCGGTGAAGCAGCTACCTCAATATCACTGAGGTGCAGTGCCGAAGCAGGCTCTGACTGTCAAGGAAGACAGTCAACTACATCTGTCAGATTGGCCCTGAGATCTCTCCTAACTGGTGTGGGTGGACACCCCATGCCAGCGGTTCTGAAGCTCACAGTTGCACTCCACTTCTATGTATCTGGTTCCTTACAGAGCTCGGTGGGTGATCTTTGCAGTGTCTCCCACTGTCCACACTTGTGTCAAGCAGATCACAAGTGCTCTGTTCAGTTGTGCATTGACTTTCGTCCACTTCTGCTGCGGCCAGGCAAGTCAAGCTCACCAAGTCAGAGGCTTCGCGGCCATTGCTGGCTTCCCCCGCGTCCAGGGTGCAATCGACTACACACATGAGGCCATCAAGGTGCCAGCAGGTGAGGCCGGTGCCTTCGTCAACAGGAAGAGCTTCCACTCCATGAATGTGCAGATAGTGTGTGATCACAGGATGTTGATTCTACAAGTCTGTGCAAGGTACCCAGGGAGCTCCCACGATGCCTACATCCTGAGACATTCCCAGGTTCCGGGGCTTTTCAATGCTCCAGCCTGTCTTGATGGATGGCTGCTGGGTGACAAGGGCTATCCCCTCAGAAGGTGGCTCATGACGCCTCTCCACCATCCAAGAACAGAAGCTGAAGAGCACTACAATAGGAGCCATGGCACCACAAGGGCTGTGGTGGAGAGAGCCATCGGCCTTCTCAAGATGCGCTTCCAATGCTTGGACCACTCAGGGGTGCACTCCAGTACCCCCCAGATCGTGTCTCTGTGATAGTGGTAGCACTGCACTCTGCAATATCTTGCGCTGAAAAGGGGGGATGCAGTTGACGATGAAGACCTTGACGCAGTGGATGTGGCTGCACATGATGAATCCAGCAGTGGCCCAGAGGATGAGAAAGCACAGGGAAATGATGAGGGGCAGCACGCCGACCCACTACTACACCAAGGAGGCAGGGACATCCGGGACATTTTAATCCAATGAACCTTCAGCTAGCTCCACACACATGGATCTGTAGGACCAGCATTGCCTGGCGCATCCATCCATGGCACTTAAGTGGTACAACTTCCACCTCATCAGCTGCAACTAAGGGCTTAGTACAGAAACATCAATGTCCACTCAAACACTCATGATATGTCCGTGAAACAGACGAGTGCAGCCTAAAGGAAACACCTTCAATCATGGTCACAAATGTGGACTTTATTGCCACCAAAAACATGACAAAAAATAGCTCAGATGTTCACAAACAAAAATTCCTTAATCTAGAGCCAACAGAAAAACACCAGTGACAAACCCATGGAGTGCCTAAGGTGCCTTATGCTTACATTTGTGGGTGCTACATCTTGGTGCCACCCCATCGCTCGGAGTGGCTTGTGAGCCAGCCTGCTGACTCTGCTGTCCTGTTGGCCTCTATGACCTTGGCGAACGTCCTCTGGCCCGTGGAGCCTGTGCTGGCCCTGCCTGAGAGGGAGTGGCCAGTTCCAGAACTGGAACTTCCCCAGTTGTCGCAGCCTCAATGGATGCAACGATCACTGGCAGAGGGGCAGAGGAGCTGCTGCCCTCATCCGGAGCACCCTGAGAGGAGCCTACAGCTACGACAGGCAGCTGCTGCGCCAATGTGAGGTCACATTGGATCTCCCTGCCTACCGCAGATGGATGGGCACCAAGCTGGGATACTTGGTGCCCAGAACGTCTCCCACATTACCTGTGGCCATTCATGCTGTGAGGGCTTGCAGGTCAGAGCGTAACCCAATCAGAAGTTTCTCAATCTGCTGGAAGCCCCTCTCCATGAGAGTTGCCAATCTCTCAATGGAGGAAGTCTGAAGCTCTGTCCTGAGATTCATGCCATCACTGACACTCTGCCTGGATTCCTCCACCACAGCGACCAAGTGAAGCACAACATCATGCAACCCTGCCAGATGCTCCCGCTCACCCGGCCGCTTGTCCTGCAGCTGCTGCATGGCGGACATCTCCATTGGCACATCATCACTGCCCGACTCAGCATGTGCCTGGTCCCCTGCAGTCCTTCGGCTGCTGGCGCCATCGGCACTCTCTGTCCATGCCATTTCCTCCACAGATTGTGAAGTGCCCTCCCCACTGTGTCCCGGAACACGAGCCGACGTTATAATCCCCACCCATGTGGTAGTTGCTGTGCTGGTGCCTGGCTCACTGAAATGATGTGACGCAAGTTGCAAGTGTTGGCCCTCAGGTGTGGAGGGGGGGCTCTGGTCGTGGTGCTGGCAGCCATGTGGTGGTGATGCTGAAATTAACAACAAGGACAGTGCATCAGTTAGCGTTCTGTCAAGAACACAATTCATCCCTTTCCCCCCCCAAGGCTCATGATGCGCTCAACATTCAAGAACCTAAGGAGACGAACATTGGTGGGGTGGTAAATAGTAAAGAGAAGGCCCAAACATTACACGCACATACAGCAAGGCTGGTCAGATGGCCTAAGGAATGCCACATGGAATGTTATGTGGATAAGTGTGAGGTTAAGCACTGGGGCAAGACAAACAAGGTAAGGGAACACATGAGAAATTGTAGGACAGTGGAAAATCAGAATGGTTACAGGGATATGGCTGGACACATCCGTTAAGGTAGCAGAACAGGAACATAAGTTTAACAAGGTCAAAGCCAGACCTGCCTTTATTAGCTGAGGAATAGAATGTAGGAAAAGGGAGGTCATGTTGCAAGTGCAGAAAATGCTGTTGAGGACACAGCTACACTTCTGCATTCATTTGTGACCTGTGCTTCATGAGAGGGATGGCATTGGAATGGGGAGAGTGCAGAGTTTCCTGATCAGGATGCATGCTGGCCTGGAGAGTTGGAGTTATGAGGAACATTGCAAACCCTTGCGACATTTGCCGTGGAGCACAGGAGATGAACAGTCACATTATTGACCTTCATACCATTATGAGGGACATTATAGGTGGACAGCAGGCAACATTTCCCCTTGGCGCAGGGATGACTAACACGGTGGCATTTATTTAAGTTGAATACCATAAGGTTGACAGGTGAGTTGCTGAGGACCTTTTGGACAGAGAAATGTGGGATGCATTGGCTGAAAGGGTGGTGGCGGTACAAACCCTCCTAAGATGCAATAAGTATTTGGATGTGCAGCAGCGACGCCGTGGCATACTAGGCCATGGGGATAGTGGTCAGAAATGGGATAAGACGACTTTGGAAGGTGCTACAGACGCGCATCCTCAAGGGGCTGAGGGACCTTTGTGTATGACTCACACATTGTGTATGACTGTATCAGTCTGTGAATGAGCAGTGTTGCTGCATTAACGATTGCAGCAATTATCAGTGCTTTGGATGGTGGGGAGACAGAGTGGATGGGACTGTGGGCCTTCAATACCTGGCCATGCACCCCAGCCTCATCAACACCTACCGACCTGGCCTTCCCAGCTCCATGGCCTGTTCCTCGAAGTGGGTGACGTTGTGCAGCACGGCCTGGCCACCACCAGTGCGCAAATGCCCTTGGTTGTTGTGTTCAGTTTTCGCCTGCAAAACAGAGAACACCATTTATTGGGGCTGATCACTCACGTACTCTGCACGCGCACTCCGCACCCCAACCACAGTGGCCCATCTGAGGCCTCCAGCGGCTCCAATCCACATTACTGGTGATCAGTCCCCAGAAAGTAGTATGGCTGGTCCCAACCCCCTCCCCCAACAGCTACCTTGGACACATTCGACGTCCATCACTTTGAATAGCACACGGGTCTTGGCGCCCATGGCAAGGAGGCACAACTAGGTGCGGTGCCGAGGCCAGCAGATGGCTCTTGGCCATGACACCTTAAGGCTCCTCTTCCACCACCTCATAACCATCAATAAGACATGTGTTGAAGTTCTGAGTATGTGCCTAGCTGCCTCCCCTGCAGGTTGCCCCCAGACTACTCAAATGCGACAAACACCAACATATACTGCGGGGAGAACCCATCTTCTCCTCAACCATGAAGGCTGATGTGAGCATGGTCACTATCTGCTTGCCCAACCAGCGTGCACCAAATGCCCAATGCAGTAAGGACACTAAGACGTGGGGGAGGGGGTGGGGACGGGCTCAAAGGCTAAGGCTACCCGCTGGGTTAAATGGCCAAGGCCAACATGGTCCTCACCCTTCCAGAGCGCAAAAAATCATTGAAGCACTTGCACAGGGCATTCGTGAGACCACATCTGGAGTACTATATACAATATTGGTCTCCTTATTTAAGGAAGGATACAAATGTATTAGAAACAGTTCAGAGAAGGTTTACTGGACTACTACCTGAAATGGGAGGGTTGTCTTATGGGGAAAGGTTGGACAAGCTAGGCTTGTATCCGCTGGAGTTTAGAAGAGTAAGAAGCGACTTGATTGACACTGAGGGGACTTGATAGGGTGGATATGGAAAGGATGTTTCCTCTTGTGAGAGAATCTAGAACTACATGTCACTATTTAAAATTAAAGGTGGCCCATTTAAGACAGAGATGAGGAAATTGTTTTTTGTCTCAGAGGGCTGTGAGTCTCTGGAACTCTATTCCTCAAAAGGCGTTGGAAGCAGAGTCTTTGAATATTTTTAAGGCATAGCTAGATAGATTCTTGATAAGCAAAGGGGTGAAAGATTATCGGGGCTATGCAGGAAATGTGAAGTTGAAGTTTCATTCAGATAAGCCATGATCTCATTGGATGGCAGAGTAGGATCGTGGGGCCGTATGGCTTATTCCTGCTTCTAATCCATATTCGTATGTTTTCAGCAGCAGATGAGCTGTGTCAGAGTTGCACAATGTTGTAGAGATGGAAGTAGGCTGTCTTGCTGATGATGCAGAAATGTAGTTGGAAACCCATCTTGGGATCAAAGAGAACCCCAAGGTTGCAAATGGTCTTACTCAACCAGGGTGGAAACAGCAGTCAGAGAAGGGAGTTTGTGACGGGAACCAAACACTGTGGCTTCAGTCTTTCCAGTATTTAGTTTGAGGAAATTTCTGCTCATCCAATATCAGATGTTGGAGATGCAGTTTGACAAATCAGAGATGATGGGTGGATTTAAAGAGATTGTGATGAGATAGACTAGCACGTAGATGAAAAATAGAATAGGGCCAAGGATGGATCCTTGGGGCACTTCAGAAATAACTGTGGGGGAGTGGGAAAAGAAGCCATTGCCAGTGATTCTCTAGCTACAATCAGATAGATAACAATGTGACCGCCCAGCAGGACAATGGTGGAGAGGCATTGGGGGTCAGTTGTGCTGAAGGCCGCAGGTAGGGATACTTAATCACTGTCATAGTAACAAAGAGTATCATTTGTGATTTTGATAAGGGTTGTTTCAGTTTAGTGTCTGGGCCAGAAACCTGACTGGAGGGATTCAAACATAGAATTGTAGGAAAGATGGGCACAGATTTTGGAAGCAACAATACGTTCAATGAGTTTGGAGAGGGAAGGGAGGTTGGAAATCGGGTAATAGCTTGCAAGGTCAGAAGGGTGATAGTAGGTTTTTTGAGGAATGGGTTGGTGACAGAGTGGAGGGGATTGTGGGGTGTTGCGGGGGGTGGGGGTGGGGGGTTGGCAAGTACATTACCTGAGGAGAGGGAACCATTAACAATATCAGTTAACATGGGGTCCAGGAAGGAAAGTTGAATGGTCAACAATTTGGCTTCTGTTTATGGTGCATGATGTGAGGCTGATGGAAGTGAACATAAGCCAACCTAAACTTTTCGGACAGTGTGCTTCTCCTTGATGGTTAAACGTACTTTTCTTTCACCTATTCTAGCACTTCTCCTAGGTGCAACCCGAGGAACAGTATCATCAGAAGTGGTTGACTGCTCATTTTCTACAAGAGCCATCATGGGACTAAGGTGACACTCCTCAACTGGCAGTTGGCTTCTGGAAGGAAGTTGCTATTGGCTTCATCAATGGAGCTTGTCCTGGAGCTGCCTCCTGGTGTGGCATGCCTAAGAGGGAAAACTGGAAATCCTATACATGATAGAATCACAAAGCTTGACTCTAGCCTTCACCATTACATCGGGTCCTGGATTGTGTGCTCATTGATCAGCGTAATGGCTCCTCTAGTAGTTGCTATCAGATCCTGGAAACCCCAATTTAGTAGCATGCAGTACAGCTGCCTTGCCATGAAATCTGTTTGCAGGGTTCTGTCTATTCTCTCCCCTACTGCCGCGCAGCTGCCATCTGTGTTTCTATGGCGATGAAAACACTGACTGGGCCCTAGTTGCCTTTAAGTAGAGCCTACTGCAGATTCAAGTGAAGATGCCACACATTCCATTGATATGTGCAATGAAGGGAAAGCTTTCCCAATGTTGCTGCAAATGAGGGCTGCAGACTCGAGAGTGATACCCGTCAGCTGCTGCAGATCACCAGAGACTGCAAGCAAGTATGATGTTCCTTGAACAGCCTTCTGATCAGGCATGTACCAAGAGTGCAGGATTCCACAGCCTTATTCATTCCACTCCTCAATCTCCATGAATGCTAAATCCCCCCAGATGACAATAGCCAAACTGGAGTGAGGAAACAAGGATATAAGGTGTGAGTTTGAGAAAAATGGTTCAGAGGAACACAAGGCAGGATTCTGCAGGAACTCATGAGTGACTTTGAGCCCAAATTCATCTTTGTCTTCAACATTATCCTTCCCTTCTTCCTTGTTGGCAATGGTGGCAATAAATTAGGAAGAAAATTAACAAAGTTAATGAAATAAAGATCTTGGGTTGTGAAATAACATCAGGAAATTAATTAAAGACTGAAACCAGTCATCAAAATTAATGGACTATCGGGGAATCATTATGTTTAAAGTGTTTATAAGTTGGAGCTATTGTTGGAAAATTAATCAAATAAGGATTGGAACTTCACTGGAGCTGGGGTCTTGATTAGACAAAGATTGGGGCTATTATGGAAAAAAATTAAAGACCAAGACTGTTATAGCTAGATTTAATTAAAGATTAGAACTTCGCCGAGAAAATTAATTAGGTAGGGATTGGGATCATTCTGGCGAAAACAAATTAAATAAGAGTTTGGGCTTCTGAATGCTTCTCTTCCGTGTACCCAATGCCTTAACTCCTTCAGTTCTATTTTAAAAGGATCATTTCCTCACCCCAATATTTATTCTCAAACATGACAACACATCAGTCTTTTTTGCTGCTGATTGACTATGCCAATTATCATCACCCGATTGAATAAGCACCAAGTAAACAAATTCTTATCTTCTATGTCTGCAGACTTCCAATGAGTACAAAATACAATTAAAGTGGATATTCTATTTTGTTACAGCCAAAGTCCAAAGTGGTTACACGTACCTTTCTTTCTAGGACCTCTCTGAGATGCAAACTGAAAGCAATCATCCCATAACCCTTTGACATTGCTCTGTCAAAGGGTTATGGGAATTGGATGGTTCTCTTCTCATGGCAGCTGGCTCCTGTCAGCCAATACTTCATTGAAAGTGAAAATGAGCTAACCCAAGAATATCTAGTGCTATCTATCTCTCCAGATCATTAGTAAAGTTAATTGTTTTCCCATTGGCATAACAGCAGTGTAGGTAGAAATTTGATATCTATGTTTTTAGCGTGCACTGATAAGTAAATTTAAGTAGGTTAATTTAATTTTAAAGTTGGTTTAAATTTAAGTAAGTAAATTTAATATCTTATTATATGACTAAAATCTGTTTCATGCAGTGACTTTCAGCTCCATGAAAGTGTGTGTAAGACAAAGAAATAGTGCCAGATTTTAACCATCTTCCAGTGGCATGCAGCTCTGACCTATGTATTGTAGTTTATCTCCAGTATTGAGAATGAGAATGTTTACAGCGATCTCCAATGGCTACTGTCACTATGATGCTTAGAAATTTAGAAACTTAAACATATTTTGCTTTCCTTTAACAGCTGAACCACAATTTTAAAGTACATTATTGCTTTCAGCATAAAATAATTCCTTCATGCAGGTAGAAATAAAAATGATCTGTCAGAATCTTTACATTTTCCTCCCACCATTCCACTGGAATGATTTCAAATAACTTATTTATAAATTTGAAACCCATAAGTCCATTAGGATGTCATGGAGAGGAAAAAAATTAACATTTGTCCCATGGTTAAAAAAATTATGAAAGAAAGACTTCCATTTATATAGCCTTTTTCACAACATCATGATGTTCCAAAGCATACAAACATACGAATTAGAAGCAGGATTAGGCCACTCAGCACCTCAAGTTTATGCTGCCATTTAATAAGATCGTGGCTGATCTGAATGTAACCCCAAATTCCTGTCTGCCCCTGATAACCTTTCACCTCCTTGTTAATCAAGAATCTATCTAGCTCTGCCTTAAAAATATTCAAAGACTCTGCTTCCACCTCTTTTTGAAGAAGAGAGTTCCAAAGACTCACAACCCTCTGAGAGAAAAAAATTCTCACCTCTATCTTAAATGAGCGAACCCTTGTTTTTAAGCAGTGACACCCTGGTTCATGATTCTCCCACAAGACGAAACATCTTCTCCATGTCCACTCTGTCAAGACCCCTCAGGATCTTAAAGGTTTCAATCAAGTCACCTCTTACTCTTCTAAATTCCAGTGGATACAAGCCTAACCTGTCCAGCCTTTCGTCATAAGACAACCCACCCATTCCTGGTATTAGTCTAGTAAACCTTCTCTGAACTGTTTCTAATGCATTTACATCATTCCTTAAATAAGGAGACCAGTACTGTACACAATATTCCAGATGTGGTCTCACCAATGCTCTGTACAACTGAAGCATAACCTCCCTACTTTTGTAATCAATTCCCCTCTCAGTAAATTATAACGTTCTATTAGCTTTCCTAATTACCTGCTGTACCTCATACTAGTGCCTTTGGGCAATTTATTATGTTAAAGGCATTATATAAGTTTTTGTTGTCAGTAGCTGCCAAGGTAACAAGATGTTCCATTTTATTTTTTCCCCCCCAGAATTGATTTGTTCCTATCTTGACTCTATTTTTTTCTCCCCTTGTCCAGTCCTGTCCCACCTAACTCTTCCAATGCCCTCCGTCACTTTAACAGTTTCCATTTTCTTAGCCCCAAATGTTTTCATTTCACCTTGGGCATCCAATACCTCTACATCTCCATCCCCCACTGGGATAGCCTGAAGGCTCTCCGATTCTCCCTTGTATGGAGGCCCAGCAAGTTCCCTTCCACTATCACCCTCCTCCACCCAGCTGAATTTGTTGTCACACTGATCAACTTCTCCTTTGATTCTGCTCACTTCCTCCAAGTAAAACGTGTTTGTTGTGAACCCATATGCGTCCTTGCTATGCCAGCCTTTTCATAGGATATGTGGAACATTCCTTGTTCCAATCTTACTCAACTGTCTCTTTCACCTCCTTTTCCAGTACATTGATGAATGTATTGACACCAATTTCCTGCTCTCACTCCAAACTGGAAAATTTAATCAACTTTGCTTCCAACTTCCATGCTTCCCTTGCTTTCACATGGCTCATATCCGACTGTTCCCTTCCCTTCCTTGACCTTGCTGCCTTCGTTTATGGTGATAGGCAATCACCAAATATCTACAGTAAGTCAACCGTCTTCCACTGATGCCTTGGCTACAATTCCTCCCAATCTGTGCCCTATAAGGGCTCTATTCCATTCTCTCAGTTTCTCTGTCTCAATTGCATCAGTTCTGGTGATGCTACCTCCCACACCAGAATTTCTGATATATCTTCCTATTTCCTCAACTGAAGATGCCCTCTCACCCCTTCAATCATAGTTGACAGGATTCTCTACTTTGTCTGTTCCATTTCATGCACTATTGCTTTCATCCTTCTCTCTCCCAGAAACATGATAGGGTTCCCCTTGTCCTCACCTTTCACCCCACCAGCCTTCACATTCAAAGGATCATCCTGCATCATTTATGCCACCTCCAGTGTGATGCCACCATCTTCCTCTCCTCATGTTTAATATTCCCTCTGAGATACCCTGGTCCACTCCTCAATCACTTTCAACACCCCTACCTTGTCCTCACCTCCCCATCCTCCCAAGGCAGCTTCCCATTTAAGAGCAAGAGATTCAAGATCTTCAATTTTAACTCCTCCCTTCCAACTCCCAAGGCCCCAAACAATTCTTCCAGGTTAAATAGTGATTTACTTGTACTCCTTTAAATTTAATGTGCTGTATTCAATGCTCATAACACAGTCCGCCGTACATTGGAGAGACTAAACGCATTAGTCCGCAAGGATGACCCCAAGCTTTCAATTGCCTGTCATTTTAACTCCCTGCCCCACTTCCACTCTGACCTCTCTATCCTCGGCCTCCTGCACTGTTCCAATGAAACTCAACATAAACTCGAGGAACAGAACTTCATCTTTCAACTAACAACTTTACAGCTTTCTGTGCTCAGCAATTTCAACAATCAACAACTTCAGACCATTGCCTCTGTCCCCATTTTTTTGTACAGTGGTTGTTGGTGATTATTTTGTTTTTCCCATTTACATCACCTCTTAACCCTTCTATTGTCTCTTTACATTCCCCATTACCATTTCCTTTTGCTTTTCACCATCACCCCTTCTGTTATTTAATCTCTCCTGCCTTCTATCCATCTTATCATTGGCCTTCCCTCTTGTTTTATTCATCCTTGCTTTTCCCAGCCTTTGCACTTGCTTAAAACCTGTTTCTCCAGTATGAACAGAAGGTAATCAACTTCAAACATTAACTCTGTTTTCCCCTCTCTCTCTCCACAGATTCTGCCTGACCTGCTAACTATTTCCACATTTTCTGGTTTTAGTTCCATTCAGTTTTGTCACCTGTTGTCACTTGGTTGAAACTTTTGTCCACAAAAACGCCATCTGTATGAAAGAGCTCCACCTGCTGCCTGAAGTTGGTACTTTTTTTCAACATAACATTTTAAATTTGTATTTGTACACATTTCTAGCTTTTTGATATAATTATATTAATGCCCAGCTCTTTTCTAGCCAGTTCTGGCATTTCTTTTCTGCATCTCACCCAGTCTCCCAGCCCCACATCTTCTCCTGGCTCAGCCTACTCCACTGGTTGTGCTTTGATCCCAGTCCTGGTGCCACCTCTTTACAGCTTTGCTAATTCACCTGGCCTGGCACAATCCTACTTCGATTAAACAATTTAAATGTAGGCTGTTGTAGTGTAGCCGCTGCCTGTTTGCTGACTCTCAACCTCCAGCTTTTTAAAATTCTTCCTTGGGATGTGAGCATTTCTTGCAAGTCCGGCCATTTTCCAGCTGTCCTGAGATTGTGCTGGTGGGTCGTCTTCTTCAACAATGTGTATATTCTTTGTAGCGGTTTGGTACAAGTTAGTGGCTTGCTAGGCCACTTCAGAGAGCAGTTAAGAGTCAAGCACGTTCATGTGGGACTGGAGTTACATAAAGGCCAGACTATCAAAAAGCCAAACTGTGTGTTCCAGATTCGTGCAATTCATTGCTTGAAGCTACTTTTCCTGGAATAAGTTTTAACTGGTTCAATTTGAATTCTAAGAATAGGTTCCTGGATTCCAGTACTGGAGGGAACAATAACTTCTATCTCTCAATTCCTTTATTAGTTTAAATGCCTCAAGGATCTCACCATTTAACTCCTTATCTCAAAAGAATATAGCTGAAATCTCTTTTTATATATTTTTTAAAAGATATACATTTATTTGGCAAAAGTTTTACAGCCAGTGAAATGCTATATAAGTGTAATCACTGTTGTGATGGAGGGAAATTGGCAGCTGATTTGTACACAGTAAACTCCCACAAATAGCAATGTGGTAATAGCCAAATAATCTATTTTCTGATGGTGATTGAGGGATAAACATTGGCCAGACAACCAGGGGTAACTTCCTTACTCAGCTTCAAAATAAAACAATGAAATCTTTTACATTCACCTTGAAAGAGCAGATTGGGCCTTGCTTTGAACACCTCAACCAAAAGACAGCACCTTTGACAGTCCAGTACTGGCTTACCAGCCTTGATTTTTGTGACTGAGTCATGGAGTGAGATTTAAACCCATAACCTTTTGACTCAGGAGTGAGAATGCTATGAAGTGAACCACAATTGACCCCTAACTCAGTTGCTTTGCCATTCTCATTGACCATCTCCAAATGAAGTATGCATATACTTCCTAAGGAAGGATCCCCAAAACTTGACACATCTTGAACAATGTCTGACCAGTACACAATGTAATTGTAGCTGTACTTCCTTGCTTCATTTTTATTTATACCACTTGAGATGAAACCTAATATTACAAAACTCTTTTTTATCTATTTTTGTATCTGAGTTAACTTTTGATTTTGTCCCTGGACCCTTCAATGCCCTCAAAACTTCCCAAATTAGATTATATTCCAATCTGCCATTTTCATATACAAGTTCAGTAATTCACACTTTGTTACTACATGCCATAGTTCCACCCCGTCACAGCAATGAAATGGTGCCAAATCAAATAATATCCTCTGTAATTATGATCACAAGTGTGATGCATTTTCCATTATCATCGCCTCCGCTGCACTTGACATGGTTGACGAAGCTATCCTTGTCTAACACCTCATCTCTATTGTCTATTGGGACTGCCATCACTTGGCTCTATTATTTTATCTTCCCTCTGCTGCACTGTTAACTTTAAAGTTCCCCAAGGATTTATCCTTGCTGCTTCACCAACCCCTGTATTCCCACTTCATCCCCTGCCCCTCCCCCAAGCTTCCTCATCCTTGTTATGCCCTTTGGGTTCTTGAAACCCATTTCTCTGACCAAATAATCAATCCAAAATATATTTCCTCTGATGAAACCTCTGAAAAGTGATTGGATTTATTGTTTGAGATTACAGAATCCGAATAAATGCACTTTGCTGTTATTCATCTATGTCCTTTTATAATTTGCTGCTTAGCATACCTGCTGGCTTATTATCATCAACAAATTTGAATATACTCCCCTGCTATTCCTAAATCCAGGTCTTTTGAACAATAATGAAAAGGTAGGATCTCAGCACAAATCCTTATCATGGCTTTTCAATTTGAGACTGTCCCTTTTATCCCAAATGCTCACCCTATCTCCCAACTAGTTTCCTGTCTTTGTCATAAGGCTTTCTCCACTTCCTTGTGCCCCACACATTTCTTGTGTGGGATTCCATCTTTTCTGAAAACCTAGGGGACAATATAGATTATTCATTGTCTATCCACTACCTTACTGACTGT
The DNA here is from genome assembly GCF_017639515.1 of Carcharodon carcharias. Classification (NCBI taxonomy): domain Eukaryota; kingdom Metazoa; phylum Chordata; class Chondrichthyes; order Lamniformes; family Lamnidae; genus Carcharodon; species Carcharodon carcharias. The sequence goes on from NC_054470.1 coordinate 100,104,784, forward strand.
CAAAGAACCACAACAAGATCAGTTATATGTGATCTACTTTCACAAAACCACGCTAACTCTTCTGAAATAGCTTATATCTTTCAAGTGCTTACTGGATGAATTGCAGCAGCTTTTTGCATTACGAATAATAAAAACGGTGGCTTGTATGTACTTAGTTGTAATTCCCTCTTTTTTTAGAATACAGGTACAATGATTGTTGCCTTCTAATCTTATGATATAATCATGGGTGGAAATTGTGGATTTGAAAATTTCCAAACTTGAGTCTCAATCTTTCTTTATTCTTTCATGTGATGTGGGCATCGCTGGCTAGGCTAGCATTTATTGCCCATCCCTAATTGTCCTTGCAAAGGTGGCAATGAGCCGCCTTCTTGGACAACTTTATTAATAGGAGCATTGAGTACAAGAGTAAGGAGGTTATGTTGAATTTGTATAAGACACTGGTTAGGCCTCATCTGGAGTACTGTGTCCGGGCACTATACTTGAGGAAGATGTGATGGTGTTGGAGAGACTATGGAGGAGATTCACAAGAATGATTCCAGGGATAAAAAAACTGTAGCTACAAGGATACATTGGAGAGGTTGGGTCTGTTTTCTTTGGAGGAAAGAAGGCTGACACGAGACTTGATAGAGGTATCAGGTTAAATAGTGAGAAACTGTTCCCACTCAAGAGAGCATCAAGAACTAGAGTGTTCTAATTCAAAATAACTGGCAAATGGAGTAATAGTGATTAGAAGAAAGATTTTTCACCCAAAGGGTGGTTGGAGTTTTGAACGAACTTCCTGAGAGGGTGGTGGAGGCAGATTCGATCGAGGTATTCTAAAGGGAATTGGATTACTATCTGAAAAGACAGAATGTGGAAGGTTACGGGGATAAGGCAGGGGAGTGGGATTAGGTAGAATGCTCTTTCAGAGAGCCAGTGCAGATTTGATAGGCCAAATGGCCTCTTTCTGCACTGTAAAGATTCTGTGATTCAGTCCACGTGGTGTAGGTATAGCCACAGTGCTGTTAGGAAGGGAATTTATTTAATATAATGTTGCCAATGGGGAGTGAAAATCTAACCAAAATATTTAGGCCAAGCAATTTTAGAGTGTGTCAGCATGATTGGACTTGGGGTGAGGGAGGGGAGCTGGAGAAGACAAGTACAAGGATGAGGATCAGGGAGTGTGGTATTTGTGTGGTGTTACCAGTCATAATCTGTGTTCACTTGGGTGGGGCTTTCAGAGATCCACTACACTCCTGGACCCAACTTTCTGATTACTTGGCTGCCGTCATTCTAAAGGGGGAGGGCAAACAGACAGAGATCGTGGTACATAATGATACCAAGGACATAGGTAGAAAGAGGGATGAGGTTCTGCAAGCAGAATTTAAGGAGCTAGGAAGCAGATTAAAAAACAGGACCTTAAAGGTAGAAATCTCTGGATTATATCCAGTGCCATGCGCTAGTGAGTATAGAAATAGAAGGTTAGTCCAGATGAATGTGTGGCTGCAAAGATGGTGCAGGAGGGAGGGCTTTAGATTTCTGGGGCATTGGGACCATTTCCGGGGGTGGTGGGACCTGTACAAGGCAGACGGATTGCACCTGAACCGAAATGGGACCAACATTCTTGCGGGAAGGTTTGCTAGTGCTGTTAGGGAAGGTTTAAACTAACGTGGCAGGGGGATGGGATCCTGAGCAGAGGTTCAGCAGGGAGAGATGCATAGCCAAAATTAGAAGAAGAGCAAGTGAGTCTGGAAAGCATAGAAATTATAGGCCGGTTAAGGCACAAGGGAGTTTGGTAAGGTTGGATTGTATTTATTTTAATGCAGGGAGCCCGACGAATAAGGCAGATGAGTTGAGGGCACAAATTAACACATGGAAGTATGATGTCATTGCTGTCACAGAGACATGGTTGAGAGGCAGGCAGGATTAGCAGCTCAATATTCCAGGATATAGGATCTTCAGGCAAGACAGGGAAGGAGGTAAAAGAGAGGGTATCGCAATATTGATCAAGGAATCAATTACAGCAGTAAGGAGGGATGACATCTTAGAAGGGTCCTCAAATTAAGCCATATGGGTAGAACTGAAAAACAAAAAAGGACAATCACATTGCTGGGAGTGTATGATAGGCCCCCAAACAGTCAGAGAGAAATAGAAGAGCAGATATGTAGGCACATTTCAGAGAAGTGTAAAATTAATAGTGTAGTAATATTGGGGGATTTCAACTTCCCCAACATTAACTGGGTTAGTCATAGTCTGATAGGATTAGAGGGAGCGGAATTCTTAAAATGCATCCAGGAGAGTTTTTTAAGTTAGTACATAGAAGGTCCTACAAGAGAGTGGGTGGGGTCCTGGACTTAATTAATTTTAGGGAATAAAGCTGGGCAAGTGGTAGAGATATCAGTGGGAGAGCATTTTGCAGACAGTGATCATAACTCCATTAGATTCAAGGTTGTTATGTAAAAGGACAAGGATGGGCCAGAAATCAGAGTTCTATATTGGGGTAAGGCCGATTTTAATAAGATCAGATAAGATTTTGCCAGAGTGGACTGGGAGTAGCTACTTTTGGGTAAATCTGCATCAGAGCTGTGGGAAATAGGGAGGGTACAGGGCCAACATATTCCTGTAAAGACGAAGGGTGGGACTAACAAATCCAGGGAACCCTGGATGTAAAGGGATGTACAGGATTGGATAAAGAGAAAAGGGGAGGCTTGTGGCAGATACCGAGGGCTCAAAACAGCGGAAGCCTTAGAGGAGTATAGAATGTGTAGGAAGGAACTTAAGAAGGAAATTAGGAGACCAAAAAGGGGGCATGAAAAACCATTGGCAAGTAAAATAATGGAAAATCCAAAGTTATTTTACAAGTATATTAAGAGTAAGAGGATAACTAGGGAAAGAGTATGGCCCATTAAGGACCATAGTGGTAAATTGTGTGTGCAGCCAGATGATGTAGGTAGGGTTCTAAATGAATACTTTGTGTCTGTGTTCACAAGTGAGAGGGATGACATAGGTATGGAAATCAGGCAGAAGGGCTGTGATATAATTAAGGAAATTAGTGTACAAGGGAGGAGGTTCTAAGTGGTCTGGCAGGCTTAAATGTAGATAAATTTCCAGGCCCAGATGAAATGTATCCCATGGTGTTGAGTGAGGCAAAGGAAGAGATAGCAGGGCACTGGCAATAATTTTCAATACCTCTCTGGCCACAGGAGAGGTGCCAGAGGACTGGAGGACAGCCTATGTGGTACCGTTATTCAAGAAGGGAGGAAGGGATAAACCAGGGAACTACAGGCCAGTCAGTCTAACCTCAGTGGTGGGGAAACTATTGGAAGCAATTCTGAGGGACAGAATTAATCTACACTTGGAGAGGCAGGGATTAGTCAAGGACAATCAGCATGGTTTTGTTGAGGGAAGGTAACATCTGACCAACTTGATTGAATTTTTCAAAGAGGTGACCAGGTGTGTAGATGAGGGCAATGCATTTGACTTAGTCTACTTGGGCTTCAGCAAGGCTTTCGTTAAGGCCCTGCGTGGGAGACTGATGGTGAGGGTAACAGCCCATGGGATCCAAGGCAATTTGGCAAATTGGATCCAGAATTGGCTGAGTGGCAGGAAGCATAGGGCGATGGTCAAGAGGTGTTTTTGTGACTGGATGCCTGTGTCCACTGGGGTTCCACAGGGATTGGTGTTGGGTCCTTTGCTGATAGTGGTATATATAAATGATTTAGACTTGAATGTCGGAGGGTTGATCAGTGAGTTCATGGATGTCACGTAAATTGGTGGGGTGGTAAATAGTGAGGAGGATAGCCTTAGATTACAGGAGGATATAGACAAGCTGATCAGTGGCAAATGGAACTTAATCCGGATAAGTGTGAGGTGATGCACTTGGGCAGGAGAAACAAGGCACAGGAATACATGATGAATGGTTGGACCCTGGGAAGTACTGAGGATCACAGGGACCTTGGTGTGCATGTCCATCAGTCCCTTAAGGAACATATGGTGGTTAAAAAGGCATATGGGATACTTGCCTTTATTAGCCAAAGCATGGACTATAAGAGCAGAAAGGTTATGCTGGAACAGCTAGAGTATTGCGTGCAGTTCTGGAATCTGCATTATAGGAAGGATGTGATTGCACTAGAGAGAGTGCAGAGGAGATTTACCAAGATGTTGCCTGGGCTGGAAAATTTTAGTTAGGAGGAGAGATTGGATAGACTGGGTTATTTTCCCTGGAGCAGAGGAGATTGAGGGGCGACATGGTTGAGGTGTATAAAATTATGAGGGGCATAGATAGGGTAGTCAGGAAGGAACTTTTCCACTTGTTAGAGGGATCAATAACCAGGGGGCATAGATTTAAGGTAAGGGGCAGGAGATTTAGAGGGGACGTGAGGAAGAATTTTTTCACCCAGAGGATGGTGGGAATCTGGAACTCACTGCCTGAAAGGATGTTAGATGCAGAAACCCTCATAACATGTGCTAAGTATTTGGATGTGCACTTGTGATGCCATGGCATACAAGGCTATGGGCCTGGTGCTGGAAAATGGTATTAAAATAGTTAGGTACTTGTTTAACCGGCGCAAACTCGATGGCTGAGGGGCCTTTTTCTGTGTTGTAGACCTCTATGATTATGGGGAAGCAGCATGTGTTCAATACAATGAGCCCCAGTTTCTATAAAGGACTGGGAGGAGGGCTCTGCAATGTCCTAATTTTGTGTTTGGGATGGGGCTCCAATTTCCCTGTCTGCAGCTGACAAAGATTCATCTTCCCACATCTTCCCTTCACCCCCCTGGCGGCATTCTGTAGGGATCGTTCCCTCCAGGACACCCTGGTCCACTCCTCCATCACCCCCTACTCCTCAACCCCCACCTATGGCACCTCCCCATGCCCACGCAAAAGATGCAATACCTGCCCCTTCACTTCCTCTCTCCTCACCGTCCAAAGGCCCAAACACTCTTTTCAAGTGAAGCAGCATTTCACTTGCATTTCCCCCAACTTAGTCTACTGCATTCGTTGCTCCCAATGCGGTCTCCTCTACAATGGAGAGTCCAAACGTAAACTGCGGTCTGTCCACAAGGAAGACCCAAACCTCCCTGTTGCTTGCCATTTAATACTCCACCCTGCTCTCTTGCCCACATGTCTGTCCTTGGCTTGCTGCATTGTTCCAGTGAAGCCCAACGCAAACTGGAAGAACAGCACCTCATCTTCCGACTAGGCACTTTACAGTCTTCCGGACTGAATATTGAATTCAACAACTTTAGATCTTGAACTCCCTCCTCCATCCGCACCCCCTTTCCGTTTCTTCCCCCTTCCTTTTGTTTTTTCCAATAATTTATATAGATTTTTCTTTTCCCACCTATTTCCATTAATTTTAAATATTTTTGCCCTGCTAGTCTTTCCACCCAACCCCCACTAGAGCTGTACCTTGAGTGCCCTGCCATCCATTCTTAATTAACACATTCGTTTAGATAATATCACCACCTTCAACACCTCTTTGCTGTTTTGTCTGTGACATCTTTTGATTATCTGCTCCTATCACTGCTTGCTTGTCCCTACAACCACACCAACCACCCCCCCCCCACTTCTCACCCACCCCCCCTTAAACCAGCTTATATTTCACCCCTCTCCTAATATTCACTCAGTCATGAGGACTCGAAACGTCAACTCTTTTCTTCTCCGGCGATGCTGCCAGACCTGTTGAGTTTTTCCAGGTAATTCTGTATTTGTTTAAGATTCATCTTACTTTGTCATTCTGGGAGAGATGTGCTGGAGAGCCAGTTTAATTTTACTGATTTTGATTTTTTTTTGGGTGAGGGAATATTTTCTAAGGAGTATTTAAAGCACCCTTTATTTTATTAAGTAATTCCCCCATCTCGTATAGGTTAGAGGAACAACTTTTAAAACTATTGTAATGCTGAGCAAAAGGAACAGATTGGGAATAGAATTCAAGGGAACCTTAAAACCGGTGTCTGTGTACACTGGGCAGGGACTGTGAGTTTTATTGCTCAAGCTCAGTGCTGCTCAGGGGTTTGTGACACAGCTAATCACATAGATGTAATGGGTAATACAAGTAAAAATTGCCACCTTTAAACATTGATTTTCTGACTACAGCTAACATTGGCATTTTCAATAATTTTAAATGAAATGTTGCAACCTATAAAATGTTAGATTGATATTAGTCCCTGGACGCTTGCCCACTTTCTTATACCGTTAGTATGGAGATACTTCTTTATATTGTGCAGGTGTTATATTTCTTTAGAGAATCAATGAAGCAAGTTGTTCAGGTATCAATGTTTTATCAGCTCATTACTAATTACACAAGTTGAGAGCCTCACATGTCAGCCTCAGCCTAGACTCATGGCAGTCCTGTGTAAGATACATGGCCGTGACATTGATGCCTCACATGCACAGCAAATGAATACCTGCAAATTAAATCATCCATCATTTCAGAACGGGAAAAAAATTCAAAATGTTAAAATCCCAGTAAAAATCAGGATTTTTGGGGTTCTATTTTAAGTCATACAAGTTCGGTACATATTCAGTTCGGATAGATTTTTACTGGTATCGCTCATTTCCAAATTCTACTGGTTTTTCCCTTTTAGGGAACTCCCCACTATCGAACACAATAACGCACGAACTGGCAACTTATTCACCACGTGGTCTGCAGGTGGCCCTCCCCTACCCACCTTCGGATGACGTCACAATGGTCACAGCCGACCGCGTCGACACCAAACGCACGTCACGCAACCCTCTTGATGCACGAGCCAGGGACATCCGCTTTGACGAATTTTGCGTCATGCGCACCCGCGAATCCCCCTGCGTCACCAGCCGGCCAGCATCAGACTCCGCCCACGCCCCTGGCTACTGTCTCCCAAGCCGCGGTGCCCTGTGGGTATCGCTCCCTTGGCTTGGCTGGCGCGAGGCGCGCCGGGAAGGTTTGGAGCCGCGTCCCCGTTGCCTAGAAACGTGAAACAAGCCCCGGAGCCCGGCCAGAAACAGAAGAGGGGTGGGGACCCAAACCCAAACCATGGCAAGTCAGACAGTGACAAGCGTGAGTAAACTTTAACCGGTAGCAACACGGTGTACACGCGCACATACGGGAGGCTGCGTGAACCCCCTGTGTCCGATGGTGCAGAGTGGCTACAGCGCACTAAGTGATCACTTGTTATATTGTCACTCAGAAAGAATGCTGACTGGGGCTAGAAGAGGGATGTGGGAGTGAGAGGAGATGAGGGGAGTGGGAATAAGAGGAGGCGAGGGGAGTGGGAATGAGAGGAGGTGAGGGGAGTGGGAATGAGAGGAGGTGAGGGGAGTGGGAATGAGAAGAGGCGAGGGGAGTGGGAATGAGAAGAGGCGAGGGGAGTGGGGGTGAGAGGAGGCGAGGGGAGTGGGGGTGAGAGGAGGCGAGGGGAGTGGGGGTGAGAGGAGGCGAGGGGAGTGGGGGTGAGAGGAGGCGAGGGAGTGGGGGTGAGAGGAGGCGAGGGAGTGGGGGTGAGAGGAGGCGAGGGGAGTGGGGGTGAGAGGAGGCGAGGGGAGTGGGGGTGAGAGGAGGCGAGGGGAGTGGGGGTGAGAGGAGGCGAGGGGAGTGGGGGTGAGAGGAGGCGAGGGGAGTGAGGGTGAGAGGAGGCGAGGGGAGTGAGGGTGAGAGGAGGGCGAGGGAGGGATAGAGGGGGGCTAGGGAGGGATAGAGGGGGGTGTGGGAGGGGTAGAGGGGCCGAGGGAGGGGTGGAGGGGCAAGGAAGGGGTAGAGGGGCCGAGGGAGGGGTGGAGGGGCAAGGAAGGGGTGGAGGGGCGAGGGAGGTGTGGAGTGGTGAGAGGGAGCAAGGGAGGGGTGGAGTGGTGAGAGTGGACGAGGGAGGGGTGGAGTGGTGAGAGTGGGCGAGGGAGGGGTGGAGTGGTGAGAGTGGGCGAGGGAGGAGTGCGGGGTGAGAGTGGGCGAGGGAGGAGTGCGGGGTGAGAGTGGGCGAGGGAGGAGTGCGGGGTGAGAGTGGGCGAGGGAGGAGTGCGGGGTGAGAGTGGGCGAGGGAGGAGTGCGGGGTGAGAGTGGGCGAGGGAGGAGTGGGGGGGTGAGAGTGGGCGAGGGAGGGGTGGAGTGGTGAGATTGGGCGAGGGAGGGGTGGAGTGGTGAGAGTGGGCGAGGGAGGGGTGGAGTGGTGAGAGTGGGCGAGGGAGGGGTGGAGTGGTGAGAGTGGGCGAGGGAGGAGTGCGGGGTGAGAGTGGGCGAGGGAAGAGTGGGGGGTGAGAATGGGCGAGGGAGGAGTGGGGGGTGAGAATGGGCGAGGGAGGAGTGGGGGGTGAGGTGGGGGGTGAGGTGGGGAGGAGTGGGGGGGTGAGGTGGGGAGGTGGGGGGGGTGAGGTGGGGAGGGGAGGGGAGAGATGGGGGGCGAGGTGGGGAGGGGAGGGGTGGGGGGGGCAAGGAGGGGAGGGGTGGGGGGCGAGGTGGGGAGGGGTGGGGGGGCGAGGTGGGGTGGGGAGGGGTGGGGGGGCGAGGTGGGGTGGGGAGGGGTGGGGGGGGCGAGGAGGGGAGGGGAGGGGAGGGGTGGGGGGGCGGGGAGGGGAGGGGAGGGGTGGGGGGGGCGAGGTGGGGAGGGGAGGGGTGGGGGGGGGCGAGGTGGGGAGGGGAGGGGTGGGGGGGGGCGAGGTGGGGAGGGGAGGGGGTGGGGGGGGGGCGAGGTGGGGAGGGGAGGGGTGGGGGGGGCGAGGTGGGGAGGGGAGGGGTGGGGGGGGGGGCCAGGTGGGGAGGGGAGGGGTGGGGGGGGGGGGCCAGGTGGGGAGGGGAGGGGTGGGGGGGGGGGGGGCCAGGTGGGGAGGGGAGGGGTGGGGGGGGGGGGGCGAGGTGGGGAGGGGAGGGGTGGGGGGGGGCGAGGTGGGGAGGGGAGGGGTGGGGGGGGCGAGGTGGGGAGGGGAGGGGTGGGGGGGGCGAGGTGGGGGGGGGCGAGGTGGGGAGGGAAGGGGTGGGGGGGCGAGGTGGGGAGGGGAGGGGTGGGGGGGGCGGGGTGGGGGGGGCGAGGTGGGGAGGGGAGGGGTGGGGGGGCGAGGTGGGGAGGGGAGGGGTGGGGGGGGCCAGGTGGGGAGGGGAGGGGTGGGGGGGGTCAGGGTGGGGAGGTGAGGGGTGGGGTGGCGGGGTGGGGTGGGGAGGGGGGAGGGAGGGGTGGGGACGGGAGGGTTGGGGGCGATGGAGGGGTGGGGGCCCAGGGGAACGAGGCAGGGATGGGGGCTGAGGGAGGGGTGGGGGTTCGAGGGGAATGAGGGAGGGATGGGCGTGAGGGGGGTGAGGGCGGGGGGGGCTAGGGAGCGAGGGAGAGGTGGGGGGCATGGGAGGTGTGAGGGTGGCGAGGGAGGGTGGGGTTTGGAGGGGCAAGGGAGGGGTGGGGGAGGCGAGGGAGGGGTGGGGGAGCGAGGGAGGAGAGGGGGCGAGGGGGGGTCGAGGGAGGAGAGGGTGCGAGGGGGGGTCGAGCGAATGGTGCGGGGGGCAAGAGGGAGCGTGGGAGGAGTGGAGGGTCGTGAGGGGATGAGGGAGGGTTGAGGGGCAGGAGGGGGTGAGGGATGTGTGGGGGTCGAGGAAGGGGTGAGGGATGTGTGGGGGTCGAGGAAGGGGTGAGGGATGTGTGGGGGGTCGAGGAAGGGGTGAGGGATGTGTGGGGGGTCAAGGAAGGGGTGAGGGATCTGTGGGGGGGCGAGGGAGGGTGAGGGATGTGTGGGCGGCGAGGGAGGGTGAGGGATGTGTGGGCGGCGAGGGAGTGTGAGGGATGTGTGGGGGGGCGAGGGAGGGGTGAGGGATGTGTGGGGCGGCGAGGGAGGACATGGCATCGTGGGAAGGGTGGGGGGGCGAGGGAGGGGTGGAGGGTTGGTGGGGTCGCGAGGGGACAAGCGACGGGCGGTGGGGGGGCAGGAGAGGGTGACGGAGGGTTGTGGGGTGAGAGGGGGTGAAGGCGGGGTGTGGGGGGGGCGAGAAGGGTGAGGGCAGGTTGGGGAGGTCGAGGGGTGGCGAGGGAAGGGTGATCTGCGAGGGAGGGGTGTGAGGTGCGAGGGAGGTGTGGGGGTTGAGGTGGCAAGGGAGGGGCAGGGGGGTGGGGAGGGAGGGGTGAGGGTGGCGAGAGGGGGTGAGCGAGGGGTGGAGCGTCAGGGATGGAGGGGTGGGTGGGCGAGAGGGGATGGGGGGTGAGGAGGCAAGGAAGGGGCGGGGGGCAAGTGAGCGAGGGGCTGGGAGGGATGGGGACAAGAGGGAACGAGGGAGGTGTGGTGGGCAAGAGGGGGTGAAAGGGTGTTAAGGAAGGGTGGGGATGCCGAGCGATGGTGAGGGAGGGGTGGGGGGGCGTGAGAGGGGTGAGGGAGGGAGGTGTGGGTTGGGGCAAGGTGGGGGGGTGGGCGAGGGGGGCCGAGGGAGGGTGGGGGGGGCAAAGGAGGGACTGGGAGGGGTGGGGGTGAGAGGGGGCAAGGAAGGGCTGGGGGAGGGAGGGATGGGGAGGTGAGGGAGGGGGAAGGGGGTGAGGGAGTGGCAAGGGAGGTGGCGGGGCGCGATGTAGGGGTGGGGGAGCGAGGAAGGGAGGGTGCACATTCAAGGGAGGAGTGGAGGGGTGTGGGTCGGGGCGCAAGGGAGGGGTGGGGGTGTTGGGGGAGGGGTGAGGTGGTGAGAGGGGGTGGGCTGTGGGCCGGGGAGGTGTAGAGGGGGCGAGCGGGTGAGGGAGGGATTGGGGTTGAGGATGGGGTGGGAGGGGTGGCGAGGGGTGGGGGAGCGAGAGTTGGCAAGGAAGGGGTGCGGGAGTGAGGGATGGGGAGGCGAGGGATGGAGGGAAGTGGGGTGAGGGAAGCGGCGAGCGAGGGAGGGAGGGTGCACGTTCGAGGGAGGGGTGGGGGGATTGGGGGAGGGGTGGGGTGGTGAGAGGCGGAGGGCTGTGGGCTGGGAGGGGGAGGGCTGTGGCCCGGGGAGATGGTGGTGAGGGGATGAGGGAGGGGTAGAGGGGGCGAGAGGGGGTGAGGGAGGGATCAGGGTTGAGGATGGGGAGGGAGGGGTGGGGGCAAGAGGGGGCAAGGAAGGGGTGGGGGAGGGAGTGAAGGGGAGGTGAGGGATGGAGGGGAGGGGGGTGAGGGAGTGAGTCAAGGGAGGTGGGGGAGCGAGGGATGGTGGGCTGGGGGGCTGCGAGGGAGGGTTGGGGGTTGCGGGAGGGATGTGATGGTGAGTGGGGATGAGGGAGGGGTGTGGTGGTGGGAGGGGATGAGGGAGAGGTAGAGTGGGCGAGAGTGGGTGAGGAAGGGATCGGGGGTGAGGTTGGGGTGGGAAGTGTGAGGTTGTGAGGGGTAGGGGGTGAGGGATAGAGGGTTGGCGAGGTGTGAGGGGGTGAGGAAGGAGGGAGAGGTGGGGGAGCGAGGGTGGGGGGGCGAGGGGGCAAGGGAGGGAAGGGAGGGTTTGGGGGTTGAGGGAGGGATGGGGGATGAGAGGGGGTGAGAGCGTGGTGGGGGTCGAGAGGGGCAGGGGAAGTGTGGGGGTGCGAGATGGGGTGAGAGTGGGTGAGGGAGGGGTAGAGGGGGCGAGAGGGTGTGAGGGAGGGAGGGGTGGGGGAAGAGGGGTGAGGGAGGGGTGGGGGCCGAGAGGGATGGAGAGTGAGAGGAGGTGAGGGGCGAGGAAGGTGTGGGTAATGCGAGGGAGGGGTGGGCTGGGGTGAGAGGGGGTGAGGGATTGAAGGAGGTGTGGGGGGGCGATGGGGCAAGGGAGGGACTGGGAGGGGTGGATGTGAGAGGGGGCAAGAGGAGGTGAGGTGCGGAGGGGGTGAGGGGGCGTGAGGTGGGGAGGTGGGTGAAGGAGGTGGGGAAGGGGTGATGGAGGGGTGGGGAGGGGGCACAAATGGTGGGCGAGGGAGGGGTAGACTAGTGAGGGAGGGTGGGGCATCAAGGGAAGGGTGGGGGGTGAGGGGGGCCTAGGGCGGGGTAGGGGGCTTGAGGGAGGGGTCGGAGGATGAGAGGGGGTGAGGGAGAGATGGGTGGGTGAGAGGGAGCGAGGGGGCTGAGGGAGGGTTGAGGGGCTAGGATGGGGTGGGAACGGTGGCATGGGGTGGGAGGGCCAGAGGGGGCAAGGAAGGGGTGAGGCGGTGGGGGAGGGAGCGATGGGGAGTGGGGCGAGGGAGGTGGGGAGGGGTGGTGAGGTAGGGGTGGGGGAGTGAGATTGCACGTTTGGGGAGGGGTGGGGGCGTGAGGGTGGGGAGTCGCGGGGGGCGAGGGAGGGGTCCGTGCGAGAATGGGGTGGGGAGTGTGACGGTGGGACGGGTGGGGGGGCGAGGCATAGGGGGGCGGGGAGGTGTGCGGGGGCGAGGAAGGGGAGGGTTGGGGGGTGGGGGGAGGGTGGGGTGGTGATGGAGGGTTGGGCTTTGAGGGAGGGCTGGGGTGTTGAGAGGGGACGAGGGAGTGGTGGGCGGGCAAGGGAAAGGTGGGGGTGCGAGATGGGGTGAGAATGGGTGCGGGAGGGGTAGAGGGGGCGTGAGGGTGTGAGGATGGGGTGGTGAGACGGGGTGAAGGAGGGCGAGGCAGGGGTGGGGTGGCGAGCGGCAAGGGAGGGGTGGAGGGATAAGAGAGGGGTGGTGGGGGCGAGAGGGGATAAGGGAGGGGTGGGGGTTGCGAGAGAGGGTGAGGGAGAAGTGGGAGGGGCGAGAGGGGGCAAGAGGTTGTGAAGGAGGGGTGGGGGGCAACAGGAGGTGAGGGAGGGGTGTGGGGGCGAGAGGGGGTGAGGGAGGGATGGGGAGTGCGAGAGAGGGGTCGGGTGGGGCGAGAGGGGGTGAGGGAGGTGTGGGGGCGAGGGAGGGGTGGGGGGCAGGAAGCAAGGGGCAGGGGTTTGAGAGGTGTTCAGGGAGGGGTGAGTGGGGTGAGACGGTGTGAAGGAGGGGGTGAGGGTGGCGAGAGAGGGTGTGGGAGGGGTGGGGGATGTGAGTGGGTGGGAGGGAGGGGTGGGGGGTTGAAGGGTTGCGAGGGAGGGGTGGGGGCCGAGAGAGGGTGAGGGAGGGGTGGGGGTGCGAGATGGGGTGAAAGTGGATGAGGGAGGGGTGTGGGGTCGAGGGGGTAGGGCTGAGGGGTCGAGGGGGAGGTGTGGTGAGGGAGGGGTGAAGGGGCAAGGGAGGTGTGGGGGGGCGTAGGAGGGGTGAGGGACAGAGGGGTGGGGGGACGAGGGATGGAGGGGCGGGGAGGGTTGAAGGGCAAGGAGGGTGAGGGATGGGAAGGGCGAGAGAGAAGGGATGGAGGGAGGGGGCAAATGGTGAGAAGGAGGGGATGGAGGGAGGGGGTCAAGGGAGAGAGGGAGAGATGGAGAGGGGGAGAAGGAGGGCAGGGGGAGAGAGAGAGAGAGACGGCAAGGGAGAAGGGAGGGTGGGTAAAGGTGGGACTGTGGGGAAAGGTAGATGTGGGGAAGAGGAGGGGGCGGGCTGGGTGAGGATAGGGTAGGGGTGGTGGAGAAATGGGGTGGGGTTGGAGAGGGTGGGATCGAGAGCAGTGGTGGAATAGGGGAAACACGAGGTGCAGGGAATGTGGAGAGAGTGAGTAGTGAGGGAGATGAAGGGAGTGGGAGAGAGAGGTGAATAGTGTGGGAGGGAGTGGGGACTCGTGGGGCAGGGAGTGGGAGGGTTGGGGGTTGGGAGTCTTTGGTTAACTAAGACAGCATAAGGTCAGCCCCACATCCCAACCTTTGTTCAGAGAGTTTAAGGTCAAATTAGCAAAAACTGAGGCTTGTCTACCCTCCCGCTCCCGGCCCCCGGCCCCCAGCCCTCCCGCTTGCGGCCCCCAGCCCTCCCCCTCCCAGTCCTCCCGGCTGTCAACCCTCCTGTCCTGCTTCCCCCCGCCCATTCCCGCCCATTCCCCGCTTCCATCTCCGCTCTCCCCCCAGCTCTCCCCCCCCGCCGCTTCCCTGCTCTCGCCCCCCGCCGCTTCCCCGCTCTCGCCCCCCGCCGCTTCCCTGCTCTCGCCCCCCGCCGCTTCCCTGCTCTCGCCCCCCGCCGCTTCCCCGCTCTCGCCCCCCGCCGCTTCCCCGCTCTCGCCCCCCGCCGCTTCCCCGCTCTCGCCCCCCGCCGCTTCCCCGCTCTCGCCCCCCGCCGCTTCCCCGCTCTCGCCCCCCGCCGCTTCCCCGCTCTCGCCCCCCGCCGCTTCCCCGCTCTCGCCCCCCCGCCCCTTTCACACCCCTTCCCCCGCTCTCGCCCCCCGCTCTCTCCCCCGCCCCTTCCCCCGCTCTCTCCCCCGCCCCGTTCCCCGCTCTCGGCCCCCCCACCCCGTCCTCCACCCTCGGCCCCCCCACCCCTCCCCTTCCCCACTGTCCCACCTGCTCACTCCCCACTGTCCCTTGCCCCCCCTTACCGCATCTCTCTGCCCCACCCACCTCCGCCCCATCCCCCCCACCAGCCCTCGCTCACTCCACTCTGCGCATGCCCCCCTGCCATTGCATCCCCAGTATGAGCTGATCTGACTGGAGTTTCAACCGGCTGTCACCACCCAGCCTAGTAGCACAGAGCCTGGTAAACCATTCTGTGAGCCTGGGCTGAACCATCAGCTGTTTTCCTTGGACCTTGTAATTTTGCTGCCTGGGGTGCAAGAATATTCTGCACTGCGGAAAGAAAGACTTACACTTGTATGCCTTTCACAGCCAACAGTTGCCTTAATGTGCTTTCACGGCCGATGAAGCACACTCCCTGTTATAACATAGGAAACGCAGTGCCAGCAGCTGTCTAGGCCTTAAGCTCAGGAATTCTCTTCTCTTCTCCCTCTTCCTTTTAGATGTTCCTTAATACTTGCCTCTTAAGACCAAGCTTTTGATCACATCTCTATTTGTCTTGGTGTCAAACTATATCTGATTTCACCCTTGTGAAGCGCCTTGGGCCATTTTCATTGTTAAAGGCACTATAGAAAAGTAAAGTTGTTATTGAATTGATTTAAAGATTTTTTTTTTACTCTGTTTTTGCCCATGTCCAGAAATTGGAAAAAGAGACTTGCATTTATATAGTGCCTTTCATAATCTTGTGTTGTCCAAAACCACTTTACCATCAATTAAGTACTTTAAAAAAAAGTTTCCATTCTTGTTGTAATATGCAGCTTTACATGTTGGCTCATGATTGGAAGCATTGAGGTCATGATGTTTAATAGTAATGTGACTCTACGGGTCAGGCTTTGTGTACCAGCAGGTCTTTTCCTGTCTGTCATGTTCGTATGTTCAAAAGTGATGAGCTGAAAGAACAGTTTCTGTACTGTAAATGTCGATGTTCCTATGCCACACATAAGCATACCTCAAAAACAAATTAACTGATTGGTGGGGATCTTCTGGAACTTAGCATGGGGAGGATTTCTGTAGCTACACAGCAAAACATAACCGGTTTTGGATGTTACGGTGAGTTCAACATTGACAACTTGCATTTACATAGTATCTTTAACATAGTAAAGTATCCTAAGGCACTTCACAGGAGCATTATCAAACAAAATTTGACACCATGCCATAAAAATATTTTCGGATAGATGTCCAAAAGCTTGGTCAAAAATGTATGTTATAAGGAGCATCTTAAAGAGGATTAAGGAATTCCAGAGTTTAGGTCCAGGCGGTTGAAGGCATGGCTGCCACTAGTGAAGCAATTGAAATTGGGGATGCGTAAGGGGCCAGGATTGGATGAGAGTTGTAATGCTGGATGAGGTTAAACAATGTGGGAAGGGTAAGTTCATGGACAGATTTGAACACAAGAATGACAATTTTAAGATAGTGACGGTCCTGAAGCCAATGTAAGTCATTGAGCATAGGGCGAACAGGTATTTGTGTGATTTCGGGTAAGGGCAGCAGAGCTTTGGATGACCCAAAGTTTATGGAGGGTGGAAGATGGAAGGCTGACCAAGAGAGCACTGGAATAGATAAACATGATGTTACAAAGGCATGCTGGGAGTTTCAGCAGCTGATGAGCTAGGTCAGGACAGGTGATGTAATGAAGTTAAACGTACGCGGGTCTGGTGATGAAATGGATATATGGTTGGAAGCTCATGTCAGGAAGTTCCCTATAAAAGGAAGGCAAATAATTACTTGTGTTTAATTATAAGCAAAATTACAGCCAAATTCTATCATACTTAATTACTTCAAAGTAATTGGCTGAAATTGATATATCACACCTTTGCGTCACAATTTCTTGTAAGCAAATTTCTTAACATAAATATTGATTGTAGTTAACTGGCTGATGCATTTTTTTCCAGTTCAATGCAGATTTATTCCTGCTGATTTGTTGAAAGACAAATTTACTTGTGACTTGAATTTATTAAGTGTAATTTATTGACATGCAACTTTATTAAAAAGACAAACCAATCAAGTTGCTCAAGCTACTTTTGGAGATGTTCTTGTCCACACTTTTCCCCTATCAAAATAAGGTTTCCAACATAATAGATAATGTCTTTAGTGTCTCTTATACCTTTCTTTTGTTTTGCACCTGAAGGCTTCAGCTTCTCTCAAAAGGCCTGCTATTTTTCTCACAGCTATCCCTCTGCCTCCAATTACTGGGATCCTCATTCTAAGCATGTGCTATGTTTCCAGTTTGCATGATTTTCTCATTGCAAATTTCAGTGTTTATGCCTTTATGGGTTAAAATGATTTCTCAGTTCTTTTGTTACTGTTTGGAAAATGAATTTGTAATAATTTTAATTCAATGAATCTTCACATTTAATTTTTACTTCAGAATGAGTCTATCTTAGATTTTTATTTTATTAATTCATGCGATGTGGATGTTGCTGGCTAGGCCAGCATTTATTGCCATTCCCTAATTGCCCTTGAGAAGGTGGTGGCGAGCTGCCATCTGGAACTGCTGCAACCCATGTAATTAGATAGACAGATGGAAAGAAGGAGAGAAAGATGGATAATCTGAGCCCATGTGGTTTCTATATATTAGTTTAGAAACCAAAAATATAATTGTTTACAGAAAATGTATTTTCATCTGCAGCAGAAAATTAAAGTTTGTTACATTTCAGAAGGTCACAAATTAATTGGATGAGGAAGGCCAAGTTCACCTATTTTAGTTTATCATACGAAAAGACTCTACAGTCTCCCTTGAAGCATCACGTTATTTCTGAAATTATTCCAGGTTGAGCCCTCCATTGCTCTATCCAGAATTAATTCATGTATGATCACTCTTTGTGCAAAGAAGAACTTTTTGCCATGAGCCTCTAAACTAGTTCTAAGCTTGCATCCCCCTGTCCTTCTCTTGTAATTTAGTTAAAGTAGTTTTTGGGATTTCTATATTGTTACTATTTTATGTTACTTAAAAGATCATCTCTCAATCTCTCCATTCAAGGCTGAAAAGCCCACATATTTCAAGATTTTCAGACCTCTGACATGGGGGAATCAGTCTTATGGTTTTTCCCTGCATAGTCTCCAGCACTTGTGTTTTCCATTTGTCTCGGTGGCCAGAAATGGACATGCTGTTCAAGGTGGTCTGACCAGAGCACTGCATGACCTCCACTGGCTTGTATTATGTTATTTTGGTTTTTCAGCATTCTATTTGCCTTATTGATCATTAGTCTACAGTGGTTGAACATGGTGAGTAGCTATTCTACTAAGGTTGCTAGGTCTCTTTCATCCTTAGTTATTTTAACACTGGCTGGGATTTTCTGTGTCTGCCGGCGCAGGGCGTCTTTGGTGTCAGTGGACAGTGTGGCGCAATCAGTTTCATGACAGCGTGAAACCAGTTTGAGATTGTCCGTTCCACCCGCTGATGGCGGATCACGTTTCCCGCCATCAATGTTG
The DNA here is from genome assembly GCF_017639515.1 of Carcharodon carcharias. NCBI lineage: Eukaryota > Metazoa > Chordata > Chondrichthyes > Lamniformes > Lamnidae > Carcharodon > Carcharodon carcharias. The sequence continues at coordinate 100,122,485 of NC_054470.1, forward strand.
GGAACCTCTTTGTAATACATCACCATTTCATTATTAGGCCAGCCTGCTGGACTCATCCCCCCCACTGGATCGCCTGCCCACGTCAGCGGAAAAACAGGCCAATGTGTGTTCACAACAGCAAATAAGCGAAGTGCACTAGGCAAGCTGCATTTTACTTGGGACTTCAACGTTTGTTTGCCTACTTTGCTTCGGTCAGCACTCGCAGTTATCAGCACCTGGCTTCGCAGCACCACATCACTTTTAGGGGAGCACATAGGTAGGTCTCTACCTACCAGATCAGCCTTATGTGGGTGGCTTTTCAATGGCTGCAGGGCAAGGTATTGCTTGGGGAAGGGGGAGAAGTGGCCTCTGGAAAGGGAAGAGGCTGCAGGACAAGAATTGCACTGGGGAAGGAGGGTATCCCAGTGTGTGTGTGGGGGCATATATTGATCTGTGCAAGTGGCCTCAAGATGGTGAGGGCTGAGGAGGCAGTCTCTAGAGGAGATGAGGCCAGATGGACATGTAATGGTATGTGTGTGAGAATGGGTGGTGATGTCCTGTGAGCTGGCAGTAAGTGAAATGCCAGTGAATGTGTGATGGGCTTGAATGTGTGAGTTTAGAGTGATGCCTTACCCTGGCTGCACAGGTGAGATTATTCATCCTCTATCTGAACTGGATGGCCAACCTCTTCTGTGCAGCATTGGCACTGATCACCACTGCCATCGCCTACCAAGCCAGAGTGGTAATAGCGGAGGTGAAGGATATCACAGAGGGCCTCCATGGCATCCAAAAGGCACTTGAGGGCTGCAGTCTTCTTGTCTTTCAGGGCCATGTCTTCTTTGCTGCAGCCCTGGGCTGGAAGCACTGAGCACGGCTGTACTTTTCATTGTGCCAGGTACCACAGATAGTGGCGTGGTGGGCAAATGAGAGCCCACCTGTCATGGAAATGGTGTGTTTCCCAGGAATGCGTAAGTAATGGTTTGGGACGAGACGGCATGAAAACCTGCCATCGTGGCCGGTGGGTAGAATGTCATTTAACCCGCCCACTACTGCACTTTGTGCAAATCTGGGACAGCCTAAGTACTGCCGGTTTTTTGTGCAGTTCTTTACTTTTTACCACATAAAATTGCATGTCATTTATTCTGACAAATTTGACAAATTAATTCTATAATTTCAGAGCAGCCTTTTCCACATCCACTGCCCGCCCCTCCAAGTTTGTGACACTGAATGAAAATCTGGTCAGTTTGCATTGACTTTTTGAATCCATGAGGATCATTTTAAACTAACACACCTGATGGGAAACAGACAGGAATGGGTCAGCTGCCCATTTTACACTGCATCCAATTTTACTTTTTCAACAATTTCAATCAATCTGGCTAATTTCCCACTGGGTGAGGTTAGTTGAAATTACATTCCAAGTTATTGATGTTAATTATGGTCCCCAAAGTTATCCCAAGGGCACCCATCTTGGTAGCATGCTGACACAATTCTTCTACCAAGAACATTTTATCATTCAATTTCAAGATTTATCTTTAATCTCCTTTCTGTACTTGATTGGATCACTGTTGTGTTCATTAAACAGCTATACTCAGATCATGGTAATTATTAAAATGGTATAAAACAGAAAGAAAGCCAGTTATTTCTTCATGACTTCTGCCACTGTTGGCGCAGCCTCACTAATCGGAGAGGTGGAGATTTGCAAGCGGGTAGAGAAACGTCCCTTAGCAACTGCAATTAGATTCCACGTTTTCTCATAAGTTTTCCTGTTTGAACTATACCCCATGTTGAGAATATGAGTAAGGGTGGCCTTAATAGGATTATCACAGCATCACAAACCGTGCTGCAGAACTCCGACTCCACGAGAAACATTGTGGGATTTTAGCAATATCAATTGGCATTTGATGGTAAATGATCATTCATGAACTTGCAAAGATTATTTAGCCATATTTAGCCAAGATATGTTTTTTCATCACTGATTTTACATATAGGTATTGATATTGAGACAAAGGTGAATTCCAAGCAGGAGGCAATTGAGTGTGTGAAATCCAAAGCAAAGGTAGTGTTCAGATTCTCTGATTTTGGTTTAAGTTTCCATCCAGGTTTCAGGTCTTCAAGCTGTGCATCAGGTGAAATGCATTAGTGCAAAAATGGAATTCCAAGCAGCCAGGGAGATCAAGGTGCATGCTCAACAGACAATGGCAGCACCCAGGTTCAATTATGCTTCCCTTATTGCTGGGACCAGTCTAGAGGAGGAGGTTCATAACTTTCCCTAACAATAGGAGGAAGAACCTGCTGCTGTCAACAAGAAGGCATGATTAGAAGTGGCTGAGGAGATGAACAGCAGGTGCATTGTGCCCTGTTCTTGGATGCAGTGTAGGAAGTGGTTATATCACCTAACCAGGTCAAAAGTTGCTGATTCACTTACATTATGTGGCGTACAACCCTGTCCTTCAACAACAGCAGCTTGCATTTATATAACACTTTTAACATAGTGAAACTTCCCAAGATGCTTCACAGGAAGACTATCACACAAAATCTGACACGTAACCACATAAGGAAATGTTAGAGTAGGTGATTTAAAGCTTTGCCAGAGAGGTAGATTTTAAGGAACATCCTAAAAGGGGAAAGAGAGGTAAAAATGTGGGAGGTTTAGGAAGGGAATTCCAGAGCTCAGGAAGCTGATAACTGAAGGCCGGTAGTTGAATAATTAAAATCACAGAGGTATGAGTGGTAAGAATTGGAGGAGCGCAGGTATCTCAGAAGTTACAGAGCCAGAGGAAGTTGAAGAACTGGAGAGGCGTGAGGTTATGAAGGGATTTGAAACCAAGGATGAGAATTTAAAAATTGAGTTGTTGGTGAAACCGGAAACTGATGTAGTGAGCGCGGGGATGATGTAAGCGGGATTGGGTGTGATTTGGTATACAGACAGCAGACTTTTGAATGAGCTTAAATTTATGAAGCTAGAAGATGGGAAGCCAGCCAGGAATGTGTTGGAACAAAAACATAAAATGTTGGTAATACTCCACAGGTCTGCCACCATCTGTGGAAAAAGAAACAAAGTTAACGTTTCAGGTCGATCATCTTGTATCAGTGTGTTGGAATAATCAAGTCTAGATGTAAAAAATGATGGATGAAGGTTTGACCAGTAGATGAGCTGAGGCAGGGGTGAAGTTGGGTAATGTTACGGAATTGGAAGTAGGTTTTCTTCGTGATGGCAGGAGTATGTGATTGGAAGATCATTTTACATGTAGGATGCAACACCATGGTTATGAACCATCTTCAGTGTCAGAATTGCCAGGGTCAGGGACAGAGTTGTTAACTAGGGAATGGAGTTCCTGGCATGGACTGGAGGCAATAGATTCTGCCTTCCCAATATTTAGAGGAAATTTCTGCTCACCTAGTACTTGATGTTGGACAAGCAGTCTGACAATGTAAAGGCAGTGGAGAGAGGAGTCAAGATAAGTGGTGGTGAGGTGGAGCTCACTGTGGTCAGTGTACAAGTGGAATCTGATGTGTTTTTGGATGATATTGCTGAGGGTCAACATGCAGATAAGAAATAGGAGAGTGGCAAGGATAGGCCCTTGCGAGACTCGAAGTAAAAGTGTGGGAGTGGGAAGAGAAGATATTGCATGTAATTCCCTGGCTTTGCCTGGACCCTTTCACTCTATCTTGCCAAGCAGACTCCATCACAGCACTTTTCACACCTACTTAAAATTGAGCACCACCAATTTTTCACTTTCAATCCATTCCCTCACCTTCCCTTTCTTTTACCTCTCTTATTAGTTTATTCTCAAGTTTACTGGCAGCTACCAAAACTTCACAATCATGAGGACTTTTGCTTCAAGTTTTGTTCTGTGGCCAATTTATTAGTGTTTAATCTCCTCAAGCAATGCCCCCTACATGCACTTTTATGTTCTTGGGACTACTGCCATGAGATCTCCTTCTTGCAGTCTTGGAGTGTCTTTCTCATGTACGTGATCATTTACCGACACAAGTCACTTCTGCACCCATTATTAGTATTTATACTGTGCTTTCTTACTTTCCATTATTTCCATCACATTCTGCCAATCTATGGACTTTACTTCTTGGCCATCTTACTGAACATTCAACCTATATTTAAACTTGTCAGAGGTTTTTCCTGCACATCCCATAGTTGCTACATCCACAGTTAGAAATGAAGCCAATCTTTACACACTTTTATAAGCATTTGTTTACAGAATTACACATTACAAGCATTTACCTCCTAATCCAACCACTGGTTTCAGTCTGTTTATACTCTTTTGAGCGTAACTAATGAACGAAAAGGAAACAAATTAAAAAATCAAATTAAACAATTTAGGGGAACAGTCTCTTAAAGAGACACTATAACAAAAAGCAACAATCTGAAAGGAAACTTAACAAACCAAATTATAATGAGGTTTTGGGCGTTTATGATGCATTATGGCCCTCGTGGTGCCCACTGGTCATGGAAGGCCTCCAGCATGCTGGCGGACACCAAATGCTCCTTCTTCAAGGACATCTGGCCATGAACATAGCCGTGGAAGAGGGGGAGACAGTCGGTTCAGAGGACCCTTGTCCTCTGCTTGTAGGGGAGCAAGTGATTCCCCAGTTAATGCCCACCAGTTACATACATTTAAACATAAGTGATATATAATTAACATTTGCTGTAATTAATTTACATTCTACCCTTTTGTCTTCCAGGACTTTCATGCAAGAGTTGCTGAAGATGCATGAGAATGATTCCTCAGATGACCTCATTCTTTGAGGGTGCATTACCACATGATTTATAGCCAAGCACCAGTGCAAAAACCCACACTTCTATGGGTCCAGTTAGAGAGTTAGCTGTGTTTTTAGTTGGTAATTCACAAGTGAAATATAGCAGACAGTGGTGGCAGAGACATGTGTGGAGATTTGTAACATAAGGATGCAATCCTTTCCAAACTATGCTCAGCTGGACACTGTTGCTGAACCCAGTGGGGGGTAATTGTTTCAAAGCAGAATTTTAGGGGTACATCACTTGTTTTGTGAGGTAATTGTAGACGTGCCACACACATTCCGCCATAGTGGAGAGAATGGAGGAGTCCAACTTGAACAGCATTGGATTGGTGGTGCAGGTGCTTGCGAGACTGTCTGCTGTGGAGAGAAAGGCCACCTCCATGGAGTTCAGGCATGGCTCTCAAATGAGCAGATGAAGTCCATGATCATGGCTGTGTAAACTTTGGATACCAATATGCCTGCCACCTTAAAAAGGATGGCAGGTACTTATTGTGGTTTTACAATACGCCGCTAACCTTCACCAAGCTGGCCTGCAACATAGTGCAAATCTGATTGATTTGTTGCTAGCCTAGGAAAGAGATGACGGTAAAATTGGAACTTGGAGATGTAAACTTCACTCAAGACAGTTCTACTTCTCATCTGTTGCCTCCCGCCCCATCACCCCCCATTCTGTACCTGACATATGCCTCTCATCTCTCAATGGCTGAGTCTTCCCCTGCACAGGTGCAAGTGGAGCTGTCACTGATGGGGTCTTGTACTTTGAAATCCAGAGGTTCTAGGCTAAAGTGTCTGAGCAGTATGCGTCTACATCTGTTGAAATTATATGGGATGCACTCCATAGAAGCGATAAGGATTGTAAGTTAGAACATTAAAATTCATTAAGGGTTTGCTTATGGCTATTTGATAAAATGTTACATTTACATTTATATCTTTTATAACACCATATAATAAATTATTAGTACTACTTCTATATCTTGCCCAATGTTGTGTCCTGAGTACTAACTTGCCAACTCATCATTGTTTCATGATGAAAGTCAATACATTGGATGGATAAGCTGTTTTTGCAAAGGGAGGGAGGCATGGTGAGGCTTGGTCTTGAAGGTGGCATTCATTTGTCCTTTGTTCCAATCAGAATTGATCCGTCAAGTTATGGGGGCACCCTGGGCAGCAGTGTGTGCCACTAGTCAGGTTTTAAGTGCTACAGCTTCATATTCCTCCTCATTCTTCAATGTATTCCTCATCAGATGATTCCTGATGAGCACTTTAATCATTCGCCACCTGGACTGCTCTTTGCTCTACAATGTTGTGTAGGACACAGCACATACAATTCTGGATACCCTTAGCTGTGTGTACTGAAGGGTGCCTCTAGACCTATCTTACCATGCGAATGCATTTTCAACATGCTGATGGCTTACTCAATGATACATGGTGGTCATGTAGCTCACTTGTGGGGTATTTCACAGGTGTCATGAGCCAAGTTTGAAGGGGGTATATCTTGTCCCCAATGAGCCAACCATTAAGTCTAGATCCTGGACTAATAAGTTCTTGAATGGTGGACTGCTGCAGTGTGAAAGCATCATGGCAGCTGCCAAGGAAACTGGCCCCCAACTGTATGAACATATCAACTATATGTTAACAGAATAAAATCCATTGTTGTTGATGTGGTGATCCTTAGATTGCCATATGTATGTAGTCTCCGGCTTTCTGTATCTGTGGAATGTGAGCCAAAGAAGCAAATATAAGGGCTCGCTCGTTCTGTCTATTGTTACTGCAATTGTTGACCTGAGTTGACAACCTGGCAAACAACGTATCCATGACTTGCCTTATACATTTACGGGCAGCCAACTGAGAAACCCTTGAGATGTCTCCAGTGGTACCCTGGTAGGAGCCAGAGGCAAAAGAAATTGAGAATTGTGGTGACTTTGATGCAACAAGCAGTGCATGGTCACAAGTTCCAGTAGGTAGGAGCTCTCCTTGAAAGAGTCTGCTGATATTTTCAACCACCTGCCATATCAACCTGAGCATCTGGAAGCACTGCTCTTCAGATAGGACAACGAAAGAAAGCCTCTGTTAGTAGACTCTCACTAAAAATAAACATTGGTGGGAGTTATTCCAAGGCAGTAACTTCCGGTGGAGTTGCCACTCTGCTCGTAATTACTTAACTTGAAATCCAGCCGCTCCTATCTTGTCCAACATTCCGACTCTGGCCTTGCAAGATCAGTCCAGTGCAGTGTGCTCCTATGGCCAACAGTTGAAGGAAAGTAAGCCATACCCACTTTGTTGCAGCACTAACTGCCATAAAGCAGGTAAGTTTAAAGGTCCAACCACTTTGAGAAGCCAGGGAGAAGGTAAGTGCTTAAGATAAGTGGGTAGCATTTTGGGGAGTGGACTGGGTAGGATTTTGGGGAGGGTAGGTGGCTGGGGCAGTTGTGTGGTTCGGTGGGGGTTCGGGCTCGGGGAGTGGGTCGGGTCAGGCTGGGCTGGTTTGGGGGAGGCAGGGTCAGGCCAGGCGGTCGGGGGCATGGAGGGCAGTCAGGGTATCCTGTGGGGGTGTTGGGTAGTGGGGCAGTCTGATGGAGGTTGGAAGATTTGGGGGTGACCCATGGGGGATCGGGGTGGGGGTAATCGAGGGAATAATTGGGGAGGGAATCCTTTGGGGGTCGAGGTGGAGGAGGGAGTTACATGAGAGGTCAGAGTGGTGGGATTCCCATGGGGCATCGGTTCCCATTGGCTGGGGGAGTTGGGAGTCGGGGGAGGTCAGTACAATACTTAGTCAGAAGTTAGATGTGGTTTTAATTCTTCTAACTTTTCCTGGGCACCAATTGCTGTAAGACAGTTGGAACCTTCCAAAGTTTGTGATTTAGATCTCATTATCGGATGGTCCCCAGTGCAGGGCAATTACCCAAAGGAAGTTTGAACTTCGCAGGCAATCCTTACGTGGGGACTTCCGGGGGCAGGGATTCCCCAGCACATCTTTGAGGTACCCCTCCGCTACACTGCCCTGGAGCTTGGAGGTTACAGGCCAATAATTTCCTTGAAGTGTTGAATGGGTGGTTGTAACAGTTTTACTTGTGGTTTATATGTAGAGAAGTGCTACTGCTTCAATACTCTTGCCATAGTTTTAAATTGAGTAGACTGTAGCTGGATTTTTTAAACCTTTTGCAGTGCGGATTCAATGCAATGTGTACTTATAACAAACACAATAGACTTTTTATTGCTTTTCATCTCTGTTTCTGTTATTAGGGGAAAGGACTGTCCACAGTGAAAATCAAACCCCTAATTGTTCTGAGAACAAAATAAGTGTACATTTAAAACATTTCCCTGAAGACGTTTTTATTTTCACTTAAGGAAAAAAAAAGAAGGCATAAGAAATCTTTACATTTTATGATATTGCTTGCAGTTGGATTTGTTTTACAATCTTCTCAAATTTACTTTTCCAGCCCAAAATGTTTGAAATTCCTGACACATCAGCATGTCTGCCACCACATGTTAAAAGGAAAAGAAGGAAAATTGAGGACAGCCTTAACCCTCCAAATATAGACATCGATCCTTCAGAGCTGCAAGCTAGACTAATCTCCACAGCACCGAAGCAGATCAGTCCAAATCCTCTTGCTTTGAAGTTTAGCCAGAACACAAGGGCACGGGAAAAAAGAATTGTAAGGGAGCAGCCCATCAAACTGCAACCATTGGTAGGTGCTAATGCATTAAATGTCCTTAACGTAAGGGCAAAGGTCTGTGTTTACTGATGGTGCAACTGGCACCCTCCCTGTACATTAATGTCAGTGCCTGTAACGACATTGGCAGTAATCTCCCTATAGGCAGCTGTCTAAATTAAAGATAGTGCAGAATGAACAGAGACAGAAAAGAATACATAGCGGTGTTCTGGCAGGAAGGCCCTTGGGTCAACCTTCTCACTCCTTCTTGTCAATTAATGACCATTTAAGGGCTTATTGCCGCTGCTGCTGGGATTAACCTGTCTCCAGGTGGACCTGCTGACACGTGCATGACTGGTGAAAGAGTTGAGGGCACCTTGATCAAAGGCTCTCAGATCCTGATCGAGCACATGGGCAATGGGTTCCGACACAGCCGACCCCCCCACCCCCGCCACCATAAAGACTACAAGACGTAGGAGCAGAGGTAAGCCATGTGGCTCATCAAGTCTGCTTCACCATTCAATGAGATTATGGCTGATCTGATAATCCTCAACTCCACTTTCCTGCCTTTTCCCCATTACCCTTGACTCCCTTATTGATTAAAAATCTGTTTAACTACCCTCTCCCCTTGACTCCCAATCTGAGAAACCCTTACCCCCACATCACTTACCCTTCTCCTGGTTCCTGAGACGCTGAGGGTGCTGTTTTGCCTCCATGGTGCTGTTGATCACAGGAGCTGCTGACCTCTGATTGCCGGCAACTGTGGATGGGCGGGACTAACGTCTCTGGGGAATTGATTCTGGAGGAAGGCCCAATGATATCCCCGAACCTGCCTGATTGACATAAGATCTGGCAGGCCTTCCAAACAAAGACAGCGCAGGTCTCTTGTCGGCCCCCTAGCCGGCAGGTGAGATCCTCACCACCAATGGAAGATTCCGCCTGTAAAATCGTCGAAACATAGAATAGTTACAGCACAAAAGGAGGCTATTCAGTCCATTGAGTCATGCTGGCTCTCTGCAAGAGCAATTTAATTAGTCTCACTCCAATCTCCATCAAATCTCCTCTCAGCCTTCATTTCTCTAAAGACAATAACACAGCTTTTCCAATCTCTCCATATAGCTGAAGTCCTTCATCCCTGGAACCATTCTCTTACATCTTTTCTGCACCATCTCCAAATCCTTCATATTCTTCCTAATGTGTGGTGCCCAGAATTGGGCACTACTCCATTTGAGGCTGAGCCAGTGTTTTATAAAGATTCATCACTACTTCCTTGCTTTTGTACTCCATGCCTCTATAAAGCCCAAGATTCTTTATGCTTTTTTAACCACCCTCAATGATTTGTGCACATATACCTCCAGGTGTCCCTGTTTCTGCACCCCCTTTAGAGTTGCATCCTTTATTTTATATTGCCTCTCATTCTTCCTGCCAAATGTATCACTTCATGCTTCTCTGCATTACATTTCACCTGCCACATATCCTCCCATTCTACCACCCTGTCTATGTTCTTTCAGCCTATCACTATCCTCCTCACTGTTCACAATACTTATGCAAATTTTGACATTGTGCCCTGTACACCCAAGTCTAGCCTATTAATGTATGTCAGGAAAAGCAGCGGGCTGAGTACTGACTCCTGGGGAAACCCACTTGTGTACCTTGTTCCAGTCTGAAAAATAAACATTAACCCTACTCTCTGTTTTCTGTCACTCAGTCAACTTTGAATTCATGCTGTCAGTGGCCCTTTGGTTCCAAGGGCTTTAACTTTACTCGTCGGCCTATTATGGGGCACTTTTAGAATCCCATGTACTCTACATCCACTGCATTACCCTCATCAACCCTCTCTTGTTGCCTCATCAAAAACTCCAGCATATTATTTAATCAAATCCAATCTGGCTTTCCTTAATTTCTCAACACTTGTCCAAGTGGCTGTTAATTTTGTCCTGCACTATCGTTTCTAAAAGCTTTCCCACTACCGAAGTTAAACTGATTATTCTGTATTTGCTGGGTTTATTCTAGCACCCTTTTATGAACAAGGGTTTAGCATTTGCAGTTCTCCAGTCCTCTAACACCACCCCTGTATCTAAGGAGGATTGGAGAATTATGGCCAATGCTTATGTAATTTACACCCTTATTTCCCTCAGCACCCTTGAATGCATGTTGAATGATGCAGGACCTTGAAGTCCTGGTGACTTATCAATTTTAAGTACAGCCAGCATTTTTAATTACCTCCTTTTTTTATCCATTTTTAGCTCATCCATCATCTCTACTACCTCCTCAGAACACGTCCTAATTAACCAGAAATCTAAAACCTTGCTTCCTGCACTATCTCTGCAGCCACACATTCATCTGCTCTATCCTTCTATTTCTATACCGACGAATGTGTGGCACCGGAGTCCTCCATAGATTGCTATCTTTGAGGTAATGCTGCTTAGTCTCTTTACTAGCTCCTTTAAATCTGCCTGCAGGACCTCATGCTTCTTTCTACCTATGTTGGTATGGGTTATGGCCTCTGGCTGTTCACCCTTTCCCCTCAGAAGGTTCTGCAGCTGCTCAGTGATAGCTTGGACTCTGGCACCAGCTAGGCAACATAACATCTTGGATCCCTGCAGAATCACCTGTCTGTTCCCCTAACTATAGAACTCCCTATCTCTGTGGTTTTCCCAAACTTCCTTCTCTGTGCTCCCCCCGCCCCCATCCCTGCACAGCTGAGCTACCTGCTGAGCTATGTACTTGGCTCTGGCTGCACTCCTCAGAGGAACCATCACTCTCACCAGTATTCAGAACGGAATACTGGTTGAAGAGCAAGATGCTCTTAGAGGACACATGCACTTATTTGTTGGTTCCTCCTTGATTGTCTGGCTGCCATATTCCCTCTCTACCTGCACACCCTTAGCTGCAGGGTGAGCACCTCCAGAAGCAAGCTATCCACTTATATGTCCACGTATGAGAACATTGTCAAAAATTGGTTTAAGTCAGGATTGCAAGTAATTATATTAATCGTATGTTGTTCATCAATGGACACTAAATGACCCATTTATTATATGCAAATTGCCAGCAGGGAGACTTACCTGTCAGTTGCACATATCAAGAAATTATGGCCATCCAACATATCTGTGACTTCTGAAGACTTGTGGCCAGCAGGAGATGTTCCTCGCTGGTCATGTGCATCTGTCAAATTGACCCTTCAGTAAAAGAAAAGGGAAGGTAGTGACTAAGTTAATACAGTAACATTGATGAACTATTAATTGCTGATTATGCCCAAAGTGGAAACTCTTGTCTTTAATGAATAGCTTAACCTAAGAATATTTAGCTTTTACTATTATGCTACAGGTATGGCAGACTGGAGTGAAAACGGATAATAAAGATGCTAAGAATCCAGGGTTAAAAGTACATGGTAGCATGTAAATTTTAAACAGTTAAACACATTGGAGTATGATCAAATGTTCTGGTAATTGATTAACAGAAAATATTTGATAACTTAATTTGGGCTTGGTTTTAATTAATTACTTACATTTCTGAACTTTGTATTAAGTCCTGCTTTCTGGGTATTGACTGCAAAATCTGGTGAGGTAACTTTGCAGTTTTGGAAGTGCTATTTTTCAATTGAGACAACAAACTGAGGCCTCACCTACCTATTCAGGTAGACATAAAAGGTCCCAAGGCAATATTGTTAGAAGGTAGAGATCTCGCTGTGATACATGGGACTGAGCTCAGTAGAAATTGTTCACTCCGTTTGTCTATAAAATAAAAGTGAATACACACCAAAAATGATTAATTAGCTGTGAAGTGCTTTGCAATGCACCGAGAATGTGAAAGGTGATACAAAAATGCAAATTCTATCAAGTTATTTCTAATCTATCAGGCTTATTATACTTTTATAGCATAAACCTCAATAAGATTCCATACAATATACTTATTCATATATTATAGCTGCTTTGATACTAATTCTGTTAATGCATTTCTTATCACACTAGCAAAAATTCCCTAAATGCAATTGTTATGTAACTACAGCCTATACTCAAGAAGTACCAAGATCAAAAACAACCAGAATACATCTATGCAAAGAATAGAGAGCGACTGATAAAAATAGGATGGCAGCCACCTGGTGTACCAACAAAGCGCTTACGACCTGCTTCTTCAGATTTAACCGGTCAGCCTTTCCAACGACTACCAAAACTCTCAACTGATTTATCAAAGAAACAGGTTTGAACAAAATTGTACAAATATGTACTTTTTATTCTATTTTTTCTTCTCATAAATTACACTCCTTTTGAAGTACCTGGCCTCAATATTCCTGCTGTGAGAAGAGCAGTTGTCTTGTTCTTATATTCCTGAAATGCACCTACATGGTTTGCCAATAGATGCTAAGGACTGTACATGTATTACTTCCCCACCAATCTTTTGGTCCTCTTTTGGGAAAACACTAAAATCTTCATTTGGTGTTTTCCCATTTACCTTGGTCAGTGTTTTAGCACTGGAGCATGGAACAAGCAAAATGTGATGTAAAAAAAGAAGGAACTGGGAGCTCTCCAAGCAGAACAAATAGAAATTTCTAGTTATGCATTATAAATGATATGGGAACATTAATCTCTGGCAAGTCATGCAATCTGTAAAATGGAAATGTGACACAAAGTACAGGTTAAAACAGCTGACAAGACGTTTCTTTGAAGAAGAAAATAAAAATAAGTAATAACTTCATGAATTATGGAATTAGAAAATTCATTTTCCATGTGGAACCTACTCTGTCCACAGTCTAAGTATAATGTATTTTATTGTAAACTTCAGTGCACCCTAAGTCCACATCTAAGCTGCAAAGACATTCATCTAGAACCAGAATGTTTATCCATTTAATTCTATTTTGATTTCGGATAGTGGTAAATGCTCATTATGCAATTAAATAGCCTGTTTACATCTACATTTTCTGTGCTTCCCAGCAATTAAAGACCTTGATCACATTTCCTTCTACTATAGCTTTTCTGTAGTAAAAGCAAAACTTCTTGATAACATTGAGTCCTAAGCATCAGAGTTGATCTTGTTGCAGTCCTTTGAACCTTCTCCAATAAATCAGTTTCTTTGGAAGGTGGGGTACGCAGAACTGCTCAAAATACGACCTAGTCAGTAATATGTACGAGAATAAATAATTTCAACTTGTAGTGAGGTGCCCACAAGATGTATCTAAAGATTTGATTGCTTTATTGATCGTAGCTTCAATGAAAAATAAAGTCAAATATGAACATATGTATATGAACATATGAAACAGGAGCTGAAATAAGCCATTTGACCCCTCGAACATGCTCTGTCATTCATTAAGATCATGGCTGATCTGTTTGTGTTTTGAATTCCACATTCCCATCTACTCTTGATAACCTTTCATTCCCTTGCCTAACAAGAATCTATCTACCTCCTTCTTAAAAATATTCAATAATCATGCTTCCACCTCCTGAGGGAAAGAGTTGCAAAGTTGCACAATCACACAAACTTCCAAGTTAGGAGTGATTTTCTCCTTTGTTAACCATATCATTTAGAGGATGGCCTAAGGATATACAGAATGAAATCAATGTATTTATATTCAGTTTGCTATTGTATGTAATTATTTTAATTTTAACCACATTATTTATTTTACACAGATTGACTTGGACACATGTGTGGTGCCATCTCCACCACAAATAAAACAACCCAGTATTGCTCTGTGTCGGACAAGTTCATGCATGAGAATGATTTTACCTCCAGAGCTGACGTATAGTTCAGCAGAAGATGTCATCCGTGAAAACATACAAGATCCCTTGAAAATTATTTCAATAATTCGGAAGAACAAACATCTGGGATTTTTGTACCTGAACTATAGTGCTCCCAAGTATTCCATTAAATATGATTTTTATAACTTGAGGTACACTTTAATTTTTAACATTGTTGGTTCTGTATTTATATTTTAGTAACTAAATCTATCCATATATTCCTGTAACTACATATATAAAAAAAAGTGGTGGATGCTGTTTTCATGATCTTTCCAATTTTAACAAACTGATTATCCAGTATCTTCACTTCATAGCATTGTCATCTTTTGAATCAGAAAGGATAAGAATGGGATGCATAAACCATACTGATGCTTTAATGCAAAGTTAAACTAATGCTGTATTGATGAGGTTCTGTTTTTTTTTTGGATAAGACATTAGGGTGGAGGCAACCATCTCCTGCACTTGAGGTCCCACCAAGAGTACTGTGATGAATGACCAGTATATCTGTTTTTTGGTGCGTTGGTTGATGGAAGGAATATTGACCAGTGTACTAAATGAACTGCCTTCTGTTCTTCAGATGGTGCGATGGGATCTTTAACATCCACCTAAACAGGCAACTGGACTTCAGTTTCATTTTCTTATTTGAAAAATAGCATTTGTGCTAATCTAGCACTCTATCAGTGTTGTACTCAAATGTCAGCCTAGGTTATGTGCCCAAGCCCTGGAATGGGTCTTGAACACAGTGTTTAAAATGCCTTTAGACATTTCTGAGGGATTTGACAAGGAAGCATGTATCTCTTCTTTCTTTCCATGGTAATCCCATGACAATTCTGTTTGTATCACATTCTAGCAGTTGATTACATGCCAATCTGATTGTTTCTTGTTTGAGTGACAGGGCACTGGGCAGGAACAAATAAAAGCCAGCAAGGTCAGGGCAGTATAGCATAATGGGTTAATAGTTATGGTAATGAGATAGTGGTGTGTATCATGATGTAACAGTGACATCAGCAGTCATATGCTAGATATTTGGTAGAGAAGATGGAGTAGTCTGCACACAAGAGAAATGTACTTACCTAGAAGCTTATCATGTGTATAGTGTAAACAAAATAGTTTCAAAGTTACCTACCTGAGTCAGACTTCTCTCACTCATGAATAGAGAGAAACCTTCCTAAAACTGATTAGGCCACGAGTTCCCCAAAGAGAACCACAAAACATGGTAGCAGTGGTAGTGACACAAATCTAAAAACGATTTGGTGCCATCGACAGAACTTCCATAGGGAGATATTGGAAAAGGACTTCAAAGGAAAAATCAGGAGACTTACAGGGACACATTGAAAATCGGTAGCAACATCAGCGCCAGTCGAACATTCATTGCCCCTTCCACGGCCATTCGAATACCTCAAAGGTCCTCAGAGAGACCAGTGTTGGGAGTTGTAGAAAAAAGAGTTATTGAGCAGCATTGGGTTTGCATGCCAAATAGCAGAAGCACCAGCTTAGCTCATTCCTCTATGTGGTGGGGCTTGTTGCTGATTATGTCCTCCTGAGACAGGGGTTAGAAAAGACCTCTGCAGATGTCGAAGCCATCCTAAAAGCATTCAATGCATATTTCAGCCCAAAGTGGAATTTTGTAATCAAGCGAGCGTGATTCGATCAGAGATCCCAGAGGTGAAGGGATTACATCAAATTGTTTCTTACAGACTAAGCAGTTGTTGTGGGTATGGGACATTGAAAGATTAACTTATTCGCTACTGCATTGTCATCAGAGTCTGCGACAAAAAGCTGTCAGATGTTTTACAGACAAAAGGTGACCTAACACTTGATCAAGTGGTTCAATACTCTAGGCAGGCTGAATTTAGAGAGAAAAATCAGGTTATAATCTGTCAAAATACTGAGGCTTCGGATGAGTCTGAACAAGCGCCATTTGTTTTTAAGTGATTGGTTCACAGGAGCAATGTGAGTTTAAAAAATATTAGCCTACTAATTAACCCCTGGTAAGCACATGACGATAACAAAGAATAAAACCAGGTACCTCTGCAGTGATCCTAATCAAGTACTTCTTGAGAGTCAAGATATAGATCTTTCTGATTTTGGTGTTGGGAAGGCCCTGTCCCATTACTTCACCAGACCATATTAGTAACTGAACTATGATTGGGAATCACCATGTACCCCTGAATACGAGGGACAGAATTTTCTTTTTAACCTGGGATGGGAAGTTCCTATAGGCAACCTTGCTCTCTTCTGAGGGTGAGGGCATCCTGCACCTCCTCTAGGCCAGCAGAAATCCATAAACATTTTAGTTGCTTTGGCATGGGGGCATCCAAGTATCCCTGATAATCCATTTAATGTTACATGGCACAACTTCCCTATTGTTTCACAGTCTCAGCTAATGCGGTGAGCAACGTCATGAAAAATCTGCTAGTAATAGAGTAAATATGAATGTGAGATCAACAAGTGAGCTTCCAATAAACAAACATTCTAACTTGGTGTCACAATGTGTCAGTTAGTGTGCTTTTAACATTAAATATGTAATTAATTCTGCAAGTTTCAATGTCTGTTTAACATAAAACCTCATCATACTGTGGATTTCATCATATTTCCAAATTACTCAATTGCATGTCACAACACATCAAAGTCACCCCTTAATTTGCAGAAATTGCTTTGAGTACTTGATTTTACTATTTACTGCTATTCACAATATATACCAATGATTTGGATGGGGAACTAAATATTTCCAAGTTTGCTGACAAAATAAAACTTGGTGGGAATGTGAGCGATGAGGAGGGTGTTAAGAGGTTTCAAGGTGATTTAGAAAGGTTGAGTGAGTGGGCAAAAAAATGGCAGATGGCAGTATACCATGGATACGTGTGAATCTATCTATTTCAGTATGAAAAACAATGGCAGAGTGTTATTTAAATGGTGATAGATTGGGAAATGTTGATGTATAAAGGGACCTGGGTGTCCTTGTGCACCAGTCACTGAAAGCAAGCATGCAGGTGCAGCAAGCAGTTAACAAGGCAAATTATATGTTGGCCTTCATTGCGAGGGGACTTGAGTACAGGAGCAAGGATGTTTTACTGCAACTGTACAGGGCCTTGGTGAGACTGCACCTGGAGTATTGCGTACAGTTTTGGTCTCATTACTTAAGAAACTTGCTATAGAAGGGTGCAGCGAAGGTTCACCAGATTGATTTCTGGGATGGCAGGATTGTTGTATGAGGAGAGATTGGGCCGACTAGAAAGAGAGGAGATCTCATTGAAACATAAAATTCTGACAGGGATGGACAGACTGGATGCAGGGATGATGTTTCCTCTAGCTGGTGGTCTAGAACAAGGGGTCACAGTCTCAGGATATGGGATAGGCCATTTAGGACCACTCTTCACTCAGAGTGTGAACCTATGGAATTCTCTACCCCAAAAGGCTGTGGAGGCTATGTCAGTGAATTTATTTAAGAAGGAAATAGATAGATTTCTGGATTCTAAAGACATCAAGGGGTATGGGAGAGAGTGTGGGAGTATGTCATTGAGATAGAGGATCAGCCATGATAATATTGAATGGTGGAGTAGGCTTGAAGGGCTGAATTACCTACTCCTGCTCCTATTTTCTATGTTTCTACTGTGGAACATTATTCTTTTTCCCACTTCTGATATTTATTTTCAAAAGCCCTATCTTGGACCTTCTTTCCTCAATAACTACTGTTGCACCTCCCTTCCTTTCCAAGGTCCTTGTTGATACCAAAATCCATGCCTATTTCCCCCACAACTCCCCATTTGAATCCTACCCAATAGCCCTAACTAAAGTCACAAAATACATTATTTGAGATTATGGTGTTATACATTAATCTTACATTGTGCTTCTCAACCTCTCTGCAGCTTTCAACGTAGTTGCCCAAGCTGTCCTTATATGACTAGATATCCAACTGAAGGCATCTAGCAACATCTACATCTAGCAACAATTTATTTTCACACTTCGAGTCCCCAAAAGATCCATTGTTCACAGGGATGAGGCCACCTTCCAGATGTACACCAATGATATCCAGCTCTATATCTCTAGTACTTCTTTTGATCCCTCCACTACCTTTATGGTATCAGACTGCTTGCCTCTTATCCAGTCTTGGATGAGACATGAACTCCTTCAGATAAATATTGGAAGACTAAAACCAATTTCTTCACAAACTTTGCTCCCAAGTTACTGAAATATTATCTTCTATGGCCATTATCTGTACCAGACTGTTTACAACCTTGGCATTATGTTCAACCACAAGCTGAGCTTCTGCCTCCATATACTTTTCATCACATGGTCCACCCACTTCTAACTCAATAATATTGCCTGTCTCTGACCCTATAGCAGCCCATCCACTGTACAAAACCTCTTCCATGCCGTTGTAACTCTTAGACTTGATTATTTCATTGCTGTCCATGTCAGTCTCCCATCTGCTGCCCCTGTAAACTCTGGCTGGTTTAAGCTTTCCTGTTCATGTCCTATGCTGCAGAAAGCTCTGCTTACACAATGTGCTTGCCCTTGTTCACTTGCAGTGCTTCACAGTCTCCTAATGTTTCAGATTTAAATTTTTGTCCTCATCATGAATTCCCTCCCTAGCATTGTCACCCCCACCCATACCACCATAGCCACCCCCAGCCCAGCAGCTTACTCCTTGTAAATTCTCCGTTCCTCTAAATTTGATCTGTGCATTTTCCCACACTTCACCCCACCATTGGCAGTCATGGAATTTTTTCCCTAGAACCATAGCTCCTGTACCTCTCTCTCTTTCTTTGATCTTCCATAAAGACTGCATTTAAGACCTTTTTTTGTCTCAACTTTTGGTCTCCACTCGTAATCTCTGATTCTTTGATCATCTCATGGGTTTTATTACTTCTGTTACAGTTTTGACACAATACATGCCTTTTTTTGTTCAAGTGTGAAGTGCTGCTGTCTTAAAGTTTCATTTAATGCCACTGCCCAACTGTAGGGGGAGAAATTTGACTTGTATCTGAAACAGGTGCAAATTCAGAGAGCAACCCTCTTCATGCCACTCTGAAGCCCCACCCAAATTTGGCTTCAGGTCAGTGAAATGCCACTAGTGAGTTGCAGGTGCCAGATTGCCCCAGTGCAGCTCTTCGGTCAGGGAGGGTGGGAAATTCAGGGATCACAAAGACCCAGATCGTAGGGAAATTCCCGAGGCACCAGTGATGATCCCTGGGCAGCGGACTGGAGATTTTTAAGTGTCCAGGAGGAGCACTCCAGCTTTCTCCTAGGTTCACTAAGTACTGAAAATTTCTTGGTGTCTTGTTTTTGAGCAGCCTCCTTTACTCCCTTATAGACTGTTAGGTAGGTCACTCAGGAACTGATACAACTAGGCTGAGTACGTGTAACACAAGCTTCACTCATTTCACCTGGATTTTGCATTTGGGGTGCTGCAACTGGTGTAGAATCTTGACCTATATATTTGAGGAGCTTAATGCCTTTTTCAGACATGGCCCAAGACAGTATAGGTCATCAACACACTTCTGGTCCAGATCACAATGCAAAATTCAGAAATCTAATGCCTGTTTTACAGGGACAAAATGGGCAATTGTAAGTTGCATTAGGTTTTTACAACACTGTCATAACTAAAGTTTTAGTGAATCACTGTTTCTCTAGTGATTTGACTGAATTTCATTATGTTTACTAACTTATTCTAAAATCTCATCATAACAGCGAAAGAAGCTTGAAAAAGTGAGAATTAATACTGTCCATATGCTGTAGCTATACTGTCTGGAACGTTAGGTGAAGTGTCTTTCCATAGGGTTTTCCATTGAAAAGAGAATCTGTCAATGGACTTTCCCATATCTCCTGAGAACCAGTTGTATAGCAGTATTGTTAGAGGCCCAAGAGATGCTTATGTCAGAATGGCAATTTAAGAGCAGAAATATAAATCTGTAAAAACAGGAGCATAGTTTTGAACAGAATGTCAAAAAAAGGCTAAACGTCCTGTAGGTGCACAGCCAGTTGATCACCATCTGAAAGTGAAGAATAGATTAATGTTTTGGAGTCCTTGTTCAGGGTTCCTTCTGAAAATTTAACCCATCCTTCTTTAATGCTGATGGAACCACTGTGCACTTGCAGATTTGTATTTAGTCTCCAGATTTCATGATTTTTATTTTTATTCTGACTAATGCAAATAATAATGATAGAGATCTGAAATATAAACCAAAGAATCAATTGCTAATATTATGCTGAACCTAATGTATATTTTTTAGTGTTGTTGCCTATGAGGATATCAACCGGAATGACTATTATACTATCAGCCAGGATGGAGTTCTACACATGAATAATCAAGACATTGATTTTATAGAACTGGACCGCTGGGAACAAGAATATTTGTATCATAAGCAACTTATTAAGATTCCAGTGTTTGCCCTTTTTCGCAAATGGAAGGCTTTTAAGGTCTGGCGAAAAAACGTACGTTCCAAGAAGATCAACAGCTGTCGCAGAGCGTTGCAGGACAACCTGTTCATAGTGAACTCAGTGAGTATCAAATCAAGCTTTTCAAACAGTGTCATTACCGAATTCATTTGCTTTTCTAAACATTTGTAGTCTAGATATGCCCAGCGTATGTTGAGATGTGCCATATTTCACATTAATGTTGAGTATTGCAGTGTTCATATTAATATTGGCCATTGTCGTTACATTGAATTACATAGAATAATAAAAACAGGTTATTCAAACCAGTGGCCCTATGCCAGTGTTTATGCTCTTGCCCACTCAGTTCATTTCAGCCGATCAACATATCCTCATTCTCCTTTCTCCCTCATGCACTTCTCCAACTTTCCCTTAAATGCATTTATGCAATTTGCCTGAACCACTCCATGTGGTAGTGAGAGCTACATTTTGGTCACTAACTGAGTACAGAGGTTTCTGCTTAATTCCTCATTATATTCATTTTGTATTTATGGCTCCTAGTTTTTGACAGCTTCATAAGTGGAGACATCCTCTCCATTCCCTAATGTATAAAACATTATGATGAACCTCAAATGAAGTGTCGTGCCTAATTCTGGGCACCACACTTTCATAAGAATGTGAAGGCATTAGAGAGGGTGCAGAAAAGATTTATGAGAATAGTTCCAGGGATGAGGGACTTGAGTTATGTGGATCGATTGGAGAACCTGGGTCTGTTCTACATAAAGAAGAAAAGGTTGAGATGACATTTGATAGAGGTATTCAAAATCATAAGAAGCCTGGAGAGATTAGATGGTGAGAAACTGTTCCCGTGAAAGAAGCATCAAGAAGCAGAGGACTGATTCAAGGTGATTCGTAAAAAAACCAAAGAAGACACCCAGATCCCTCTGCATCTCAGAGCTCTGCAATCTCTCACCCTTTAGATAATAAGCTTCTTTTTATTGTTCCTTCCAAAATGAACAATTCCCATTTGCCCACATTAAACTCCATTTGCCAGATCTTTGCCTACTCACTTAGCCTACCTATGTTACTTTGTAGCCTCCTTATGTCCTCTTCACAATTTACTTTCCTACCTATCTTTGTGTCATCAGCAAATTTAGCAACCATTCCTTCGGTCCCTTCATCCAAGTCATTTATATAAATTGTAAAAAGTTGAGGCCCCAGCACTGATTCTTATGGCACACCACTCATCACATCCTGCCAACCAGAAAAAGACCCATTTACGCCAACTCTCTGCTTCCTGTTAGCTAGCATATCTTCTATCCATGCCAAATGTTACCCCCTTTACCACGAGCTTTTGTTTTCCACAGTAACCTTTGATGTGGCACTTTATCAAATACCTCTGGAAATCTAAGTACAGTACATCCATCCATTCCCCTTTATCCAAACAACTCCTTCAAAGAATTCCAATAAATTGGTTAAACATGATTTCCCTTTTACAAAACCATGTTGACTCTGCTTTCTGAATCCCTTTTTGAATAAAGGAGTTATATTTGTTATTTTCCAATTTAATGGAGCCTTCCCCAAATCTAAGGAATTTTGGAAAATTAAAATCAAGGCATCAAGTATCTCACTGACCACTTCTTTCAAGATCTTAGGGTGAAGTCCATCTGGACATGGGGATTTGTTAACCTGAAGCTCCAGGAATTTGTTCAATATCACTTACTTCCCAGATGATTGTAATTTTCCTGAGTCCCTCCCTCCCTTCCATTTCCTGATTTACAGCTATTTCCAGGATGTTACTTGTGTCCTCTATAGTGAAGACTATAGTAAAATACATGTTTAGTTCATCTGCCATCTCCCTACTTTCCGTTATCAATTCCCCAGACGCACCTTCTATAGGATCAATGCTCACTTTGTTAATTCTTTTCTTATTTAAATATAGAAACTCTTATCCATCTTTATATTACTAGCTAGCTTTCTCTCGTACTCTAATTTTCCTTCCTTATTAATCTTTTTGTCATTCTTTGCTGCTCTTTATATTCTTTCCAATCTTCTGATCTGCCACCCGTCTTTGCGTAATTATATGCCTTTTCATTAAGTTTGATACTGTCTTTAACATTTTTAGTTAACCACGAATGGTGGGCCCGCCCCTTGGAATTTTTCTTTCTCATTGGAATGTATATATTCTATGTATTCTGAAATACCCCTTTAAATGTCTGCCACTGAACCTCTATTGACCTATCCCTTAACCTAATTTGCTGTTCACTTTAGCTAGCTCTGCTTTCATGCCCTCATAATTGCCCTTATTTAAGATTAAAATACTAGTTTTGGACACACTCATTTCCCCCTTAAAATGATGATAAAATTCAATCACAGAAACTAGGAGCATGAGTAGGCCATTAAGCCCTTCGAGCCTGCACTGCCATTCAAACGACCATGGCTGATCCTCCATCCCAATGCCATATTCCCACTTTCTCTCCATACTCTTAATGCCCCTAATTTCTAAAAAATTATCAATTTCTTTCTTGAATATACTCAGTGACCCAGCCTCCACAGCCTTCTGTGGTAGAGAATTCCACAGGTTGACCACCCTCTGAGTGAGGATTTCAGTCCAAAATGGCCTGCCCTGCATCCTAAGACTGTGGCCTCTGGTTCTAGACTCCCCAGCCAAGGGAAACATCCTCCCTGCATTCAGTCTGTCTAGCTAGCCCTGTTAGAATTTTATACGTTTCAGTCAGATCCCCTCTTATTCTTCTAAACTCTAGTGAAAACAGGCACTGTCAAACCATTCTCTCCTCATACAATAGTTCTGCCATCCCCGGTATCAGTCTAGTGAACCTTCGCTGCACTCCCTCTATGGCAAGTATATCCTTTCTTAGGTAAGGAGACCAAAACTGCATGCAATACTCCAGGTGTGGTCTCACCCAAGGCCCTGGAGAACTGCAGTAAGACATCCCTACTTCTGAACTCAAATCCTCTTGCAATGAAGGCCAACATGCCATTTGTCTTCCTAATTGCTTGTTGCACCTGCCTATTTACTTGCATTGACTGGTGCACATGGACACCCAGATCCATTTGTACATCCATATTTCCCAATATCTCACCATTTAACTAATACACTGCCTTTCTGTTCTTCATAGCGAAGCATATAACTTCATATTTATCCACGTTGTACTGCGTCTGCCATGTGTTTATTTGCCCACGCACACAACTTGTCCAAATTGCCCTGAAGCCTCCTGGCATCTTTCTCACAACTCACAACCCTGCCCAGTTTTGTGTCATCAGCAAACTTGAAAATATTGCATTTGGTTCCCTCATCCAAGTCATTTATATGGCCAGAATTTTCCGGCTGATGTGCGAGTGGCTTAAAATGTCACGTGAGCGTGCCGACGTCAGCACGAGACATCATGATATTTTGGTCAGTGGGTGTGCTCAGTAGCATGGCGTTCACCTGCCATTAATTGAAGGCCTCATTAAGGCCCTTAACTTGCCAATTGTCCTGGATTTTGAGGGGCCCGTGCGAACTTCGGGTCGGAGCACAGGCCCCATGGGCAGGCGGGTCGGAGATTTTTTAAGAAAACTCATGCAATGTCGGGATATGTGGACTCAGAGGGGTTGTTCATGTTTTATACAAAATTTTAATTGCTGAAAATGTATAAAACTTGCTTGTGTGATTGTCAGCAGTTCTAATCGATTTCCAAGATTTCCTTGTGTACTTTGAAACCAGTCTGCAGACAGTAATCTTTATCGGGCCTGCAGCTTTCCAGGGGCCTCCATTTAGCCTGGGGGTATGGGTTCTGACCCCTCCACCGGAGGCAGCTCCCCTGAGGAGGAAGGAAGGAATAGAATAAGGAGGAGGCCAGGACTGGACAATCAGCCTCCAGGGGAGCCACCTTTGGAAGGTCAGGCGCAGGCACAAGGGGCGCAGTGCCAAGACGTTGTCCAAGGTGCAAGGGGCCACAGAAGTCGCCACTATCCTGCTGCCAATGTATACAGGCGACGAAGCAGCTACCTCAGTATGACTGAGGTGCAGTGCCGAAGGAGACACCAACTCTCAATGGAGACAGTCAACTATATCTGTCAGATGATTGGCCCTGAGATCTCCCCTAACTGTGTCGGTGGACACCCCATGCCAGTGGCTCTGAAGCTCACAGTTACCCTCCAATTCTATGCCTCTGGCTCCTTCCAGGGCTCGGTGGATGATCTTTGCGGTGTTTCCCAATCAGCTGTCCACTCTTGTGTCAAGCAGGTTACCAATGCTCTGTTCAGACAGGTATCCACCTTCATCCACTTCTGCTGCGACCAGGCACGTCAGGCACAGCGAGCCAGAGGCTTCGCGGCCATTGCTGGCTTCCCTTGGGTCCAGGGTGCAATAGACTGTACACATGTGGCCATCAAGGCGCCAGCAGGTGAGCCCGGTGCCTTCATCAACAGGAAGGGCTTCCACTCCATGAACGTGTAGATAGTGTGTGATCACAGGATGCAGATTTTACAAGTCTGTGCAAGGTACCCAGGCAGCTCCCATGACGCCTACATCCTCAGGCACTCCCAGGTGCTGGGGCTCTTCAGTGCTCTGGCTCGGCTGGATGGTTGGCTGGTGGGTGACAAGGGCTATCCCCTCAGAAGGTGGCTCATGATGCCTCTCCGCCATCCAAGAACAGAAGCTGAGCAGCGGTACAATAGGAGCCAGGGCACCACAAGGGCTGTGGTGGAGAGAACCATCGGTCTTCTCAAGATGCATTTCCGTTGCGTGGACCACTCAGGGGGCGCACTCCAGTACCCCCCAGATTGTGTCTTTGTGATAGTGGTAGTCTGCTGCGCCCTGCACAATCTTGCACTGGAAAGTGGGGATGCAGTTGACGATGAAGACCTGATGCCCCAGATAAGGCTGCATATGATGAATCCAGCAGTGTTTCAGAGGATGAGGAAGCACAGGGGCAGAACGATGACCCGCAATTACACCAAGGAGGCAGGTACACCCGGGACAATTTAATCCAAAGAACCTTCAGCTAGCTCCCCACACATGGATCAGCAGGAACAGCATTGCCTGTCACTTTCACACATGGCATTTAAGTGCCACATCTTCCACCTGTTCAGCTGCAACTAAGGGCTTAGTACAGAAACATCACTGTCCACTCAAACACTCATGATAAATATGTGAAAAAGAAAAATGCACCACAAACAAAAGACCCTCAGCCATGGTAACAAAGGTGGACTTTATTCTGTCCAAAGGAAAAGCAAACAACACTCCATTGCAATAAGAAAAATTTGGGTCCCTATTCTAAGGGCAACACAAAATCACCAGTGACATACCCGTGGAGTGCCTTAGGTGCTTTATGCTTATGTTTTCTGGTGCTACGTCTAGGTGCTGCCCCATAGCTCGGAGTGGCTTGAGAGACAGCCTGCTGACTCTGCTGTCCTATTGGCCTCTGACCTTTGGCGGGCGTCCTCTGGCCCGTGGAGCCTGTGATGGCTCTGCCTGGGAAGGAGTGGCCAGTTCCTGAACTGGCACCTCCCCAATTGTCACAGCATCAACAGAAGAAACGTTCAACCTTTCATCCCTTTCCCCCCCAGCCTCATAAGTCGCTCACCCTTCAAGACCCTAAGGAGATGAACATTGGTGAGGTGGGAAAGAGTCAAGAGGAGCCCCAACCATTAAACACACATGCAGACAGGCTGGTTAGATGGCCTCAGGAATGCCACATGGCATGTTATGTACCATAGGAGTGGGGAGAGTGCAGAAGTACCTGACCTGGATGCATTCTGGCCTGGATAGTTACAGGGCTGAGGAAACATCGCAAACAGTTGCGACATTTGCTGTGGATCACAGGAGATTGAAAGGTCACGTTATTGGCCATCATTCCATTAGAAGGGGCATAGACTGGTTGTACAGAAGGCAACATTTCCCCTTGGCACAGGGATGAGTAACGTGGTGGCATTTATCTAAGTTGAGTGCCATGAGGTTCACAGCTGAGGTGCTGAGGACCTTTTGGACACAGTAATGTGGGGCAAACTGGCTGAAACGGTGCTGGAGGTCGGAAACACCCTAAGATGCAATAACTCTTTGGCTGTGCAGCAGCGATCCAATGGCATGTTAGACCATGTTGATAGTGGTCACAAATGGGATAAGGTGACTTTGGAAGGTGGTGGAGACACGAATCCTCAAGGGGACGAGAGTCCCTTCTGTATGACCCACATGTCAGAATGTCTCAGTCTGTGAATGAACATTGTTTCAGCATTAACGATTCCAGCAACCATCAGTGCTTTGGATTGTGGGCAGACAGAGTGGATGGGATTGTGGACCTCAAATACCTGGCCACTGGACCCCCGCCTCACCACCCCTGGCCTCCTGCTTCCTGCCCAGCTCCATGGCCTGTTCTTCAAAGGTTGTGAGGTGCTGGAGGAGGGTGCACCCACCTCCAGTCCTCTGGCGCTCCCTGGCATTGTGGTGACTTTTTGCCCACAAAACAGAGAAGAGGATTTATTGGGGCTGTTCGGTCATATACTCTGCACGCACACGCCACACCCCAACCACAGTGGCCCATCTGAGGCCTCCAGCGGCTCCCGTCCACACTACTGGTGATCAGTCCCCAGAAGATAGTATGGCTGGTCCCAACCCCCTCCCCCAAAGGCCACCTTGGACACATTCGGCGTCTGTCACTTTGAATAGCACACGGGTCTTAGCGCTCATGGTAAGGAGGCGCAACTAGGTGTGGTGCTGATGCCAACAGATGCCACTTGGCCAAATCACCTTGAAGCACCCCTTGCACCATCTCATTACCATCAATATGACATGTGTTGGAATTCTGCGTGTGTGTCTAGCGGCCTCCCCTGCAGGTTTCCCCCAGACTACTCAAATGCCACAAACACGAACATATGCTGTGGGGAGAACCCTTCTTCACCTCAACCACTGGGCTGATGTAAGCATGTTCAGTACCCATTTGCCAACCCAGCGTGCACCAGATGCCCTAAGCAGTAACAACAGCAAAACATGGTGGGGGTGCTCAAAGGCTAAGGCTGCTTTCTGGGTCAAATGGCCAAGACCGACATGGTACTCATCCGCCCAGAGCACAGCAAATCATTGAATCTTTTTCTGCACTGGGTGCCAGTGCATTGCACATTATCATGGGCGCTTACAGCGTCACCCACCTCCTCCCATGCCTGGCTGGTGACATAGGGGGCCCTCCTCCTCCCAGCCTCTGGATACAGCACGTGCCAATGGATAGACACCTCTTGGAGGAGGACAGCAAGGCATGCATCTGAAAATCGGGGGCAGAGTGGACCCCGCTGGCCTCTCCTGCAGCCTGCCCCCCTCCTCCTGCTCATGCTGCTGTCCAATCGGTCCTTGTTCCCTCCACGAGTGGCCATGGTGCACTGCCTCAAGCAGGCTGCTTGGCCGCTTGGCTGCTCTTTATACAGGTTGCCGGTTCCCCATTGGAACCGGCAGCCTGAGGCCGCCCGCCCCTGCGACTATTTTCCCGTTCTCCATGGGAGTCACTTACCCACTGGGCAGGCCTTAATTGGCCCGTCCGCGGAAAACGGCGGCCGATTTCTCCAGCGGCAATCAACTGCCTGCTGGCCGCCGAGTCGGTCAACGGAAAATTCTGCCTGATGTGTCATGAATAGCTGGGCCCCAAGCACTGATCTCTGTGGTACATCACTAGTTGCCATCTACCTACCAGAAAGATACCCATTTATTTCCACTCTCTGTTTCCAGTCTGTCAACCAATTCTTAATCCATGCCAATATATTACTTCCAATCCCATGTGCTTTAATTTTGTCCACCAGCCTCTCATGTGGGACCTTATCAAATCCCTTCTTGGAATCTAAATACACCACATCTACTGGTTCTCCCTTATCTATTCTATTAGTTACATCCTAAAAAACTCCAGTAGGTTAGTTAAGAATGATTTCCCTTTCATAAACCCATGCTGACTTTGTCTAATCGCATTAATGCTTTCCAAGTGTTCTGTTACCACGTCTATTATAATAGACTTTAGTATTTTCCCCACAACTGATGTTAAGCTAAATGATCTGTAATTCTTTATTTTCTCTCTCCCTCCTTTTTTAAATATTGGGGTTACATTTGCCACCCTCCAATCTGTAGGAACTGCACCAGAGTCTATAGAATTTTGGAAGATGACCACCAATGCACCCAATAATTGCAGGGCCATTTGTTTAGTACTATGGGATCCAGATTATCAGGCTCTGTTGATTTTTCAGCCTTCAGCCCCATTAATTTCTTCAGCATCATTTTTTTTTACTAATACTGATTTTCTTCAATTCCTCACTAGACTCTTGGTTCCACAACATTTCTGGGAAATTATTAGTGTCCTCTTTTGTGAAGACAACCAAAATATGTGTTCAATTCTTCTGCCATTTCTTTATTCCCCATTATAATTTCCCCTGTTTCCGACTGTAAGGGATCTAAGTTTGTCTTTGCTAATCTTTTTCCCTTCACATATTTATAGAAGCTTTTACAGTCAGTTTTTATGTTTCTTTAAAGTTAACTCACATACTCCATTTTCCTCTTCTTGATCAATCTTTTTGACCGCTTTTGCTGAATTCTAAGCTGCTCCCATTCCTCAGGCTTGCTGCTTTTTCTGGCAATTTTATATGTCTCCTCTTTGGATCTAATAATAGCCCAAATTTCTTATGTAAGCCATGGCTGAGCCACCTTTCCTGTTTTATTTTTGCGCCATACAGGAATAAATAATTGTTGTAATTCATGCATATGTTCCTTAAACATTGGTCATTGCTTATCCACTGTCAACCCTTTTAGTAAGGTTCCCCAATCTATCATTGAAAACTCATGTCTCATACCCTCATAGCTCCCTTTATTTAGATTCAGGACCCTAGTTTTGGATTTAACTTCACTCTCCATCCTAATGAATAATTCTATCATTTTATGGTCGCTGTTCCCCAAGGGACCCCGCACAACAAGATTGTTAATTAATCTTTTCTCATTGCACAATACCCAGTCTAGGATAGCCTGCTCTCTAGCTGGTTCCTCAACGTATTGATCTAAAAAACCATCATGTACACACTCCAGGAAATCCTCCTCCACAGTATTATTGCTAGTTTGGTTTGTCCAATCTAAACATAGATTAAAGTCACCCATGATTACAGTTGTACCCGTTACATATATCTCTAACTTCCTGGTTAATGTCTTCCCTTACATCTCCATTACTTTTTGGGGGCCCATAGAGAAGCCCCACCAATGTTTTCTGCCCCTTGGTGTTTCTTATCTCGACCCAAACAGATTCCACGTCATGATTTTTCGAGCCAATATTCTTCCTCACTATTGCATTGATTTCTTCCTTTACTAACAATTCTACCCCAGCTCCTTTCCCTATTTGTCTGTCCTTCCTAAATATGGAATATCCCTCGATGTTCCGTTCCCATCCTTGGTCACCCTGCAGCCATGTCTCCGTAATTGCAACTATATCATAACCGTTTATGTCTATTTGCGCTGTTAATTCATCTACCTTGAAATTACTACCTTTGAGGTCCTACTTTCTAATTTACGTCCTAACTCCCTACATTCAGCTTGTAGGACCTCATCCATTTTTTACCTATGTCGTTGGTACCAATATGTACCACGACCACTGGCTGTTCACTCTCCCCCTTCAGAATGCCCTGCAGCATCTTTGAGATATCCTTGACCCTGCCATCAGGGAGACAACATACCATCCTGGAGTCTCTTTTGCGACCGCAGAAACGCCTGTCTGTTCCCCTTACTATTGAACCACCCATCACTATAGCCCTGCTGCTCTTCTTCCTTCCCTCCTGTGCAGCAGAGCCACCCATGGCCCAATGGACTTGGCCCCTGCTGCTTTCCCCTGAGAAGTCTTCTCCCCCAACAGTATCCAAAATGGTATATTTGTTAGAGAGAGGGACAGCCACAGGGGGACTCCTGTACTATCTGCCTTCCTCTACTCTGCCTGGTGGTCACCTATCCCCTTTCTACCTGTTCAGTCTTTAGCTGCAGTGTGACCACCTCACTGAATGTGCTGTCTATGATAATCATAGCATTGTGGATGTTCCATAGCAAATCCACCCATAGCTCCAGCTCCGAAATGCGGGTAGTCAGTAGCTGCAGCTGTACACACTTCCTGCACACATGGTTGCCAGGGACATTGGAAGTATCTATGACTTCCAACATAGCACAGGAGGAGCATTATATGGATGTGAGCTCTGCTGCCATGACTTCCCTTTAGATTAAGTTCGTTAGTTACTCCCTTTAAAGAATATTAAATATGCAAGGGGCCTTATTCCACTCCAAACACTCCCACTACAGTCCAAAGTCCGCACCTTATTTTGTTTAAACTAATGGACTGCAGCAGATTCATTAGTAGAGAAAGTAGAAATAGAAGTACTCACTTGACCCTACTTACCAATCAGCTGCTTCCCCTGTGTTGTCACTTGTTGAATCGTGATGTATTTGCGCCGCTTTCAGCCCCGAGTCCAGCTCCTGCTCTTTTAACTCTCCGCTCTGACTCTCAGCTTCTGCTCTTTTAAAATTTGCTACCTCGGGGTGCCTTCACTATGAGGTTATCAATTAATCCTACCTCGTTGCACAATACCAGGTCTAGTGCAGCCTGCTATCTGGTTGGTGCCAGAACGTGCTGTTCTAAGAAACTATCCCAAAAACATTCTATGAACTCCACTTCTAGGCCACCTTTGCCCATCTGATTTTTCCAGTCTATATATAGATTAAAATCCCCCATTATTATTGCTGTACCTTTCTGACACGCTCCCATTATTTCTTCTTATATACTTTGTTCTACCATGTAGTTACAATTAGGAGGCCCATACACCACTCCCACAAGTGACTTCTTGCCTTTATAATTTCTCATCTCAGTGCAAGCTGCTTCTACACCCTGGTTTCCTGAAGTTAGGTCATACCGCTGTAAAGTGCTAATACCATCATTCATTAACAGAGCCACCCCTCCACCTTTTCCTCATTTCCTGTCCTTCCTAAATGTCATGTACCCTTCAATATTCAGGTCCCAATCTATGTCATCCTGTAGCCATGTTGCTGTAATGGCTATCAGATCGTACCTATTTATTTCTAGTTGCTCTATCAGGTCATCTGTTTTATTTCAAATGTTAAGTGCATTTGGATACAGAGCCTTTAGTTTTGTCCTTTTGTTATTTTTGTAGTCTTATCTGCTGATTTACTCTTAGATTTGTACTCTTTGTCCCTTCCTGTCACAGTCTGTTTATCATTTCCCATGTTAATACCATTCTCTCTTGCCTTGTCTCTACTCTTCAGTTTACCACATCTTCCAAAATTTGATCCTTTGCCCCCACTTTTCTGTTTAAAACCCTCTCTACTTCCCTAGTTATGTGACTCGCGAGGACACTAGCCCCAGCATGGTTCAGGTGTACACCGTCCCAATGGTACAGATCCCACTTTCCCATTTTCCAGTGCCCCACGAACTTGAATCCACTTCACCCACACTAGTCTTTGGGCCATTCATTCATTTCTCTAACCTTATTTGCCCTATGCCAATTTTCATGTGGCTCAGATAATAATCCAGAAATTATTAGCTTTGAGGTTCTGCTTCTTAATTTGGTGCCTAGCTCCTCGTGGTGACTCTGCAGAATCTCCTTCCTCCTCCTGCCTATGTCATTGGTACCTACGTGGACCATAACCACTCGATCCTCCCCTTCCTACTGCAAGTTCCTCTCCAGCCCTGAGCAAATGTCCCGAACCCTGGCACCGGGCAGGCAACACAGCCATCTGGACTCTTGTTCTTCACTTCAGAGAACAGTGTCAGTCTCCCTCACTATACTTTCCCCTACTAGCACTACATTCCTTTTTTCCCTCCCCATTTGGATGGCTTCCTGGACGCGGTCAGTTTGCTCATCCACCCTGCAGCCCCTTCTTTCATCCAAACGAGCTGAGAAAACCTCAAGCCTATTGGACAATTGCAGAGGCTCACATTCCTGCACTCCTGGCCTCTGGGTCCCCTTCCCTGCCTCACTCACAGTGACACCCTCCTGTGCCTGACCACTGAGAATACCCTATCCTAAGTGGTGTGACTGCCTCTTGGTATAAAGCATTCAGTTAACTTTCCCCCTCCATGATGTCTTGCAGAGTCTGCAGCTCAGCCTCTATCTCAATGACTCTGAGCTGAATTTCTCAAGCTGCAAACACTACTGCAGGCGTTTTTGCCCTGGATCACAATATTATCCAGGAGCTCCCACATGCTGCAGCTTTGACACATCACATGCCATCCTTAATGTATTTTAAATAATTACTTAATTATATTAATCACTTATTTATGTTGCGCTCTTATATATCTTATTAACTTTACCATCAATTTATGTACTATATTAAACCTTAGGGATAGAATAGAACTTACCCACTTACCAGATACTCACCAACAGCTAGCTCCTTTCCCTGTGGTAGAGCAAAAACCAATTCCTGTGGGGTGAAAAAGATAGAAAAAGGAAACAAACACTCCTTCCACCTCCTCCCTGACCCCAGTTAGCTCAGCTGCATTTCATTTGCCCTGTTTGTCAAAAGGAGTCCAGAACTGTGCATTGTGCTCTTTAGTGTGTCTAACCAAGCTACTATATAACTTTAATGTAACCTCCCTGCTTCCAGGGATGAGAAATTTCTGCCATTTGGCAGAATTCTGATTTTTGGATGATGGAATTCCGCCCTTTTAATTTTTTTTCCAAACTCTGCCTCCCTTTGGTACCGCTGTTTCCAATGCAGTCAAAGCCTGGAGGAGAGAGTCTCAGAAAGCCTGGAAAATATTAGCCAATAGCGAGGCTCACCCACCCCACTGGGAGTGCCCACTCTGCTGCTGTCCGCTTGGAGACAGAGATTCAGTGAAGTTCCTTTCCCCATATGATGCAGGGAAGATTCCACTGTCTTGGAAAAATGGCTAATTGAATCATTAACTAACTCGATGGAGCTTCCTGCTGTTGCTGGGCAGGTTGCCAATAGCACATACAAACTGCCTCCGGTAAAAGCGGGAGGAGGCAGGACATGTCGGCATACCTGTCTGGCAGCACTTTTTCTCATTTCTCTGCCCTCTCCTGATTCCGAACCCACCTACATGAGCCATGGAAAATTTCCCACCTTTCTCTTTCCACAGATGCTGCCTGACCTGTGACTGAGTATTTTTAGTGTTTTCTCTTTTTATTTGAACTAATGCAATGCTCTTTTGACTGAATTTCTATTCTTCACCTTTTGTTTAACTTCATCTCATCCAAAGCTTCACTGCTGGTATACTATCCAATATCAAGGGGAAAATTTTCTCCCCGTCGGGGGTGGGGGGTTTGTGCAGGGCGGGCGCGGCTCGGCGCCGCCATTTTACATGGGCAGGCCAATTAAGGCCCACTCAGAGTGTGATGCGCGCCTGGAAGTGCTGAGCGCTCCTTGTGTGGGCGGGGGGAGTAGGCTGTGTCGGAAAGTGCGCTTTTTCGTGTATGTGCGCGAAAGTGTGCAGAAATCTCCCTGAGGCATAGAGGTGCCTCAGGGAGATTAATTTCATGTATTAAACATTGAATAAAGGGAGAAAAAAATTTTAAGGATATGTCTCCTCATGTGAAACTGTCACATGAGCTGGGACATGTCCGTTAATGTTAATAAAAATTTTCCAACACTTTAAAAACGTTCATGAAACCTCACTCCGCCTGTGGATGAGGTTCCATGAGTAATGCGAAGGCCGTCTGGGCTCTTCGCCTGCCCGCCAGCCTTAAGGTTGGATGGGCAGCTCAGGTCAATGATTTAATTGATTGTTAAATGGCCTTAATAGGCTTTTGACAGTTCAGCAGGCATGCAGCCAAGTCGGAAATCTGAATGACGCGCGGTGATGTTGGGACGCACGCCCGACGTCACCCCACGTCATTTTACACCTTGGCGAGCGGGCCCCGTCCCCGCTCACCGAAGATTCTACCCCAAGTCTCAGTTGCCTGTCTCCCTATCCTTACTGATCTATATTGACTCCTGGTCCTCCAAAACCTCAAAGTTAAAATTCCTAAAATATGTTTTAATTACTCTATAGCCCTTACCATTTCCAGTGCCATACCCTTTCTCTGAATTCTTTTGTATTCTCCTCCACCCTTCACACCACTTTTGGTGGTCTTCCTTGTTAGCCTTCCTTGCTCTGGAATTCCCCTCTTGAATTCCCTCACTCTTCCACCTCTATCTCATCATTTAAGACTGTGCTTGCAGCCCAACTCTTTGATTAAGCTTTCTGTTCTCACTTCAAATACCTCCTTTTCTGGCTTGGCATTCATATTTCTTCTTGTACCTTAGTGAAGCACCATGGGATATTTTTCCTTTGTATAATTATATAAATGCGAATCATTGTTACTGTTGCCACCTGTAGTAATTGTATTCATGCAATGGCTAATAACATACAATAATTTAAGGTAATCAAAACATTTTCAAATGTCAAACTTTAGAGGGAAATAAGTTTATATTTTTGTATTTTTGTAGTAGCGTAAAAATGAATCCCTTTTTACCTTTTTAAACTGATGTTTGAATGCAGTTACCATATTAAAAATAGATGAATAAGAGCATGCAAAATGCCCAGCAAAACTACATGCAAAACCTTCAAATAATAGTTGATGACCTTATTATGGGCTTGTAATAAAATATCTTGTGCTTTTCTTCCATAAAGTCATTGAGGCCTGCTCTTCTCAACATCAGTGACATGTGTTACCGTATTGGTGACATGGCCCTATGTAATATTAACAGAAGACACACGTACACCCTAGAGGAGTTCAAGACAGTTCAATTCCAACAGCTTGATGAGGTAATATATAACAAACTTGAAATGTTATTTCTAAAATAGTTAATACTAGCCTATGTAGACGCTATCTTTTGATGTTCAGACCAAGTGTTATGACTTGGCAGATGATGTGTGCCAGGTGGACCAAATCCACAAGGGAAACTTGGCCATGCTATCACAACGGTTTTGCAATTTGTATTTATTACGATAAGATGTGTGCACTGAATTCAGAAGTAATGAGTCCACTAAGAGTTTTAGAGATTTAAAAAATTAAAATATTTATTAACAAAATAAAAGATTTCAAACACATACATAAAACTCCAATTACTTAATATAACAACTCCGAAAATTCCTAATTAACCTGATTCCCAGTTACATACCCCCTTTAAGGCAACAGCCCAAAATAGATTTCAGTTTTAAAAAAATCTAGCAAGTTAACACAGTACCCACTTGACAGTGGAATTCCAAATGGTTTTCTCCAACTTTAGTTACTGGACACAGCAGACTTTTGTACAAATGGCTGGAAGCTTCCCGATGGCTTTCACACATACCTGTTAAATCTTACATGGCCTCGACATACCCTTTCATTCTCCTTTATATATGTTTCTCTCTCTCTAATATGTAAACTCCATTGTTCTATATGTCTTTGGAACTGTACCTTTCCCGTAATATAAAAAACTTTCATGTTGCCAATATTGTCAGCAACCTTTGGGAAAAATAAATACAATGCTTAGCCTTGCTTACTTGGTTAGTTGTAAGCAGACTAATATCCCTTTGAAATCCAAACAATCCCTTCACTTTTCTAAAAAGTTCCCTTCACACCTTGCATGCTAAGACAGCATCCCTGTATACTCATTAGCATTTCAAGTACATTTCTACACCTAGCTTCTTTTGATAATTTCAAGCTTGCAGTCTACCTGACTCCAAATGTAATCAAATCACATTGACAGAACCATCTACACTCACACCCTAAACCTATTTTACAACAAACCAGAAAAATATTATGGAAATTATTATATTTTCATAACACCAAACTTCCTAGATGCATTTTTGCCTCCCAGCTACTTGGGTAGGGGCCATTTTGGAAAATATCATGGAAAGGGAGGGGACCAGTTAGTCATTGTTGTCCATATTGGAAATCAAAATATAAAAAGGAAAGGATCAAAGATCTGCAAAAGGATTATGAATGATTAGCAAGCAGATTTTGGGCCAGGAATTCCAGTGTGGCAATTCTTCATGATTGGCACCTCATCCTTTAGTTTGAAAATCCACTCCCTTGAGCATTTATACTAAATACAGGATGTCCTGCAGCAAGTCACCAAGGCTTTCTGAGAAAGCACCCCTCAAACTCACAACCTCCAGCACTTAGTAGGACAAGGGTAGTAGCTACATGGGAACAAATTAATGGATAAATTATCACATGAAATAACAGCAATTGGGAGTTCTGAAAAGAAAATCATACTTGTTAGATCTTATATTGTTCTTTCAACAACTGACAGAAATGGTAGATGGGGGAAAATACAATGGAAATTGGGCCTTTTCGATCCAAGGCTGTTTGAGATTGCCTTCAAGGCTTCCTTCAATCTTTTCCTTTTGGGGTCAGCAGCCTTGCGCCACTCATGCACCAGCCAGTGGGAAAATACCTCGTAGGCACACTAGGCGAAACAAAGACCCACAGAAACTGCATACTGCAAACGGTGGGATGTTGCTTATACTTGCAGCATTAAGGTTCAGAACCACAGTCACCTTGGCATCCAAAGACAATGTGGTCCTTGAATTTCTTTGAAGTTACAGCTATGGCTGCAGCATTGACACACTTCATTCATGACCTCAGAAGTGAAGACATCTCAATTACAGGTCATTGCTGAGATTGCCTCAGGAGAATTGTGCCATGAAAACCCGTGGTGGATATGATCTCCTGCTGAGAGCCTTTTTCTCCTCCCTCCACCTCCTAACAGCCTGTACTGCTCTGCGTGGCTTCTTTTCATTCTCCTTGTCATGCTCAATTCCAAGACGAAGGCCTATCAAGCCAACCATGTCTGAAAGCAACTTGAATGTACAAGAAGATACTTCAGGATCAGCCAGGCCGCTCCCTAGACTACTGAAACTTAGGCAAGTATAGAAAAGCACCAAAAATGTACACAGCTGGCACCAGCAACCAGGAGAAATAATCCATTAACTTGCCCTGGAAGTAGTTCATATCCCTTT
This sequence comes from Carcharodon carcharias, assembly GCF_017639515.1. Taxonomy (NCBI): domain Eukaryota; kingdom Metazoa; phylum Chordata; class Chondrichthyes; order Lamniformes; family Lamnidae; genus Carcharodon; species Carcharodon carcharias. The sequence continues at coordinate 100,159,973 of NC_054470.1, forward strand.
AAATAGTGCTATTCTTTCATGCCATTTGTTCAGCTTTGTTCAGCTTTATAAGGTTAAGATAGGGCATAGATTGGACCTCATAAATTGCAGCACTGTCATCAAATGAGCTTTGGTTACTGATTGACATCACAATCTCTTTGCTCTGCATACTGTGGATGTTTGGTCAGTTTGTGCACACAGACCCTTTTATCAATATCTGGTGCACTTTCCATCAGTTGAGCACACATGTTGGACACCATTTTTAGGCATTAGAAGGCTGCGCAGCACCTAAAACACAGCTACTGTAGAGTCTAAATTACTGCCTTCCCGCCATGGAATGCAGGGTGGACAAATCTTGGCAAAAGTAATTTGCAGGACAAGTTCTTTTAACTAAGGAAAAGGTATGCGGAGGCAGGAAGTGGTGATTGTGAGGCTGCCATCAGTAATCATGTATGAGGGTGAGGTGCAGCATTTGAATGTTAGGCCTGAGTTCTGAGTGCCAGGGAGTGCACTCCCTGGGCGGGTGATGAGGGTGTGATGCATTGAGCAGTGTGAGAGGTTGGTGGTGTGGTGGGTAGGAGATTTTATGTGATGAACCACTCACGTGGCCATTGAACTTCTGACACAGCTGTTGGGTCCTCAGGGCGAGATTCCAGGGGTGGGATTTTCCGGTCTCTTCAGTGGGGGGGTGTTATGATCTCAGCTGAGGTTACCCCTGGACAAGCATGATCCCAGAGTAGAACCCAGCTTGATAGATCCTAACTTTTATATCTTTGTTTAGATACGTGGAGAGTAGCTACTAGACAGTTTCTCAGGAGTCAGCTGATGAACTTTTAACAAAATAATAAAACATTTGTTCAGCAAGAAAAGATGAACTATATTACAATACTCCTTTACCCACAACTATACCTTTACAGATATACACAGATTTGTAAGGATAACACAAGTTACAAAAGCTATCTTATACTTTAATGTCCACAGTAAGTACACAGTCCATGTACCAATAGGCACACTGTTGTCAGACACATCACACTCTGAAATCAAGTGACAGATGCCACCTCAACCAGATGTTATGGATCTCCCCTCAATTGCCCCCCCAGACGCTTGTCACAGCATGAGCTAACCAGTCTCACCAAATTCCGTCCTTCAGACGAGGGTTTCCAAGCTCCACTCTCTAAGACTTCAGTGTGGAATTTTCACCCAAACCAACGTTTTCTCTCAGATGCCTTCCACAAGGGTTCACCTCCAAGGTTTCAAACTTTCCTTCTGATGTTCCTCTTCCCTGGGTCACCACACAAATTTGAGCTGTCTTCCACACACTCTCTCTCGCCGACTCAGCATTAACAGTACACTACTGTTTTACATGCCAATAGCAAAGAATTACAGATTTTCAGTTATCTCTTTGGCCCTTCTTGCCTCTTGCAAGCTGTTCTTGCTTTAAATCTGCTTTATGCAACTTTTGTCTCTTTAAATATGTCACTTAGAGCCTTTCTCTCTGCCCCTCACTCTTAACTTTATTTCACAGGACATTTTCCAATTTCCTGTCCTAGCTTTGACTAGTAGGTCTGCTTTGGACTTTCCCTTCTTCCACTCCCCTGGATTTTGGGGTTATTCTTTAACTTGGGACTAGCTATCTGTCTCTCTCTGGCAGCTACTTTCAACCAACTTTAGCTTGTAGCTAGCTATCTGTCACGTTGCTAGGTGGCTTCTGTTTGGCAGATGTCTCCCAAACCAGCTGAACTCCAACAGCTTCCAAATCAAACTACTGTTTCTCTTCTTGTGTGTGTGTGTGTGTGTGTGTGTGTACATGTCTGTGGGAGGGACCTGCCTCTCGGGCCCCCTGTTGCTAGGCAACAGTCCAATTCTTCTACCCTTGTATGTTTACCTTCTCTTTAGGGGTGGTAAACCTCCTCCTTAGAAATGCAAGCATCTTTTAAAGTGAAACTGAAACTCCATTTGACCTTTCTTAAAACACAGATACAGAAATACAAATCAAACTTAAACATTAAAGCTAAAACTCATTCCTAACACCTACAAGTACCAATATAATTTACTTAACTATCTCTATGTCCTAACGGGGGGGTGTGGGGTTGGCGTCATGGCAGGTGGGGCGGGAAAATGTGGAGGAAGGCCAAAAGTCAGTTTCCCGCTGATGTAAAAAATGGTTGTGATTGTCTGCTCTCTACTTTCATGGTGGGTCCGGCAGTCCATTGTGCCATTTCGGGAACTGCATTTGCATTCACTTAAATATCATGAATACTCATTAAAATGGCAGCTCACCAGATTCACGGTCCCTGTCCAGATCACAGGGCCACACTAGCAGCTAAGTAGACCAGCATGATTCACGACTGGACATAAATAATGTGCACCTGGCTAGCACCACTTCCCTCATGACCTCGAGGTATGTTCGTCTTTCATTGCACTGTGCTCACGGCTGCTCTGATTCTGTGCCAGCCTGCACAGGCAAGACCAGCGGGGAGGCATGGGGGTCTCTGAGTGAAGGCTTACCTTTCCAAACCAGTGGGAAGGCTGGGGTGGGGGGGTGGGCTGTGGGGGGTGGCCCAATCCATGCTACAATTTAGAGGGCTATGCTTGGCACGTCTGTCCTGTTCTCAGTCCAGGGAGGGGAAGGACCTGTCAGTCCTCTGTTAGTTGTGCAGGGCATGGTCATTTCTTCACACACGTCTGGCCTGGATGTTCTTGGCTTCATACTGGGCTGCAGATGGCACAGTCACATTCAGGGGAGGGATCTGCAGCCTGTAGATGGAGAAGAGGTAATGTAGGGGCAGGCATTCAATGGTCTCATATGAGGGAGGCGGTGAGTCTCTGTAAGTGACATTGCAAAAGGCCTCAAAATGGGGAGGGGGCATCGGCACATCGACTTTAAGCAGTTCAGTGGGGTGGACTGGGATATCAACCACTATAACGATGGGGTCAAGGATGAGAGGGGGAGGAAGGAGAGTGATTGGAGAGAGGGAAATCGCCCAGCAAGATGGGAAGGATCTTGACGGTCATAGGGTGGAGGCCTGGTAGTAGAACTTCAACACTGCCATTTTTCAAGCTGCTCCATTGTCATGGTTGAAAAGCCAGTATGGAAAAAATGGCAGTGGAGGACTCTCAGAGCTTGTGGGAGGAGTCGACCATCGTGGGTCAATTGAAGGGTACCCAATTAATTTCCGCTTTTCCAAATTGAGAGGAAGGTATGGCTGATACATGTTAGGGACAATCAAAGCCCGAATTAGGGAATGTGGCGTCTTAACTCTTGTAGCGCATCCATGCGAGGGTATAATCATGATTTGGGCCATTGTGGGATTGGCTTGCAAAGACCCTTTGTCCCTTTTTTGTCCCGAGGGTCAGAAGGAACCAATTGAAAAGGGGCCAAGGGCGAAAATACATCTGCCTAATGGCCCCAAGAGGTCTACTCTTTGCAGTTGGCATTGTTCAGTTTATGATTTCCACCTTGCGCCCCCGTGAGCCCCCAAAGCTATCAAACCATGACTGAAAGTTTGGGCTCCTCTGTAATCTGAAGGATGCAGTCTGATAGTGCTGAGTGAGACTTCTACCGCTTGGCAGCACGCATTGACATCCAAGCTTCTGTGTCAAAGCACAATCAAAGGTGTGTAATTTTTGGAGGCGGGGTGGGGAGCTGGGAAATTCCACCCCAGGAGTTTACCTTTCTGGCCATCTGCTTACTTTCCCTTCTGAGGGTCCACCTTGAGGGCCTCTGCCCCTGAGGAAACAGCGCCTCCTTTTAATAACCTTCCCTTGTTTATTTATGAAACCTTTGTAAGTTGTAAAAATCTCTTAAACTGCCTTTAAAATTTAGCAGCTGAAAAGTCAAGTCCTTATCTATCACCTAATGCAAATTTTAAAAACCAACCTGTTAACTTGTAACTCCAACTTCATAATAGCCTCTCATTATGAATGCATGCATCTCACACCTTTACCTTTCATCTCTCCATTCCCATAGACAGGCTGTCTTTACTGACCTAAAATAAAAACAAAAAAACTGCGGATGCTGGAAATCCAAAACAAAAACAGAATTACCTGGAAAAACTCAGCAGGTCTGGCAGCATCGGTGGAGAAGAAAAGAGTTGACGTTTCGAGTCCTCATGACCCTTCGACTACGCAAGTTCTGTCGAAGGGTCATGAGGACTCGAAACGTCAACTCTTTTCTTCTCCACCGATGCTGCCAGACCTGCTGAGTTTTTCCAGGTAATTCTGTTTTTGTCTTTACTGACCTTCCCACAGTTTAATTACCCATGGACACACATACACAAACACACAGCCTTCTCTACAGAATACCACCATATTCCCAAAAATGTTTTAAAAAACTGGCATCCATCCTCGCACCTGATTGGAGAAAATGTGATAAAATTGATATATGAACAGGCCAGGACTACTGCCGTGTGGAGGTCTGTTTTCACATTGTAATTCTTATGTAGGTCAAAGTTATGATATGGATTATTGTCTGTTGGTGTCGAATGTTTGAGGCTTAGCTATTTCAGGTGAAGTTTGATTATCCACACAAGTAATCATGGAACTAATTAAAGCATGTGTTGTTTTGGTTCTACAGGGTGCTGAGCGTTTGGCCCAGTTCAGGAAAATTGCACAACAAACGGTTAAGATTGCCTGTTGCACAGCCTTACTGGAAGCTGGGTTTATACCAGATGACTATTTGTCTGAGATGCAGAGTGCAGGTACTGATTGGAATGCAATGTGCAAGTGTGTTTATTTGTCCAAGTGAATGTGTGTTAAAATGAAGGCCACAGCCTACTTAAATAATTATACTCATGTCCGCTTTTATAAAAATGTGAGTTTATGTTGGCAATGAATATTTTTGTCAAGCTTTAATATTTTTTTAAGTCTATAATCTAGACTACATCTGCTCCATAAATAAACTATTTTGCATTCTTTTATGAAAACTTTCTTAGGAAGTTTGCTGCTGCTTTTGGGATGAATTTTTATCTGTTTATGTAACTTTGAAAATTGCAGCTTAATTTTGCAGTGTATAACTTCTCTGATCATGCACATTGCTGAAAATAAAAATTTTATTGACTTACAGGCATTGGTGATACTAATGTTGTACATTCCGCTATTGCCACTGAGATCCTTATGGAGACATCTGACAAAATAAACTATACCGGACAAGCGAATAAGAGGTCTCACTGCAGGAGGTTAACCTGGTCAGTGATAACTTATAGAAGCTCTGTTTTAATTTTCAGCCCAGATCTTCTGGTCTTCAGATTGTTGGACATACGATCCAAGATGTATGTTGGGACCCTGCGGATGCTCCGACATATGGATTCTGTGGAAATTTCCCATGAAGTTTGAACTTCCATTGGGCAATTCCCCTGCTCCATGGGACCCTCCAAAAAAAGTCTCCAACTTTATCTTTGAACAGTTCAGATTTACTTACCCTGGATAGTTACCCAGGAAATGTTAGAGAGAAAAATCCTAGTCTAATTCTTGGGTAACTATACAACTGACCCCCAACAGGACCCCCCTTGTCCTCCAATTCCCTCTCTATAGTCTGACCTGAATCCCCCGACTCCTCCCTGATCCGACCTGACCCGACTGCCCCCCCGATCTGACTAGCCTCCACCACCTGACTACCACCCTTCCGACTCAACTTGGTTAACCCCCACCACCTGATTACACCCCTGACCGACCTGACTGGCCCCTACCCATCTATCCACCTCACCCACCCTATCCACCTGTCACCCTACCACCCTACTCATCTTCCACCCTACCCATTCAATCAATCATGTGTTCACCCTTTCACAAAATGCATACTGGACACTTAAACTTACATAATGGCAGCTTGTGCCATAAAAAGGGGTGTGTTTTCTATGCCGATTCACTTCGCTGCTCTCTGTATGGATCCCTGTGCTGAGGGAGTTCATATGCACTGTGGATCGGAAGTCTGGCCTTTTTCAAGGTATCCATGTAAGTGAGTTGCTTTCTGTCTGATCAACATTGGATTCAGTGGTACCAACTTTGATCTGAAGATTTGAGCCATTATAAACTAATCAAGCAAAATTTCAATACCTCTTCTGTTTTCCTTCTAGCTTCATTCGCCTTACTGATTACCTCATAGTGAACACATTACATGTCCTCACAGTGCATTCCATCACAATCTTATTCAATCACCTGGTAGAAAAGCTGAGACGCATTCCAGAGGAAGAGCTTATTATAATTTGGAGCACAATGCATGCCGAAAAGGAAGCTGAGTTGGAACAAAAGGTAGACATTTAAAGTATTTGGATTAAGTTTTTTTAGAAGTGGACAATTAAGGCCCAAATCCTCCATTATGGGGAGAGGCCTCCAAATCAACTTAGGGTCCCAACGTGCATCAGTGACCTAAGGAACTCCGAGATACACACATCTGCGGTACTTAGGCGGGAAGTTTAAAGTTCTGATTGGCAGTTTACCCTGCCCAGACTGCTCTGTGATTCCAGTGATAGTGGGATAAGCTGGCCAGAACCATTTAGATTTGGGCTTTTTACACTATAATTACCCTGGTTTTTACACAGATTTACTTAGAGCTTTTCATAGCAGGTATAAAACCAGCAAAGCTCTAAATAAATCAGCTGGACCGTCAAAGTACTTCAGTGCTCACAAACTGTTTACCCCCCTATCTTCCCAGAAACGTTCACCTCCCTCCCAACAATGTTCACGCCCCGCCCCCCCCACTGACAATGTTCACGTCTGTCCTGTCAATGTTCAACCCTCCTCCCCGACCCCCGAGGGGGATGAGAGTGAGGGGGGTGAGCATTGTTGGGGGGTGAGGGAAGGTGTTGAACATTGTCGCGAGCTAAACATTGTCCGGGGAGGGGGAGTGAGGGACTTGTGAACATTGTTGAGGGGGGGTGCGAGTGAGGGGTTTAACATTGGCAGGCAGTGGGGATGGGTGAACATTGTTGGGGGTTGAGGGAGAGGGATGAACATCGGTGAGCGGGGTTTAGCACTGTCAGTGGGCTGAGGCTATGCAGCTTGGAGGTTGACAGCTTCATTTTTAAACCAATGATCTGAAGACAGACCTTAAGGGATGTGTCTTTAGTGCATGACGAGAAAAGGGGAGAGTGACTGCGATGAAATTAAACCAACAATTTGCTTCCCGACTATGTTCACCCCTGCATCCCTCCAGGAGCCTGCATTGGAAATTGCAAAGGCTCCAAAGTAAATTGGTAAGTGGACAGTTTAAATCGCAGTCAGTGTCGGATGCACCCTCTCCTGCACTGAATGGAAGATCTGGGCCTACATCTTTTAAACTATTATCCAGTTGATCTAATTGAACATGAGCTTACTGAAATTTCATCTTGACATTTCATGCTATTTTTTATGATGTGCCTCAGGCCTGGGGACCACATCCAGTGACTGCCATGTTTTCACACACCATTGTGATACACATCATCATTAAATACACTTTGATATGAAAAGCAATAGGGAATGTATCACATCATGAGATCCAAGTGCTTTTACAGCCACACACTATAATTACATTGATAGCCAAATAATTATTAAGTCAGAGGTTTTCAAAACAGATCCTTTTGTGTGAAGTATTTTGATGATAAAATAGTTTTATATTTATTTACTTATCTTATCTTCATTAGTCTCTTGCACTATTGGCCAGCATTCCCACAGTTGAAGATTTCCAGGATGAAGATCTTGATGATGAAGACCGGGAGGATGAAGGTGTCCAGAATGAAGTGTTTGTACCAATGTTCCTTGTAGACATGGTATTAAATTATCAAGATTTAGTGTTTCGTCCCCCACTTGGTGAATTTGAGGTTTGTCCAAAAGATTTAATTTTGTTCATATTTTCAGCTACATTTTTCTAAATATCACCAGTTTTAGTCACCTGAGAAACATAAATCTTTCCTTAACAGTTTATTTCATAATGAATTTGTCATTTCACTTTCTTTGTTTCTTTGCTGATTTTTAACAAAATCCCTTGACTTTTTTGAAATCCTTTACAACTCGGCTCCTCCTGATAAAATCAGCAAAGAAACAGAATGAAGTTTTTGTTGGCCAGATTTTCATCTTGGGAGTTGGGTCATTTCCCAACATTATGATCCTGTTTCCTGCTAGCGGTGACCACCCACACTGTTTTCATGGTTGGGTCGCATAGACTGTGCTGGAATTGGAGCTGCTGCCTCTGTAAGCAAGCCCAATATGGAGATGGAGGTGGGCAGACTGAAAGGTTCATTGGGACGTCACCCAATTTTGGAGATGAGTGTGAAACCCCCTCATCCTCACCTCCCCCCTCCATCCCCTTCACCTCCTTTATACCCTCATGTCTCTCCATATCACATATCACCCTTCACTTTCCAGACCCACTCTAGACGCTCTTACCCCTTCAACTGCCCTCACCGCCCATTAACCCCCAATGCCCATTCACTCTGTATCCACTAGGTATGGAACTCATGATCCCTATAATAAAATTGATAAGTCTTTGAGGTGCTCATTAAACTGTCAAAATAAAGAGTCATTAAAAATCCAATTAAAACATAATCCTATTAAGAGCTCATAAAACCGCTATGATAAACAAATACACAGCCTGCTTGACAGCTGTGTAAATCAGCCCCTGCTGAGCTGAATCAATTAATGTGTTTGGAACTCAGCCAAGTATTAATATTAAAATTCCATTGTACACGTGTGTCAACAAAATCTCTAAAGCTGGATTAAAATATTTGAAGTCATTCAAAGAGCTGAGTTCAAGCGTTGAAACAGAGAAACAAATGGCTGACTTGAAATTCATTGAAAAAATTAAAGCAAAAGGGCCAATTGACACAGTCAAACCTGAATTACACTATTGTTTAATGCAGAGAGCACTTTATCTAGTGGATAATGTGCTATTATGCATCTGAAGACTTTACTGTTCTCACAGTGCTGGTCAACTTAATGATCACTTACCTTTTCAAAATAAAGTCCTATCATCAACCACTGTATTAAAAACACATATAACTTATTATAAATCATTTCATCAAGACATGTGAAGTTGGTAACACCTTTTGAATTTACTTGTCAAATGGATTCTGATTCCAGACCAGGCTTCCCCCATAGTTCACTACAGCTCTGAGCTGGTGCCTTCAAAACCTGGCCTGGCCTGGCCTGATTCCATGCAGGGGTCTGAAATTTCCACCTCTGTGATGGAGCCAACACCGTTGGAATAGCTGCATGGGGGCTTGCAACGTGCCACTGACCAAAGTTGCTGGTGACGGAAATTTTTTAACAATTATTTCACAGGAAGTGGGCATCGATGGCTAGGCCAGAATTTGTTGCCCATCTTGAACTGCCCTTGAGAAAGTGTGGTGAGCTTCCTTCTGGAACTGCTGCTGTCCGTGTGCTGTAGGTACACCCATTTTGACCCAGCAACAGTGAAGAAATGACAATATAGTTCCAAGTCAGGAAGTTATGTAGCTTGGAAGCGAACTTGCAGATGGTAGTATTCCCATGCAACTGCTGCCTTTGTTTTTTGAGGTGATAAAGGTCATGGGTTTGGAAGGTGAATTAAGTCCCACCACCATTTTGAAAGCCCACGTCAGGACAGGAAAATACTGCCCTATGTATTGTTCTAAAATTAATTAATGTAATTAGTGAAGGTTGACTCTACGGCTGGTGAATTGCCTAAAGCAGGTGAAGTGTGCATAGGCAGTGAATGTGTATTAGATATTAGGATGTCAATTGTAAAAAGCCTAAAAAAAAATTTCAGAAATAATTTAAAATATATAATAGAAAAACCTGGAATTTGACTCGATCAGGATTATTTAACATTGTTCTTTGCGATTTCTTTGCCAGTCTGGGATTTCCGATTTTGTTCTACAAATGCAGGGAATTGTTCTTTCAATAGCCAATCTTGTGTCGGATTCATACTTTAATGCCTTTACGAGTCCAATTATCAACAAAAAAATTGAAGAGAAAACTTGTGGTGAGGGACCAAGCCTGGCAGCCATCCTTGAAGATGACAAGTATTTGGATGAAACCATCCAGAATATACTGGTATGATTTATCTTACACTACAGATTTGGTAGTTAATCATTGGAAATTAATTCCTAGAAGCTCCACATTTGGTGAAGCAAAATATGATTGAAAGCAAAGTAATTAATTCTTATTTTCTTAACTATTAATGATTTGAAATCTTTATGCTATGGATTTCAGTAATGTCCCATTAAATGCAGAGGCTTTTTAATGTTCTCTACATAATGTTGTTTTGTGAAAGGAGGTTTCTCACTGGCACACTTCCCACTAACTAATCCTGGCAGCACTTGTGGAGAATTTGGAGTAGGCTTTCCCTGTTAGGCTGTATCTTGCTATTGGTTGGCAGAGACTAGAATTGAGATCATCGTAGGTCAGTAACAGGAAAAAGGGTTAAAATGCAAGATAAGGGCTCATGGACTTGGGGTAATATATTAGCATGGCTAAGGTTTTGTTTATGGACAGGAAGAAAAGAGTAGGGATAAATGGGGCATTTTCAAGTTGGCAGCCTGTGTGAGGTTATTCACTTTGGTAGTAAGGATAGAAAAGCAGAATATTTTATAAAAAGTTTGAAATTTGTAAATGTTGATGTACAGAGACACTTGAGTGTACTCATACAAGGAATACAAAATTAGCATGCAGGTACAGCAAGCAATTAGAAGGGCAAATGGCACGTTGGCCTTTATTGCAAGGGGATTGGAGTACAGGAATAAAGAAGTCTTGCCACAGTTGTACAGCGCTTTGGTGAGACCAAAGCTGGAATACTGTGCGCAGTTTTGGCTTCCATATTTAAGGAAGGACATACCTGCATTGGAAGTAGTACAACGAAGGTTACTAGATTGATTCTTGGGATGAGAGGGTCATCCTGTGATGAGAAGCTGAGTAAATTAGGTTTGTATTCTTTGGAGTTTAGAAGGACAAGAGGTGATCTCATGGAAGCATTCAAGATTCTGAAGATACTTGGACGCTGGGTGGATGCTGAAAGGTTTTTCCCCTGGCTGGGGAATCTAGAACTTGGGGGCAGAGTCTCAGGGAAAGGGGGCCAATCTTTTAAAACTGAGATGAGGAGAAATTACTTCATGCAAAGGGTTGTGAATTTTTGGAATTCTCTACCCCATTGGGTTTTGGATGCACTATCAGTGAATAAATTTAAGGCTGAGGTAGACAGATTTTTGGTCGCCCAAGCAATTGATGGATACAATCTCCATGGGGGAACCGTAAACCAAAATAACCAAATTTAAATAATGACCCCAAATGAAAAAAAAAAGTTTTCACTTTTTATTACCTTTACTTTAACAAAAATCAGAACAAATGCATTAACAGGCAAATGATAGTTCAAATAAAAAGGTAAACAGTCTTTTAAAAGTCAATACAATAAATGTACGTCTTACATAACCACAAGCATTCCCCTTCAGCATGTGTGCCATTACATAGCTACACAATTCCACATTATGCTGTTCTTTATTCATGCAGGGAAGGTCAGGAGTCTTATACGGCAACAGCTTTTACCTGCACCCCTCCCAAATTTCACAGATACGATTATCATTAGCAAGGTACACTTCTATGAACCCTCTCTCCCATGGGTCATGATAGTCTTGGTAGTGTAGCTTTCCAGAGTTCCTGTCCAACCTACGAACCAGTAACACCTCAGTTCATGATTTGGCTGCTTCAGGGAAACACCCACATATTTAGCTTCTCTGAGCTATTCACACAGCTTTTCAAGTTTTAAATTTTTTTAGCTAGCTCACGCAGTACCTCCGGGAGCTCCTGTCTCCTTTTTTGCCAAACAGAAAACCTCTTCCTGAGAGTGATGTGCTTCTTCTCCTCACAAGAATTCTCTGTGTTCCTCTTTCTGTCTCTGTCTGCTTTCTCTATGGGTGGAATCACCCCAGATTTGCATAAAGTGCGGCAGCGTGCAGGAAGAAAGTCGTTTTATCCATCGGCCACAATGATGGATTTTCAAGCCGTATCGTTTCATTCCCACCTCCTTAATTATGCGGCCATAAAAAACATGCCGTCTCGCTTGCGGTCGACCTCCGATTTGCCTGCCTTGCTGTTACTTCCCCGTTTCCTCACGCAAGGTGCCATATTTCAACTGCAGCTGCAAACACACTTCTTAATGCTTGTAGCCCAGGACTGCTCTGGTGGAGACATGGCTCTAAAAGCCAAGAAGAGTGCAGCCCTCTGATTCAGGGACACATCCCTAGAACACCTTTTGGATGCCCTGGAGGCCCACCGTGATGTCCACTATCCCTGTTCAGGCCACAGGAGGCCCATTAGTCTCACCAGTCTGGCTTGGGAGACGGTGGCAGATCTGGTCAGTGCCAAGGCTGCACACAAGACGTTGACCAACCAGTACAGGAAATGGATGAATGATCTAATCCGTGCCGCCAGGGTCTTATCATTTTAAACTCACACAAGGCCATCACACATTCACTGGCATCTCATTCATTGCCAGCTCAAGGGACATTACCACTCACTTTCTCACACACACTCTCACATCTCTATCTGACCCTATCCCCTCTGGACACTACCTCCTCAGCCCTCACCATCTTGTGTCAACTTGCACAGATCAACATGCGCCCTCACACACATCTTGGGGTATTCTCCTTCCCCAGTACAGCCCTCACCTGCAGTCCCTCCCCAAGCCTGAGGCCGCTTCTTCCCCTTCCCAAGCAAGCCTTAGCCCTGCAGCCATTGAAAAGGCACCCGCGTTTCATGACTGGTTTGGTAAGTTGAGACCTACTTGTGAGTCCACCTAAAAGTGATATGGTGCTCCCTGTGAAGCCTGGTGCTGATGACTGCGAGTGCTGCCCAAAGCAAGGTAGGCAAACAAACCTCGGAGTCCCGAGTGAAGTGCAGCTCACCTGGTGCACGTCACTTATGTACAGCTGTGAGACACGTCAGCGTGCAATCACACTGACTTGCCCAGATGATCCAGCCTGGGGTGATAATTCCGGTGAGCAGGGTTTATAATTAGATGTAAATGTACTAAAATTGCGTTCCATGCGATGGCGGGAAGTACGGCCCACCATTGACGAGTGGAGCAGATGATCACAAACTGGTTTCACGCCACGTGAAACCGATTTTTGGCTATATAAACAATTACAGGTTCCACAGACCAGATAAAGAAATTACAAATTTTCTTCACTGTACTGCTTCCGGGTCAAAGATCGTCACAATGGTCTCCCATTTAACTGTAATCATGCAAGCAGAAACTGTTCCCAGTCCCATTGAAATTGCTGGAGAATAAATCAGTTAGGAAATCTGTAGTATCATTACGCTAGCTAAACACCCTCACGCATGTTTTTGGGTTGGCTTGGTATTTACAAAAGAAAATAATGTTTGAAAAGATAATCAAGCATTCAGATACCAAGTAACCTGTAGCTTGCATTTTCTGTTGTGCTGTGTACCAGACCTGTGGGAGTTTGACAGGTCCGAGTTGAGGCTATTTTATATTCGAGGCAGGAAGTCCAAGATGGTGAATTATGATCTATGATTACTTTTTTTAATACATTTTCTTTTACAGTGTGCTAATAATGCCATTGAGCCCATTAGGGGATCAGCAGGATGGGCACCCTTTTTTGTTGCTTTTGAAGCTTTCATGACTGACCTTTGAAAAGTTAGTTTCTGGATCAAGTGTAGAGTTCACCTCCTTTATATTGTGGTGTGCCAATCAGTGGTGAGGATATAATACTGCTGTCCTAATGGCAAATTATACTCAAGAGTCTGATTTATGATAAAGAATAACAGCAAATAGGAAGGAAACAATCCCAAAGACTAAAGTTCTGAACCAGTAAACCAGTTGTGTACATCTGTTTATTTAATTAAGCAATTAAACATGATAGGCTAAATAGTAGTTGTACATTCTTTAAAGTATAATTTAATGCTGAAGAATTAATGAAGCAGTGAATTAACCTTATTGTGCATTTTTTTAGTCTTTTAGCTGTAACAATGGAATGTCAGGAATTTTTATTACTTTCTTAGGGTAGAAATGACTGTCAGTGTTATAATGTGAATGCCCATCATACTCAAATGTAATCCTGCTCCTTGCTGTTTTAATGGAGACGTTCACATTTTTATGTAGCATAGGTTATTGTTACTGTTAATATAGTGAAGACAAGAATTGGTGTAATTGTGTTAAGTTTTTGTATGATAGCATCACCACCAGAAATTTCTACCTTACTGACACAATACAATCAAAAAAGGTAAACAAATAAGGTTATGGATTAGTCATGGGCAGTTTAAAGGAACAGAGCAATAATTTTGTCAGAAATGAGAAATAAAAAATCTTATTGAACCAATTTACAATATCACTTCACATAACAACCATGGTTTTCTGACATTTTTAATTCATGGTCGGTACAATAACCTTGATATTAACATTGGGTGGGATCAATGCATGGGGTTGGGGGTGGTGGGGCCTTGGCAGGGAGATTTTAGCTCCTAGGTCTCATTTCCATCAAACTTCCACCCAAATCCACCAAGAATTAATGATTGGTCGTCAGGCATGGCAAGAGATTTGACCAGCAGCAGGCCTCTGCCAGGGACCTGCAAGAACAATCCAATGGTCAGGTATGTCTCAGGGAGGGAAATTCTGATGGGAGAAGAGACAAGGATGGTTCACGGTTTCTTGAAGCACTCCTGCTTAATGTTGGCCAACAAGGGAGCTAAACAATAATTAATAAAGGCTTAATTTGCTGAGCCTCTTCTCCCCTGGCCCCATTTCTTGACAAGTTGGGGTTTGGTCTGATGGGGAAATAACCACTCCTCCCACATTCAGTTCTCAGTTTAAAACCATGGAATGGCTCTGCATGACACCCTTTGCACATTTAAAGAGGACCGGCTGGCTTAGGGTGGATGTCCTTGCTGCCTGCAATTTAAAATTGTGCCTAGCAAATCAGGAAAGAAAGAAGTGGTTAAACCCCAACTCCACTTTAACTGTCCTACTGCCTGCTTTCTTGCAAGAGCTGGGAGTTAAAATCAAGGCCATTTTGTCTGTTAAAATACCAATGTTACTTTGTTGTTTTCTTCTTGAACTGAAAACATTATGAATTGAAGAGCACGTTTATACAAGGCTTGATATATAACCAGCATATGCTGCTTTCACTGAAGGCAAATAATTGTGAACATTTTCAGAGTTTTTTTTGATGACCCCCTTCCATTTTACTGTGATTTGCTCCTAAATATTTTTCCAATGCTTTTCCTTTTTAGGATTGTATTCAGAAAGGATTTCATGCAGCAGTTACATTTGCAGAAATGTTTGAAACATTTCGGGTAAATTTTCTGGAAAATGAAAGCGTTGATTTGGAAGCTCTCAAGAAACAGGAACATAGTATGTGTAATGTGCAATTATTTTGGAAAATTTTAGTATAAGACTAATTTGATCTCGTTTTGTTTAATATTCTGCTCGGGCACTGCATAACAAGTGACCACTCACCAATGCCTTGGTAATATATCAATATGAATTTCTTCACTTTAACTGTACATACCTCTTAAAATATGGAATTTGGGTCAGTGATTGAGAAAGGTGTAAGATTTTCTGCAGAGCTGTCAAACAAACTGTTCTGTGTGTTGCTGTTGTTTTCCTTAATGGGGCTGTGTTATGACATAACGGCAGCATTTGATTGAGTGTTGCGCCAATGAGTCTAGTAAATTTGAAGTCATCGGGAATCAGGGAAATTGCTTTCCTCTGGCTGGAGTTATACCTAGTACAAAGGAACATATATGTGGTTGTTGAGGCCAATCACCTCAGCCCCAGGACATTGGGCTACATTTTGCCAGTCCTTGGAAGACTGGCCAGGAGGCGGGAGGCTGGTAGAATGGCAACAGAAGGTGTCAAGAAGGAAGCTGGTCAGTAATTTGACACTTAATTGGCACGATTAAGGACCAGCTCCTGGCCTGACTGCACTTTGGCAGCATTGGAAAGGGCCGCTGCCATGGTGGGGAGACCACCAGGTAAACCCTAGTGGTCTTCCAGCAGGTTCCTGGACGGCCCTCCATTATGGTTGCTCCATGGCCTATGGAGGATCCAGCAACAATGGTTGCTCCTGCAGCTATGGCGCCACTGATAGAAGGTACCCCACCTTGATTGCCAGGGCTACCTGTTTGGCTGTGGCACAGTTTAAAAACAAAATGTAGCCTTGTATTTGGGGTGCCTTACCATGGAGGTGCCCTCTTGCTCAGCAGTGGCCTCAATTGGAAGAGGCTGTTATCAAAATACCACCACCAAGTTCTGCCACCTGCTGGTAGAAGAACCTCCTGGGAAAATGCAACCCATTGTTGCAGGAGTTCTTGGACAACATCCAGACATAGGCTGATAGTGGCAAGTAGCATTGATGCCACACAAGTGCCAGACAATGACCATCTCAACACGGGAGGATCTAAGCACCTCCCTGTGATATTGATTGGCCAGCAGCTCTTGGAGGTAGGGTTTCCTCCCAGATCAGAGGTCATAATCTTAAAGTTAGAGCTAGCCCAATTAGGAGCAATGCCTAGAAGCATTTATTCACACAATAGGTAGTGGAAATCTGGAATTCTCTGCCCCAAAAAACTGCTGAGGTAGGGGTCAATTGAAAATTTCAAAACAGAAATTGGTAGATCTTTGTTAAGGAAGGGCGTTAAAGATTATGCAATCAAGGCAGGCAGATGGAGTTAAGATACAGATCAACCATGATCTAATTGAATGGCAGAGCAGACTCTTGGTGATGAATGAGCTGCTCTATAACTTCACAGGAGGTAAATACACCTAATTGTTACATCTGTGCAGATTTTTGGAAGTCATGTTATAGGGTAATTTATGAAATGTTTTAAATATCTAAACTTGAGGCATGAAGGGAATTCTTTAACTAGATATAGAAAATGCCTAGAAACAGAAATCTGTACAGGTCATTCAATCCCTAGACCCATAAATCTTTCTGCTTATCCACAGTTCCTAGCTTTTTCCCATTTAAAAAATACTCTGGTCTGCCTTTCTTTGGTCTAAGATAGCCTTTCCCACATTGAATTTCACCTACCACAATTTTGAGAACTTACCTAAATTATCAATGGCCGACAAAACTTTGCTCCATTTACACTATTCCCTGTGATATCTAACTTAGATTTGTCAACAAAATTAGATGTATGGCTCTCTTCCTTCATCCAAGTCAGTTATAAATGTAGTGAAAAGCTGTGGGCCCAGTACAGAACCATCCAAACACAAATAGTAATTTCCTGCTAATTTTGAGCACGTACCCTTTAAACCTACCCTCTGTCTCCTACATCCTAACCAGTTTCCTATCCACACAAATAGGTCGCCTCCAATTCCATGCACGCTTATTTCTGTGAGCAGTCCCTAATGGGAATCTAGTGAATGCCTTCTGGAAGTCCATATAAATAGCATCCATAGACATTCCCTTATTAACCACGTAAATTACCTTCTCAAAGAAACAGCTAAGTTGATTGGACATGATTTAACCTTTACAAATGCATGCTCTCTCCTATCAGGTCATATTTGTTCAAATGAGCAAACACCCTGGCTATAAGAGTGAGCTTCATAGCTTCCCTACAATTGACGTTAGACCAGTAGGCCTATACTTTCCTAGTTTATAACTCTTATCTCATTAAAATAATCAAGTAACATTTGCAGTTTTCCAATCCATTGGATCAATTCCTGAATCTAGAGACTTTCTTTAAGATTGTGCAAAATGCAGCAACAATTTCCTCATCACTTCTTTAATACCTTGGGATAAAAACCATTGGCCTTGGAGATTTGTCTGTCTTTAATAATGTTTTCTCCATCATCATGTTTCCACTTCTAGTTAGGTCTTCCCCTTGATTTATTTGTAGTTTTCCTTGCATCTCTGGCATTTTATCCTCGTCCTCTACTGTGAAGACCAACAAGAGGCAGGACTTCCATTTTGTGGGTTGTCAGGTTGCGAATTCTCTGAGAACAATGAAACTTGGACAACTTTTTCAAATGATCCCTGTTTCATTTATTTCTTCCTGTCTGTGCTAATTTTAATATTTTATTCTTTCATATTTTATAGAATAACACTGTACAAAAGGAAGCCATTCCACCCATTGTACCTGTACCGGCTCTTTGAAAGAGCCAGACAATTAATTCTTCTCTCCTATTCTTTCCCCAATGCCCTGCAGTTGTTTCCTCTTTAAGTATTTATCCAATTCCCTTTGAAAGTCTCTACTGAATCAACTTGTAGCACCCTTTAAGCCAATACATTCCAGATCATAACAACTCACTGAGTAAAAACATTTATCTTCACCTCCCCTTTGGTTCTTGGGTCTTTTGCCTTAAATATGTGTCATCAACCCTCCTACCAGTGCAAACAGTTTCACCTTATGTACTGTATCAAAACCCCTCAATATTTTGAACACTTTCTTTACATCTTCCCTTAACCTTCTCTGCTCTGAAGGGAACAATCTCAGCTACCCACATCACTGCACAAAATTGAAATCTCATCCTGCTACCATTCTAGTAAATCTCCTCTGCACATTTACTAAGGCTTTGATATTAATTATTTTATTTTCCTTCCATTTATTCCTGGTACTTTAGTCTGCAGACTGAGTACATAATTTAATATCAGGAAATATCATCTTAACTTAAAATTGTATTTATTTTAAAACAAGAGTATTAACATTAAAACTACAACTGCAAAATATATTGGTTAGTGGCATAACATTAAATCTGGTGTTTACTTTTAATGCAGATATTTATTTCTTTATAAGTTGGCTGGCGAAATATCACCAACAGCATAATGATACAGTCAGTATTAAGCAGACTAAAAACTTAGGACTGCTGCTGATAGATAACACATCTCTCAAGAAGTTGCTGATACCTTCACCTCTGCGCTGTCTGGAGGTAAACATTGTTCACTTGTCAAAAATCCTTTTTCTTGTTTGTTATATGTAGTTAATAGAATAAGCAGATTTAGATTGTAGTTTTCCTTATGATACATAACTATTAGCAGCTAGGTATCTAGATGGTTAACTGAAAAGTATTCCTTGATCAAAGCGTAGAATGGAACAAATCATTCCAAAACTTTGTTTTTTTGGTTATTTTTCTCCCCTTTGCTCTTTATATTTATTTTGGGATAGCACCTGGCCTCTGCTCGATGCTATCCCTGAAGGCATATCTTAATTTAGAAAATGCTTTCTCTATACTTATAATGGAAACTGCTTATAAATTTGTCTTGCAGTAATTACACTCTCCTACCAGTGGTGGCAGAGCACTAGATCTACAGCATGACTAGTTTACATAGGCAGTTCAAGTACAAATTTCAACATGTTACAAATGCTGGAGAGAGGAGCTTGGAGTCGTCACAATGCCAGGAATGAGAGTTCTCGATATAAAATCTTGTTGCTTTTTAATTTATAAGAGGAAATGTCAACAGACAACACATGCGGAGATACGAAAGCTGAGGAAAACCTCACACTGCAAAAACTGACCTCAGTGGTTGCAGAGTCAACTCTTGATCTTTTTCCAAATTCATGTTACACTAGCCCAGTTATTATACCCTCAGCTCCAGGCTTCGTTTATGTTTACTTCCATTAACTCAACGTACTAGAAATCACAGCCATAATGGCAGAGATCCATTACCTTCACTCATTGAACTGATTGCCTAACTGCACCTGGAGGATAGGGTAAAAATATCTACCTTTATGGCTCCAATGTGGGTTCTTGAGGATTTGAGCTGCTCCAAATGTTAACTGCTTCTGCGTTTTTCTGCAGACACTTTTAAATCACAAAATAGTGCACACAACATAATCCAAACACAATGTCAATTAGTATAGTTTCTCTCATAGACGTATACATTTATAATGGAAAAAGTTGACTGGCACTGTGCACTGTTCAATTTAGCATATGATGATGAACATAATGTCTAACTTTTTCTTTGGATTGTGCCGGTGATTTGTTCAAGTCCCCGGGCCCCTTTAATTTTTTTTGCATGGACATGCATGCTCAGTAACTTAAATGGGATGACTTGTGCATAGCCTGTGCTGAAACTTTCAGGGGCTTGGAGGAAGCATTGGTGATGCTTACTTGTGAAGTCAAGACTAAATACACCATACCTTTGGAGAAAATTGAATGAGAAGGCCGGGATTAATTGGACCAGGGCATGTAGATATGATTCAGCTCACATTAAAAAAGCATATATTCATTCCTTATTTTTGTATTCCTGATATCTGTTTTCTGTGTTCACCTTTAAAATGGAAACGTGCTTTTGTAAACCTGACACACTTTTAGAATCATAGAATGGCTACAGCACAGAGGGAGGCCATCGGCCCATCTTGTACATACTGTCTCTCTCTAAGATCAGTTCAACTAGTCCCATTGCCCCACTCTTTCCCCACAGCCTTGCAAATTTTTTCACTTCAGATGCTTATCCAATTCGTCTTTGAAAACCAGAATTGAATCTGTCTCTTACTATACTCTCAGGCAGTGCATTCCAGATCTTAACCACTTGCTGCATAAAAAAGTTCTTCCACATATTGCTTTTTTGCCATTTTCCTAAAATTGGTGCCTTTAAGTTCTCGACTGTCTGGCCGATGGGAACACTTTCTCACTATCCACTCTGTCTAGGCCCCTCATGTTTTTGAATACCTCTATCAAATCTCTTCTCTAAAGAGAAAAACCCCGGCATCTCCAATCTATCCATGTAACTGAATTCCCTCATCCATTGGAATCATTCTCGTGAATCATTTCAGGACCCTCTCAAAACCCTTCACATCCTTCCTAAAATGTGGTGCCCAGAATTGGACACAATATCCAGCTGAGGCCAAACCAGTTTTTATGAAGATTCTACATAATTTCCTGAGCTTTTGTCCTGTCTGCCAATACTTATAAATCTCTGGACCTTAAATGCCTTTTTAACCACTTTCTCAATTTGCATCTTCAATGACTTGTGCTCATATGCTCCCAGGTCTCTTTGTTCTTGGCATCTCCTTTAGGGTTGTACTCTTTATTTTATATTTCCTCTTATTCTTTCTACTGAATGTATCACTTCACACATTTCTGCATTAAATTTCATCTGTCATGTGTCTGCCCATTCCATCAGCTTATCCATGTCCTCTTGAAGTCTATCACTAGCCTCCTCACAGATCATAATAGTTCCATGCCACCTGCAGATATTGAAATTGAGTCTTGTGCATCCAAGTCTATGGCCCAAATCTCCCAATCAGGATTGGAACCACTATTTCCCACCACAATCTGACAAAAAAATACCCACTTACCTTCCTCCGATTTTCCTGGGCAATCTTCTGCTGGAAGATCCTTCCAAACTGATTCAGTGCGAGAAACCTTGTTGGGTACAGTGGAGAGAATCCACTCAAAAGTTATACCCTTTTTTATGGCACTAGCTGCTGTACTCTGGTAATTAAAGAGTTTATGTGTCCCAAAGATTTTCTTGAAGAGCTATGGAGAGAAGGTAAATGTGTAAGGGGATAAGGTGGGTGTGATAAGAGGGTAGGTGGGTGAGGGGATAGAGTGGTAAGGGGTTAAGGGGTTGAGGGGTAGGGTGGTGAGGTTAAGGGATTAAGAGGGTAGGGTGAGTAAGGTAAGTGGTCAAGGACGTAGAATGGGTTAGGAGGTAGGGTGGGTGAAGGGGTAAGAGGATAGTTCAGTAAAGTAAGTGGATAAGGAGGTAGGATGAGTAAAGCGATAAAGTGGCAGCTGAGTAGGGTGGTGAGGGGAGATTGGAGGAGTCGCGTGGTGCAGTTCAGTTGAGGGTCAGGGGATTGAGTTGGGTGGTCAGAGGAGTGAGTTGGATGGTGAGATCTGGTCGGATGGGATGGAATCGGGGAGGGAATCGGGGGTGGGGTCAGAGGTGAAGTCGGGCAGTCAGGGTAGGAGTCAAGGTGAGAGTCAGGTGGTGAGGTCCAGTCAGTGAGGAGTTGTGGGGCCGAGAGGAATGTTGGATGGTGAAGTCATGTCCTGTTGCGGGGTGCTGTGGGGCTCAGGGGTGGAGTCGGGTGGTCAGGATGTGGAGTTGGGTGGTGAGGTTGGGTCAGGTTATGTCGGACAGTCATCGGGGAGTCGGAGGATCCAGGGGAAGTCGGGTGATGCGATAGGGTCAGGTCAGGTCGGGTGGCGGGGTGAGTAGAGGATTGAGGTCCTGTCAGGTTGGGTTGAGAGTGTGTCGAGGGGTCAAAAGGATAGTTCGGGGGTTGAGGGAGAGTTGGGAGGGTCAGTGTGAGTGATTGGGGGGGATTCAGTTGTGTATGTACCTGGGAGTTATGCTAGGCTTTTTCTGTCTAACATTTGCCGGGTAACAATTCAGGCAAGTAAGTTGGAACTGCCTGAAGTCTCCAACTCCAACTCAGAGTTGGAGACTTTTTCGGAGGGTCCCAGGAGCAGGAGAATTGCCCATTGGAAGTTCAACCTTCCTGGGAAATTGGGACTTACTATGCATTGAGACTTCCAAGGGGTCCCATGGTGCATCTTGGGGGTACATGTGATCTTCAACAATCCTGAGACCAGAAGATCTCAGCCTAGGTCATTAATATAAATCAAGAAAAGCAGCGGCCTTGGTATCGAGTCCTGGTGAATTCCAAAGTATACCTTCCTCCATTCTGAAAAACAACTGCTCACCACTACTCTCTTGTTTCCTGTCACTCAGCCAACTTTGTAACCATGTTGCCATGATTATGACCATGATTTCTTTTATTCCATGGACTTCAACTTTGCTGGCATACCTATCAAACACCTTATCAAAGCCCACATAAATCACATCAATTGCATTACTCTTATCAACCCTTTTTGTTAGCTCGTCAAAAAAAAACTCAATCAAGTTAAACATGATTTTTCTGAAACAAATCCATGCTGGTTTCCTTAACTAATCAACATTTTCCTAAGTGTCTGTTAATTTTGTCCTGGTTTATCATCTCTAAAAGCTTTCCCAACAGGCAGGTTAAACTGACTGCCCTATAGTTGCTGGATTTATCCTTACACCCTTTTCTGAACAAGGGTGCAACATTTGCACTTCTCTAGTCCTCTGCAATTATCCTTATATTTAAGAATTAGAAGATTATGACTGAACCTCTGCAATTCCCACCCTTACTTCCCTCACTATTCTTCAATGCATCCCATCCAGTCCTGGTGCCTTATAAACTTAAATTATTGCTAGCAATTTTAATACCTCCTATTTATCAATTTTTAGCCAATCCATCATCTCAACTATCTCCTTTCAATGTAATTTCAGCAGCATCTTCTCCTTTGATAAAGATGGATACAAAGAACTCATTCATGCCCTCTGTTTCCTTGCATAGATCCTGGTGTCTAATCGGTTCCACCACTCCTTTTACTACACTTTTACTAATTATATCCCTATAAACACTCCTTTTTATTATTATAAATTTATTTATTATGATTTATTATTACAAATTTATTATTATAAATTATAAATATTATTATAAATTCCTTTTTATGTTAGCTGCCAGTCTCTTCCGATGCTTTCACTTTTTCTTTATCACTTCGCCTCTGATCTATCTGTATCCAGCCTGGTTCTGACTTGTATTATCAACCCAACATCTGTCAAACACACATTTTTCTTCTTCATGTTACTTTCAACATACTTTGTCATCCAGGGAGCTTGGGCTTTGGTCTCCCTTTCCGCTTGTGTTCCATGAACCATCCCCGCTTTATAGGCAGCCCATTGTTTTGTCACAGTGTTGTCTGCTAATCTTTGTTTCCAATTTATCTGGGTCAGATAATTTCTCACTGCACTGAAGCTGGCCCTCCTCCAATTAAGTATTTTTACACTGGATTGTGCCTTGTCCTTTTCCATAGCTAATTTAAATCCTGATATTGTGTTCACTGTTTCCTAAATGTTTCCCTATTAACACTTGGTCCTCTTAACCCATCTCATTCCCAGAACTGGATTCAGTAAATAAATCATTTAAATGACAACCTGCCTGTAGCCACACTGCAGCCTCTCTACTCAGGTTAATGTGTGATTAGAGCTTGGCAAATTTACATAGGAACATTTTAGACACACTTTGATGTGGGAATTTATAATAGGAAGTAAAGACAAGAAGTGTGTCATAATTTTAATACTTTAATACACCTTTACATTAATCAATATATACTGTTCTTTCTCACGGGCCTAAACCTTCTGGTCAGCATGCGGGGGTGGGCTCCGCTCGCTGACACATAAAATGATGCGCGGCGACATTGGGCGTGCACCCCAACGTCACCAGGCATCACTGTGATCTTCAATTCGACGGACGGGCACCAGAGTCAGCTGCGTGCTCGCCGAACTGTCAAAGGCCTGTTAAGGCCATTTAAATAACAATTGAAATCATTAACAGGTTTGCCCATCCAACTTTAAGGTTGGCGAGCAGGCGAAGAGCCCAGGCGGCCTTTGCATTTTTCATCGAACCTCATCCACGGGCGGAATGACATTTCATAAAGGTTTTATAACTTTAATAAAATTATTAAATAAAATTCATAGAGATGTCCCAGCTCATGTGACACTGACATGAGGGGACATGTCTGAATAATTTTTTCAAATCTTTTTTTCAGATTTTCACAAGGAAATTAAACTCCCTGAGGCAGCTCCGTGCCTCAGGGAGATTCCTGCACCCCTTCACGCGCATGCACTAAAGAGCGTAGGCCCTGACTCTCCCTCATCCCCCCACCCGCACAGGGAGTGCTCAGCGCTTCGGGTACGTGTCACGCTGGGCGGGCCTTAATTGGCCTGCCAATGTAAAAAGGCGGCGCGTAGCTGATTGCGGGCGGTGATTGGCTGCGCATCCGCCTGTGCCTGCTCCCACCCAGCCCACATGATGGGGAGAAAATTCTCCCCACTGTGTTCTTTTATGTTAAATAAATAATTGTGCCTTTCATAACTCCAAATGGTCAAAAGTGATCACAAATATACTTTTAAAATTTCTCATACAATTGGAAGCAATGTATAATTTTATTATTGTATGCTGTTTCATATTTGGTGGTGGAATTAGAGAGGATCTTCTGTTTCTTTCACAAGGCTATTCTTAAACCCACTTAAATTGGTTAAGTTGCAATGTACGCATTGGTGGACTAATGTTTAATTTAATAAGCTTGAAATAAATGTTAATCTGATTATTTATAATAGGACAACAGCTCAAGAGTTATAGTATACAGGAAGGATATGTAATTATCTTCTTGATCATACTTGTTATAGTTTTGATTTCTTTTGGTTAGGCTATTAATGAGATTCTTCCAGTTCTTGCCAAGCAGAAGACAGATGCTATTCTTCACGAAGTACAGGATGCTGAGTATAAACTTGAAATTGTTCCAACTGCGACCATGGAGTATGTGAATAACTTGCTGTTCCTTGATGACATGCAGGATAGGGTATGTGCAAGTTTTTTTTCATAATGTATATTGTAAAGTTGGTAAACTCCCAACCTCCCTCACCCCAACTTTTCCTCTTTACCACCTCATATCCTTCTTCAACAAGCTGAAGAGGAAGCTCTTAACTGCGTTTTGCAATTGTTTGGCTAAGGCTGTGGTTGGGTTTTTAACCATTCCCAATGTTCTAGCATTGGTGGGGAAGGGTATCATTATGTGTTTTAATATTTGGAAAATAAAAATAGCTTAATGATAATTAGGAATGATTTTGGTAATATGCCAGCTGTCGTGAAATTGTAAACTTGTTGAAGAGCATGTTTACAATTTCAAAGCATTTCATGCTCAGCCAATGAGGTAAAAAGGCAATGAGGTAAATAAAGCTAAATTTTTTCAATTTTTTTCTTTTAAATTTGAAGTCATTAGAAATGGTTTAATTCTTGTTCATCTGATTTAACAGTTAGAAGTTGTTCTTAATTTTATTGAATTACCCTATACCATTGGAAGAGTAAGAAAGCAAAAGAGTGAAACAAAAAATAGAAAAGTATTAAAATTATTAACATGTCCCCCTCTTGTGAGAATGTCACACGAGATGGGACATGTTAATAATAAATACATTTCTAAAAATTACATTTTTAAAAATCGGACATGAAACTTCATCTCGCCAGTGGATGAAGTTTCATGAATAATCTGAAGCCCTCTGGGGCACCTGGCTTGCCTGCCAGCCTTTAGGTTGTACAGGCAGGTATTTAATTATCTTAACTAGCCTGTCAATGGCCTCAATTGGCTATTGACAGGTCGGCCGGCGGACAGCTGATTTCACTTTCCGCCCGCCTTCCTAAAAATTTAAATGGCCCGGGATGATGTCAGGGATTCCTCCCGATGTCATCCCGTGTTATTTTCCCCTCGGCGAGTGGGCCCCACCCCCAAATCACCAAGGGGAAAATCCTGACCATTAAATCTATTTCTTTCTGCACAGATGCTATCAAACCTGCTGAGCTTTTCCAGCATTTCCTGTTTTTATGTTAAAAAGGCATATTGTATCCTTGGCTTTATAAATAGAGGCATGGAACACAACATCAAGGCTGAAGCTTTTGTAATCTTCTTCAGTCAAAAGTGCCAAGTGGATGATGCAGCTCGGCTTACTACTGTGGTCCCTTTCATCACAGGTATCAGTTTTCAGTTAATGTTAATACCAAGAAACGGCTGAGCGTACTGGATATAGTAAAGGCTATGGAACCCGATAAAATCCCAGTTGTAGTGCTGAAGACTTGTTCTCTAGACTTATCTGTGCTGCTAGACAAGCTGTTCCAGTGTAGTGACAATACTAGCAATTACCCAACAAAGTGGTCCAGGGGTTCATATGAACTAAAAATAGAGCCAGGAGTTCTGCTGCTCTAGGCAGCATTTCACTGTCAACTGGCACATCCAAGAACAGATTAGCTAATCATTCATCTATTTTTTTATTTTGCGGCTTTTGCTATGCCAGAAATGGCTGCTCTATTTACCTATCCAACATTACTGGCTACACTTCAAAAGTAACACACTGGTTAGAAAGATGTTTAAGAAATCCTGAAGATGTGAAAGCTACATTATGATGTCAGCATTTTCCTTCTATTAATTCTGGAGGTAGCTTTCCTGATTCCTCAGTTGCTCACTTCTGAAATGATCCCATCGCTTTCCCATGGATCATTGTTTGCAGAAATCCCTAATGATTGTCACTGATCCAGACTTTTTCCCAAGATTACGAATGAAATTGTGGAAATACAACGTACATGTTAATTGTTGGGAATCTTTTCTTGATTTAGCTTTAATGTGCAAGGCCACCTTGCCTGATCCTTGTGATTCTAAGTCATGGAAAACCACGAGTGGAAAGTACTGGGACCTCAAGTTGTGGCAACTATTGCAGGAAATACACATATCAATTTCAACCTTTGGATTTCTGTGAAACATTTCAAGTTGGATTTGTGACCCTGATGAACTTGGGGGCATTTACTGACAATTGTATTGATCCACACCCTCCACAGTGATATGCTTTTGATGGTGACCCAAGCCAACCGTGGACTGCAGGGTGTACTGTAAGTTAATGGGAACTTGGATTATTTAACTACTGGTAAAGCATGGAACATGGGATATAACTGGATATACTTAAGGCCCACAAAAAAGTCCACAAGGGTAGAAGTTGGCCCATGGATTAAATAATAAATAACTTGCGATAGAAGTCTTAATAACTTGAGTAAAACAAATGCTGACCTTTTTTTTAGATTGAAGTCTTGGAGGAAGAATCAAATGTTGTTGTAATGATGTATCAGCTCATCGAAAAGTATAAGATTGGTACACCTCCTGAAGATCTTGCCGTATTTGCAACTCTGAAACCTTCGATTAATGCAGTTCGCAGTGTAATTGACAGAGCTGTAAGTGAAAGAGATAGCAACATTTCCAAATTATGTCGCTGCTTGGATAAAGACATAGACGTGCTGAATGAGGAGGTCAGAGCAGTAAGGATAAAAGAACAGGTAGGTCAATAGTTGCTATCTTCATCATCAGCTCCTGTTCTGTATTTCCATGTTCCTTTTAATCATGCGAATGTCAAGGATTTGAATTTTTCCTCTCTCCTCACTGGTTTGCCGTGCATACCAGGTGTGGAATTCAAAAGTTGGGTGCTCATTGCCCATGGTTTGCTGATCATTTAGTCAATGCACCCAATTTTCCAACATACACAACTGGCGAGAGAGTCTCCCTATTGCCAGTGCCTGTGTGTGTTTCAAAATAATGCAATTTGAAGTAGTTTCCTTATCCAACGTTCCAGTTCATGGATATGGAGGGTTTGCAAACTTAGCGAAGAATCAAGTTGGTTTCATCATTTAGATCACAGACCACTATTTGCCGCTGGATTTTCCCATTTGAGGTGGCAATTGTGAGTTGAGCCATTTGCCAATGTTGCAATGCCACCTCCTGACTGGGAGTGCCTGTCTGCTATTTTTATAGTAGGGTGGCAGGCACTGGCTGAAGCTGAGGCCTCTGCCTTTTGTAGCAGGCCCGAGGTGGGAATGGAGGTGGGCAGATGCTGAGACAAGTTAGAAGGCCACCCTGTGTTCACTTGGACATCAGGATGTTTCTGCCTATGAGTTTTAAACATCCTAGCCCTCAATCATTATCCCCACAACCCACACCCATCCCCATGCCCCCTCCATAATCCCCCTGCACACTTACTCAGTACCCATATGGACAGAACTCATGAGCACTCTGATGACATTTGAAAGTCTTTGAGATGTCATGAAACTGTCAAAATAAACAAAGAGCCATTCAGAAACCTCAAAAAAAGTAATCCTGTTAGGAGTTAAAGCTCTCAATCAAACACAGCCCCATTCAAACCAGCCTCATTCAAACGCCACTTGAAAAATAATTAATCCTCTCAAGTGATGATAAGACTGTTAAAATAAACAAATAAACATTCTTAAACCTCCTCACAAAATATAATCCTCTTAGAAGCTCATGAAACTATCAATCAAAAAAAGCTCAAAATATCCTGACAACTGTATCAACAATCCCTGCTGAGCTGAATTTATGGACAGAATTTAATGCCCTCCCCCGAGGTGAGTTTGGTGATGGGAGATGCATTTGGATGGATGAGTGGTGGGTGGGGACCCCGCTGCCTTCCTGCCTCTGCCCTGATTAAGCCTGGGGTGGGAAGGCTCATGGACGGGCTTCCTGTCCTGCAGCCAATAGAGGCCCTTAACTGGGCAATTCGTGGGTGAATACCAGCGGCGGGTGGGGTCTCACCATGTGTGAAGTTTAAAAAGCAAATCCTGTCAGGGTTGCTTGTAAGATCCCAGGGTGGCAGGGCTGGTTGTAGAGGAGGTGGAGGGTTTTGTGGAGGGGCTGGGTGTCCCTCATTCAAAGTCACTTACTGCCTGATTGAGAGACATGGCATCAGGAAGGGCAGGGCTGCTGAGAGACATCCCCTGCCCTTGCTGCTAATCCTCATCCCGCTATCTTCCCTCCCCCATCAGACTTTGGGGAGGTGATGGCGTAGTGGCATTGTCGCTGTGCTAGTAATGCAGAGACCCAGGGTAATACTGTGGGGACTGGGTTCGAATCCTGCTATGGCAGATGGTGGAATTCAATAAAACTCTGGAATTAAAAGCCTGATGATGACCGTGAAATTATTGCCAATTGTCATAAAAACCCATCTGGTTCACTAATGTCCTTTAGGGAGAGAAATCTGCTGTCCTTACTTGTGACTCCAGACCCACAGCTGTGTGGCTGGCTCTTAATGCCCTTTGAACAAGGGCAGTTAGGGATGGGCAATAAATGCAGGCCTAGCTAGCGACGCACACATCCCGTGAGTGGATAAAAAAAATTGTCTTGTGGTGATCCTGGACCTTCCTGGAAGAACGGCACAGCTGCCAGCCTCTGATTGGCTGGCAGCCCTGGGTGGGCGGGACTTCCACCCCAGGGTACTTGATCCCAGAGTCGGTCTGCTGCTGCTCAGTTAAGTCCCAGATTGGCACTTAATGCAGTGGGACTTCCACAAAAGAGGTGATGTAGGGCTCTGCAGCTGTTGGGTGAAATACCTGTTGCCTCCATCAAATGCCATCCTATTTAGTAGGGGTTGGCACTCAGCCAAGTACGCATAATGAAATTCCATTGTACAACTCTGTCAACAGACTTCCAGAGCTGAATACATTAAAACCTATGAAGTAGTTGTTTCAAAGACTGAACAGATACCAGGGCTGTCAAAGAAGTCAGCCACCTGTTCAGCTATTTCAAAGGCTCAACAGATGTTTGGGCTGTCAATCAATGTAAGGATCAAAACACAGGGTCCAGCTGACATGTTAAAATCTGAATCTAAATACTGTTGAATGCAGAAGAGCACTTTATTCGCTGGATAGTGTACCCTAATGTATTTTACCACTTTCACAATGCTGCCAATTAAATGGTGGTTTTTAAGAAAAAAACATAATTAATCACTGCATTAAAAACATACTTGCATATCATGCAATATCTAATTATGATGTGTGAAGTTGGCAACAACTTTTGAAAGGTTCCTGAATGAAGAAATGGCTTCCTAAATGATTTATGACCCTTCCGACCTGACGTGGTTCATACAAGTTCCAGTGACCCACCTGCCTTGCTGAAAATCTCAAAATCAATTAAGTATAAAATCGAAGTAGGCAGTTATATGGCAGCCCTGACCTCAGTTTGCATGGACATTGGGTCATGACCTGCCACGTTTCCCATGTCAGTCAAAATGGCGGCTGACAGGAATGAGGTTGCAATTTTGGATTCCCCCCTCCTTCATCCGTGTCTGCAGATTTTCCCTGAATTGGGCTGGCAAAATCTGGCCCTTGGTTCCTGGACACACAAGAGTCTGAAACGAGAGGCAGCATTTATTGATTTTGCATTCTAGGGCCAGAATTTTACTGGCGTGCCTTGGTGCACCGCTGGGAGCAAATGTGGGTCACAATGTCACATGGGAAAACTGTGGGACTATGGAGGGGATTTTACTGGCAGTGGCCAATTAAGAAGCCGTTTGGACCATGAGCAGCTGGCCCAGTCAGAAGACTGACAGCACGGCTGCCTTGGCAGCACCTCGAATGGAGGTGGCTACTGCGGAGGTCGCAAGGAAAAGAAGGGACCAGCTCCATGCTAAGATGCCCTTGAAGGGTTGGTAAAAATTTTAAAAAATGTGCCGTAGCCAGGTAGGCGGGCGCCGGCGACTGGAACAGTGAACCTTCTAGCAGCAACGTCAGAGCGGTGAGGGTGCCATTTTCCTCAGGGGGACCTTCCATGGGACATGGAGCCTCCGGAAAGGAAGCTCCATGTCCCATTCAAGCCACTGGGAGGGTGCTACAATGCACCGGCCAGTCTCTCCATGTAGCGGGGGCCATTCCAATGTTGGTAAAATCACAGAGTCATGGTAAAGTGACTGTTAATAGGCTAATTAATTGGATTAATTGACCGTCTGCCTCTGGTTGGCTGGCGATCAAGACACTACTGTTCCTGCATTTGGAAATTTTCTCTGATGGTTTGAAGATGTCGGGCTTCTCTTCTGAAACCTACTGCCCACTATTTTACCACTCCGCCCACTCCCAGCTCCCCTCCAATAATTTGATAAAATCACAACCTTGGCGGGAGCCTTATTGCCAGGAAGCTGCAACATAAATTTGAGTTCATGGCCAGAATCTTCGGGTTAGCAAGCGGGTGGTGGGGCTCGCTCGCCGATGCATTAAATGACACACAGTGACATTGGATGTGTGTCCCAACATCACCGTGTGTCGTTCAGATCAGTCCAAGGTGGAAGTGGCTGCAGAAGATGCCACTATCCTGCTGCCAGGGTTTACTGGCGGCAATGCAGGTACCTCAATATGTCGGAGGTGTAATGCCAAAGGAGTCTCCGTCTCTCAAGGGGGCCCATGACTTCCATTTGCTAGATGATCGGACTTGAGATAAGCTCCAACTGTGTGGGTAGGCACCCCATGCCAGTGGTCCTGAAGGTCACAATAGCCCTCAACTTCTATGCTGCTGGCTGTTTCTAGGGGTCAGTGGATGATCTGTGTGGAGTCTCCCGATCAGCTGTCCACAGTTGTGTCAAGCTGGTGACAGAAACTCTGTTCAGGTGGGTATTGACTTTCCTTCATTTGCATACAGATGAGGCCAGCCAGGCTGAGTGAGCCAGAGGCTTTGCAGTGATTGCTGGCTTCCCCTGCATCTAGTGTACAATCGACTGCCCACATATGTGGCCATCAAGGCGCCAGCGGATCAGCCGGATGCCTTAGTTAACAGGAAGGGATTACAGTCCATGAACGTGCAGGTATTGTGTGACCACAGGATGCAGATTCTGCCCGTCTATGCAATGTTCCCTGGCAGCTCCCATGATGCATACATCCTCAGACACTCTCAGGTGCCGAGCCTCTTCAGTAGTCCAGCCTGACTGAATGGATGGCTAGTGGGTGACATCCCTTGAAAAGGTGGCTCATGACGCCTCTCCGCTACCCAAGAACAGAGGCAGAGGTACAACAGGATTGATGTGTCCACAAGGGCGGTGGTAGAGAGAACTATAGGTCTTCTCATGATGCGCTTCTGATGCCTGGACCGTTCAGGGGGCGGACAGCAATACCCCACAGGACGAGTGTCACTGATAGTGGTTGCATGCTGCGTTCTCCACAATCTGGCACTGGCAAGGGGGGACCCACTGGAGAAGGAGGATCTTGACGCAGCTGCACAGGCCACTGAGCATGAATCCAGTTGTGAATTAGAAGAGGAGTACAGTGAGAAGAATGCTGAGGGTGTGGAACCAGACCTTGGTAACCTCCAGGGAGGCAGGGACACTTTGATCCAATGCTCCTTAGCTGGGCTGCCAAATAATAACTACTACCTCATGCCAGGGTTGCTACCTGCAATGTGGATAACAGAAATGACTCTTTCCTTGGACCCCAAGATACACTCAGTGCCTGTGCAATAAAGGTTTGAGCCACCCATGTCAACATTACATTCTGGTCTACCCTGCACCAAATAAATGAAGCATACTCAGGCCAATAACACAAAAGCAAATTTAATTGTATGTTGGAATTCACATAGCCTTGACTGGAAAAAAAAAAGTGTTGGTAGCCACACCTTTTCAAAAAATAAAAACAAAATGGGGGGACAAAGGATCACCTGTGACCACTCCCTCTTGTGCTTAAGGTGCTTTAAGCTTACTTTTACAGGTGTTATATGTAGGTGCACCCCCTGACTGGCACCGGCATTGGAGACAGCCTGCTGACTCTGCAGTCCTGCTGGCCTAGATGACCTTGGCGGACAACCGATGGCCAGTGGAGCCCATGCTGGTCCCGCCTGGGTGGGAGCGGCCAGTGCCATTGCTGGCATCTTCCCAGTCGCCGCAGCCTCATCAGACACCATGGTCACTGGCAGAGGGGCGAAGGAGCTGCTGCTTACATCTGGAATGTCCTAAGAGGAACCCACAGAGACGACAAGCAGCTCGTCCGCCAATGTGAGGTCACTGTGGACCTCCATGCTTGCCATTAATGGATGGGCACCTAGCTGGGATACTGGGTGCCCTATCCATTTCACACATGGACCCTGACCAGCTGAGGTCAGTGCCTGTGTGAGGGCTTGCAGGTCTGAGCACAACCCCAGGAAACCCTGATTCTGTTCCTGGAGCAGCCTCTCCATGAGAGTCGCCACTCTCCCCATGGAGGAGGCATTGCGCTTGGTCATGAGGGTCAACACAGTACTCATGCTCCACAGGGACTCCTCCACAACAGACACCATAGCACGCATACCCCCTTGGATCTCCGCCAGATCCTCTCATGCACCCTGCTGGACATCCAGCAACTGCTGCCTAATGGACGACTCCAGAGGCTCATCATCAGCCTTCGACTGAGCATCATCCTGGTCCCCAGCAGTCCTCCGACTGCCAGTGTCCTGGGCACTCTCTGCCTCTCCCTCACCTCAAGCGAGTGTGAATTGCCTCATCAATGGGCACTGAGATATTAGCCGCTGAATTAATGCCCACTGAGGTGCTGGTATCTGCGCTGGTGCCTGCTTCAGAGAGTGGGTGTGATGCAGATGCTTGGGGAGCATGGTGGTTCTCCGGTGTTGGGATGGTCCTGCAGGGTCCAGAGAGTTAATGCCTGCTGGCGAACCTAAAAGGGAGAACAAGGACATGTCATTAGTTAAAGTCATCACACTGTCACTGTGCATGTCAGGCACCCTGGTGAGACAATGGAGATCTGCATCATGGTGCCCTCGTCTTTCAATGATCAATGGGCACTCCAGGCTCAAGGCTCACATGAATGAAGCAGCTGCACTAGAATGGTTACACAAGATTATTGACTTGTTTCGGGTAACATTGGGCTTGTTTTGTGGAGTAAGGATTGTGCAAGTTAAGTGGAAGTTGAACATACCCTCTTTGAATGGTGCGAATATCTCTCTGTATCACAGCACCTGTGACCATATCTGCATTCTTACACTCTGTTATCTGTAAACAATCTGAATGACACCAGCACTAGATCTGAATTTTGAGCATGGCGCCTCTTGAGCTCCAAGGCCCCCTGCTTATACTGGGAGAGGATGAGGAGGTATGGAGGTCCTCCGCCAGTCCACAACCTCTTAATATTGTTAAGGGATGTCTTCTCCTGAATGGACAGAGGAGCATTTCTTAGTCCACTCCGAACCTACAGCGCCATTGCAGCCTGGCCAACCCCAGCTGAGGAGCACCTTGCAGGGCACATCCGAGTCATAGCGCTGGAGCCACAAGGCACTCAGTCCAAGCAGCCAGGGCTCAGCCCCTTAGCCAGCGCCAGCATCATTGACAGTTGGCACTCACACTCTAACACTGCTGAGCTCCACGGCGGCGGTGGGGGGGGAGCGGCCAGCCCAAAACAATTGAACACACTGACCCATGCCAATATAGTACTCACTCTTCCTGAGCTCAACAGATCATTGAAGCGCTTCCGGCGCTGCACCCAAGTGCGCCTCACCGTGCCATAGCTGCTCACCCGGGCTGCAACCTCCTCCCGTGCCCTCTTTGTGAGGTGTGGTGGCCTCCTCCTCCCAATTCTGGGGACAAGGGTGTCCCTTCTGGCAGCCACCTCCTCCACGAGGGCAGCAAGGCACTTGCCGGAAAACTGGGGGGGGCCTGAGTGTCCCCCGCCCTACTGCACCCCCCGCCCCCGACCAGCCCTCTCGCCTGATGTTTGCTGACACACTGGACTCCATCCTTGCAATGGCAGACAGACCTTTTTTCCTGGTAGCCTTTCTGGGGCTACCTGGGCCGTTTTTAAACAGGCCACCATTGGACCTGGCAGACGATAGGCCCCCACCCCCGCTCGGCCCTTCCTAGCCAATGACAAGCTGCATTTCAAGCTGGGCGGGCCATAGTTGGCCCACCTGTGTGAAATTGTGGTCGGGCCCTAATTCGCATTTCCGATCGCCCCTGCCAAGCCCACCTGACGAGGACAAAACTATGCCCCTGATGCACATTGTGTGTTTGTCAGTGAATGAGTAAGTAAGTAGGGATAGGCTGAATCCCATGCAAAGGATGACACTTGTCCTGAATAAAGGGGAAAGTCCCCAACTTTGCCCTTCCTCCCTTCTCTTTATGGCCTATTACCTCAGATTTTGATTTTTACTAATGTCAGGAAGTTACAAATACCCCATCCCTGCTGAATCCTTGTTTGTTTTTGCTTGTGTTAATAAGCATATTTGAAACAAGCAGATATAATTACTGAGACTGATAAATAGAAACAAGTACATTTTAAATCTACAGTTTCCACGCCAAATGATGTGAGTCTGTGAATG
Source organism: Carcharodon carcharias (assembly GCF_017639515.1). NCBI lineage: Eukaryota > Metazoa > Chordata > Chondrichthyes > Lamniformes > Lamnidae > Carcharodon > Carcharodon carcharias. Next base: position 100,195,566 of record NC_054470.1, read on the forward strand.
TTTAGCTTGGAAATAGCTTTTGTTGTAAGTAAGCATTTTGTTCACAACTCACAAAATTTGTATCCAGCCTTTTTTATATGTATGTGCATGTGTAAAACAGAACACAGGTTTCCTCAATGCACTGCAATGCTGCCTTAGTGAAGCTGCATCAGGTTGGGCATAAACTCTTTGAATATTTATACTATAGCTTTGCACTTTGAGCAGACAAATGTTAGATACTTTCACCTTGACTGTTTCCTTAAAATCTTACCTTGACAATCCTTCTGAGGCCTCTGAACTTTTTTGTCCAATGCTGTCAAGCACCCATTAGATGTCCATATCAGGACATTTATTCTATTATATTTTGAGCTTTCCATTGTTGAAACTTTTAGGTTGCTTTTATGTTGAACAATGCATTTCATCAGATGGTGTCTTATGTGGAAGGACACAGGTTTCTACTTGGATTTCGTGTTGGGCTATCAGAAATCATGATTTTCTATTTTCAACACTTTAAAGAAATTGGAGCAAGGAATGCTTTAGTTCCTTCAAGCCACTAATTTTTATTTTACCACAATTTTGATTTTTTTTTTTAGCTTATTGAAGCCATAGAATCTGATCCAGATTTTCTGGTAGATGCTGAGCATCGGGACTTGGATTAGCTCGTACCTGCTTGGAAGAAGTTTTGATGTGTTACTCTATCCTTATGTTTAATAAATTTAAAATTAAGTCATCGTGTATCCCAATCCCAATCTTTTTTGCCTGGCTTCTGTTGCTCCCTTGTATGCCTTCTCGCTGCCTGCCGAATCTAAATTGTTCCCAACCTGTCTGCTCTCTCGCTTGTCCAGAGTTCCGACTGGCCCAGCTGTCTATTTATTCTCGTCTAAGTGCATCCCAGCCCGACTTTTTATTCACCTGGCCAGATCAAGTGCTTGCTGATTTGAGGAGGATACAGAAAACACAAAAATGAAAACAATTAAGCAACAAGGAAAAGACTATAAAGAAGGAGGAACTTCTTTGGAGATTCACTAGTATTGATATCCTTGGCTGCAAAGATATGAGAGGCTGAGAAAGTTTGGTGGCCTACTCACCATCCAAAAATATCCTCACAATCTATTCAGTTGTGCCTTCCTTGTATTACCTCTTATCGATGGCCCACCATTTCTTTTTCTTCCCACTGTCAGCCTCCCACACCCACTCATACTGCCAGATCTCAGCTTCCAAAGTCCTTATAAGTCCTCGGCTGCAATCTCACCAAGTGTAGCCAGATCCCAGTGTTACCAGACCTCAGGTCACATGATTACCTCTTGTCCCACTCACTCCCGGACTATGGTCCATTTTTTTCCGGTCCCATGGCAATTCTCCTAACTCCTTGCTTCCCCTTTCATTTGCTGTGAAGCACTTTTCCACATCCTGAGGTTATGAAAGGAATTGTATAAATGCAAGTTGTTTCTTCTCTTTTGTTCCTGACTGTAACCTTCCCCAAATTCTTTCTGTGGGCCCGACTTGTACGCTGTCTCTCAAATGTTGATTATGAACCTCCTCCTTCACCATGTGTTATTCTCATGGACTTGCAGGCAACTGAATTGTTGCAGAGGCCTAGAATTATTGCACACTCATCTGAGGAATAGGGATATTATGAGGAAGAGAAATTAAATACAATTAATCAAAAGGAAAACTGCGTGCCAGCAGATCTCTACTCCAAGCAATAATATGCCACTATTCATTTTACTTAGTGATTGTTATTTCTATTCTAGTTATGGATAATACATATAATCTTATTAATCTGTATTCATTACCATTGTGTTTTATAGGATCCTCAGCTTCTAGACATCAATACTGACAGAGAAAAAGTGAAAACTACGCTGGCGGATATGCAGACAGTGATGGATGAATTACAAAAACGTGCATTTCAGTATAAATCTTACCAGAGGAATTTCAAGGTAATTAGTTTTAGCTGTATCCCAGTGATTTCATGGTAGATTTCTAGTAATTGCTCGTGATGAGAAACTATAGTTATGGGGAGAGGTGAGGCACTCCATCTATTTCCACCGGAGCATGGAAAGCAGATGAAATTTAACAGGGATTTTTAAAATGATGACAAGTTTCAGTTCAGTGAATGGGAAAGATTATTTCATCTGCCTATAGAGTCAGTGGCAAGAGGAGATCAGATGGGATAAATTTATATTCATGGAGAATGTTGGGATATATGGGTCACTTAATTATTTCTCCATCCTTCCATCAAGATGGCCCCCATGCATAAGTAAAAACCTCCTGCCTTTATACTAGCTGAAACTCCAAAGACCTGAGTCAGGCCCCGCTGACCAAGGAAACAGTTCTAACTAGCTACTAAATTAACTAACTCTGCAGCTTTTTACCACTCAGTAAGATTGAAAAAACTACGAGTTATTGTTAAAGTTAAGTTAAATGCTAAATGTGACACCTGACTAGATTTTAGAGAGAGATTAGCCATTGTGGAGCAAGGAGCAGTTGAGACATAAACCATTGCATCTTTTAAGAGAGAATTGGATAAATATTTGAAGTATTGGTTATGATGGTTTTAGGGGAAGGGGGTAGAAGTGAAGAATGGAGCAGAGTAATTTGTTTTGGATTGTTCTAGCAAGTGAGCCAGTACAAGCATGACGACCAAATAACCTATTTCTGTGCTGTAAATTTACATGGTTCTATAGGACTTTTTTGTTTGACACTGGAGTAGTAGGAAACATCTAATATAGAATGAATCGATGCCTGTAGAATACAGAAATTAGCAAGTATGTATTGTGTTCAAAACTGAAAATTAATAATGCTCCAATTCTAACCCTAAAACTGCAATAAGTATGTTTTATTGTTCCTTTAATTTTTGATTTTTAATTGTTTTTTAAATTCATTTAGATAACATATTGGGCAGAATCGTCCCAGATTTGCGCTAAGTGTGGTAGCAGGTGTGAAAAATGACGTTTTACCCATCAGCCATGTTGGCAGATTTTCATGCCGTATCTCCCCATCCTGCCGCATTAATTATGCAGCCATAGGAAACATGTTGCCTCGCTGGCGGGTGGCCTCTTATTCGCCCACGATCCTGTTAACTCACCATTTCCTCACTCAGGTGCCATATCTAAACTGCAGGCTCTGTTATCATATGGCAGGTGGTATTTGCCAGGCTGACCAAATCCAAAAGGGAAACTTGGCCAAGCTATCGCAACAATTTTGCAATTTGTATTTATTAGAAGAGGGTATGTACACTGAAGTCAAAAATATAGAGTCCTTTAGAGATTTTAAAGGTTAAATTAAAACATTTATTAACAAAAGAAAAGAAAAAGTTAAGCACACAAGATTACAGTTACATAGTTAAACTTAGTCTTATAACAGTTCCAAAAAGATTTCTACTTAAGCAGACCCCCAACTATACACCCCTTTTCAGGCAACAGTCCGAATAGATTCTTAATCTATAAAACAACCAACAATATTATCACAAGTACCCACTGTTGTGAGAGGGAGGTGTTTCCAGTGGAATTCCAGGGTTTTTAACAAAACCGTGCTCTCTAGAACAAGCAAACACTTCTCTGGGGTGGCTGGAGGCTGTTTTTCACAGGTCTATTTCACATAGTCTACCTTTCAAGAGCTCACATGGCCACCCCTATACAGCTTTCCATCTTTTTTTAAATATATTTTCTTCCTTTTGATCTGTAAATCCCATTGTTGCACCCTTTCTTTCGAAGTTACTTTTCCAAGAATATAAAAATCTTTCATATTGTCATTATGACCAGCACTCTCAGGAAAAATAAACTTAAGAATTTGCTTTATCAATTTTGCCAGTTGTACAACATCTTATCCTGTCCCTTTGAAATTCAAATAACCTCTGAACTTAACTACAAGTGCAAATGTTAGCTCTAACCTATTTACCTAGCTTACTTAGCTCATCCATTTCCATTTCAAAATGCCTGTTTTACACGTAATCCCTTTGATGATTCAAACCTTGCAGTCAAACCATCTTTAGTTTAATTAAATTAGACAAAACACACATACACACAACACAGCCCCCACAAGCCTGCTTTAAAGCATCCCACAGTAATATTAAGGAAAAAAAATTCATTTACACTGCGCACACAGTTCTCAAGGCTTGCAGCCTAGGACTGCTCCAATGAAGACATGGCCCTTAAAGCCAAGAAGAGCTCAGTGACCCATCACTGGAATGCCTTTTGGAGGCCCACCATGATGTCCTCCACCCTCTGCCTGCTAGAGGTCCAGCAATCTCACCACTCTGGCTTGGGAGGTGGTAGCAGTGATGGTCAGTTTAATTGCTGCACAGAAGAGGCTGGCCATCCAGTGCAGAAAGAGGATGAACAATCTGATCCGTGCCACCAAGGTAAGGCGACCATCTTATCATTCTAATCTCTCACACTCATAAGGCCATCACACATTCACTGGTTGGTCTGTTAGGGGTAGGTAGAGACGTGCCTGTGAGGCCCCCTAAAATCCTGTGGTGCTGCCTGTGAAGCCTGGCACTGACGACTGCAAGTGATGCCTGAAGCAAGTTAGGCAAACAAACCTCAAAGTCCCAAGGGGAGTGCAGCTCGCCAGGTGCATGTCGCTTATGTACAATTGTGAAACATGTTGGTGTGCAATTATGTCGACGTGCCCAGATGATCAAGCTTAGGGCTGATGATTCTGGTGAGGAGGGCTTATAATGAGATGCTAAATGATTGAAATTCAGTTCCTGATGTGTGATGTAAGCTGCGGACACCCTCGCTCACCATCACTCACCTGTGTCTTGATCCGTGATAATTCCAGACCTCTGGTGGGTGTAGTGTCTGCAACACCCACAATCTCCCAGTGGCTCCTCCGAGCAATGAAGAGTTTCCAGCCTCTGATTGGTCTGCATGTCTCAGTCCCCACCGCCCCCGAGTCCATGATCCTGGGAAAGGCCACTGCTACCCAGTTAAGGCTTTTCTCCAATCTTAGTTACTGGACACAGCCGACTTTTGTAAATATGGCTGGAGGCTCCCCCAAGGCTGTTTTACACACTCCTTTTAGTTGTTAAATGGCCCCGCAACATCACCTTATATAGGTTTCTCTCTCATTAATCTGTAAATTCTATTGTTCTATATGTTTTTGGAAATGTACTTTTCCTATAATATAAAAATCGTTCATGTTGCAAATATGCTCAGTACCTCTTGGGAACAATAAACATAATGACCTTACCCTATTTATCTTGTTAGCCGTAAACATCCTCCCATCCCTTTGAAACCCAAACAACTCCTTCAATTATCTAAAAATGCAAATTTCATTCACACCCTATATGCTAAGACCTCATCCATGTTTATTCATTAGCATTTCAAATATCTTTTACCCCTAATTTCTTTTGATAATTTCAAGCTTGCAGCCTATCTGACGCTTGTTTAGTTAAATCACACAAACAGAACCATCTACACTCACACTCATAAACCTGCTTTACAGTAAACCACAATAATATAATAATAATAATAAACTTTATTATAGCTTTGTGACAACTTGTAAGACAATGCTGGGAACTAAGGGCCAACTGCATCTATCACAGCATTTAGTACAGTTTGCTAGTACTTGTTTTTCTGGTTTTGTAATTAGCTTGCCCTGGCCGTAAGCTGGGCAATGATATCATTATATTCTTACCTAGACATTATGATTTTATCTGCTTTGCTAATTATTATTTTGTTTACTGTAGAGTTTGCAAGAATTTCAAAAGGTTAACATGAGCCCTTAAAGTTTTGCTGACCTTTAGTACACCTTAGGTCCCCATTATCTATAACAGTTGACCAGATATTGTGTGGCATTTCGAAGCCAAACAGTCTGGCACAGGCCACAAGGTGATGAAGTGGTTAGGAACAACTAGTCCCAATTTTGAAGTGTAACAAGGCAATATCTACCATGGAAATAGTTTCTGGTGTAGACCATATATGGTTTTCTACTGATGAGTTGATAACAAGACACCTCCCATTTATCTCTGAAAAGTGGCAATGTAGGATCTGTGCATTTTTTCAAGGAGATTCTTTGTTGTTATATGGCACCTGAAGTTAGGAGGTCATGTATTTGAGAGTACTGGTAGCCCATTCATTGTTTGTTGGTCTCATTGTCCCTGATTATTGTCATTGTTTAATTTAAATATACATCAACTATTTTTGTGTGTAAGTAGTTTAACCATAAAGGTGCACAATATTCACAGCTGAGTAAGAGAGAGCCAGTGCTGTGATGCACAACATTTACGTATTAGTTTCCCATTCAGCATGCAAGCTTGGTTAAGAGATCATTTTGTTCTTCATCTTCTGAGCTACTGGTAAGGTAGTTATATGTAAGTTACTCCAAAGATATGCTGCCAATGGGTCATGTGCCAGCTATTCTCCATCCAGGAAGATTTGAGATCTTATGGATGGATTAGCACGATTAACATGGAACCATGCTGACATTGTCTTTGACAGACTGCTTAAGTCACCACATTTTGTAATAGTCATTAGTGGCTCCCATGACTTGGTTCAACCTGTCCTCAATCTTTCTGAAGTTTCTTGAAGCCAGCTGGATGTCCTCTGCAGACTTGAATGACCTACAGATTGACGGATGTAGATCATTTGTAAATATGTGAAAATGAATTGGAACAGGATCCGATCTCAGGGGAATCATTCTTCTGGATCCTTCATGTGCTCAACCCATAGCCTAATGTTATGAGACAGGCTTTCGGTAAAGCTGAATTATTTAAAAATCCCAGAGGGAAACTTTAAACAACTGTCACAACCTGTATTTTTAAGTGGTATGTTTGAAATGCAACTCTAAATTCAGAAGTCAGACCACCAGTTCTCAAGAGATTTTATATTAAACTAAATGAAACATTTTATTAATTTATACATGTTAAATATATACACATGGCTACAAATTCCCAAACTAATCTCCATTAAGGCAACAGCAACCCATAGACTTAAGTAGACACCAGCCAAAGTATTTTCACCTTACAAATTCAAAATGAGGTTCCTTTCACTTTGGTTCCTGTGGAGACAGTTGTAGGCTTACAGCTACTTTGATCTTACATTGCCTCTGCTCAGCACACACAAAACTGCTGAAGTTATACCTAGCACAGCTCATTGAATGTAAATTCTCATTGTATCACCAGCCTCTTTGAACCCACCTCTTCTAACAATAAAACCCCTTTCATAGTATCAATTTTATTAGCAATATAAACATATTGCTTGGTCTCTGCTCACTAGGTGCCAGATTTCACCCCGCTTCTTGAATGCTCTTTTCAAAAAATGCAAATACACTCTACCTCTCTGATTACATTTCAAAACTAGTACATATCAAAGCACCCAGACTAGCTGGCTTTAACCCAATTAAGACACACCCACATATTAAGCCTCTATTTTAAAATAAAAATATTTCCTAATAATATATACGTTAATAGCTTCATGATACTAGCAAAAACTGGAAATGCCAGTAGTGAAGTATCATTTCTGTACTTGTTACAATCCAGTGTTGGTATGTCATTGATGCCTTGATCAATAGGCTAGTACGCTACTGTAAAGTCATGAAGCACAACGCATTTACTCCTTTGGAATAACCTCAACTATTAACACCCTTCAGTCGGCAATGTCGTCTGGCAGTAATTTCACTGATCAGCCTTCACTGAATTTCATTGGTAGGCTGTCACCTTCACTGAATGACACTCGTGGTCACTGAGCAAAATTGGTTGATTGTAACCTTCACTGAGCAATAGGAATAGCCAAAAATTTCAATAAAAAGCACTATTAGGCTTTGAATAGAGGCTTTAGGCTACTGTCGCCACAATCTTAAGTTATGTCTATACAAAGCCAAGGGAAAAATTTTCAAAACAAATTAGGTTGAAAGCTACAGTGAGACATATCCATATGGCAGATATTTTATTCTGTTATTGATAAATTAGATGTCAAAACATGGGATGAAGATATGAATTGCTACTTGGACAATAACTGGTGTTACATAACAGCTTCCTGTCATAGAGAGTGCTTGATTTTCAATTCAAATTGGATAATTTCTATTGTGGATGGCTGATCTGTCTGAATAACAACTTAGAAATCTACCACATTGTTCACCAGTTTTATGCTTTCATACAAAGCCAACATGACCCTCACCTTGTTGATAGTGCTTTAAAATAATCAGCAGAATACTTAATATTTGTATTTTTGGTGAAGTAAACTCCAATATGTGTTATCTGGAGATTTTTTTTCTTGGATAATTTATATGATAATGATCCAAGACTTCTAAAAGTAGCAATATACTGAATAATGTGATAATTGTTTTGCAGCAGAATGATGAGCATAGTATTACTGCAGTAGCCCAGTCATTACTGATGCTTCGTTGCTACTGTTAGCGGCAGTGATTTTATGAGACATTGAGGAAATTAAATTAATCTGCCAATTTTGTTTACTTAGGACACTTTTTGGTGGCGACGTCTCTAACTTACAGTTTTATTTTATTGTGCTGCCTAAAATCTGTCCTTTTTTGCACCTAGGTTGAGATATCTAAATTTGATTTGCTGGAGGAAGTGCATGCTGATTTGAAACTAAAGCAGCTTCTTTGGAATTCTCTCAATGACTGGGATCTCCGTGTGGATGAATGGCTTCAGGTAGTTTCATTCCTTTAAGTTAATACATTTTGTCTAATTATAGGTATGCAGAATGCCCGTAAGCAATCTATTTAAAGTGACAATTACAAAAATGCATCATCATGAATAAATATGTTAAGTAGTTCCTGCTCACCAAATGTGTTTTATATTCGATAACTTTTGTTGACCATTCTGTTATATTGAAGATGACTCATTAATTTTGGTGAAATGCACAACTTCATGAATAGAAATCAGTTGATCATGTTTGCAGAAATCCACTGAGCACCTATGCATTGTTGTGTTCATATTATGGGGACGGTCTTCTGTAAAAGCAGGGCCTACCAACTAATATTTGAAAGTAAAGATAAAGATGTGCTTTTATATTGTGTCTTTCATGACCACTGGATGTCTCAAAGCACTTTGCAGATAATAAAGTACTTTCTGAAATGTCGCCACTGTTGTAATGTAGAAAACATGGCAGCCAGTTTACATACTGCAAGCCCCTACAAACAACAATGGGGTAATGACCAGATAATCTGATTTTGTGACATTAACTGAGAAATAAATATTGGCCATCTTACAGGAATATTTTTTGAGATAGTCCCAGGGGATCTTTTACATACATCTGCTAGAGCTGACAGGGCCTAGCTTTAATATCTCATCCAAAAGATGACACCTCCAGTGGTACAATACTCCCTCACAACTGCATTGGAGTGTCAGCCTTGATTTTTGTGTTTAGGTCCTGGAGTGAGACTTGATCCTTAAACATTCAGATTCAGAGGTGAGAGTGTAACCAATTGAGCCACAGTTGACACTAAATTAAGAGTCTATGCTATTTTCCATTCTTTGTCCATTAAAATGAATGGATGAAGAATTTGTAGTCAGTGTGGCTGCAGTTTCTTACTAGGCAAGGCAGATGGTGTAAATGCAGAAAATCGGTCCCTATTTATGAGTAATTCACCAAGGCTCCTTAGACAGCACCTTCCAAACCCACAACCACTACCACCTAGAAGGACGAGGGCAGCAGATAGATGGGAACACCACCACCTGGAGGTTCCCTTCCAAGTAACTCACCGTCCTGACTTGGAAATATATCACCGTTCCTTCACTGTTGTTGGGTCAAAATCCTGGGACTGCCTTCCTAACAGCACTGTGGGTGTACCTACACCACATGGACTGTAGCGGTTCAAGAAGGTAGCTCAACACCGCCTTCTCAAAGGGCAACTAGCAATGGGCAATAAATGCTGGCCTAGCCAGCAAAGCCCACATCCCGTGAATTAATAAAAAAATATTCCACTGGTTCCTTTTAGTGTAAATATTTGTATAGATCTTTTTTTTGAATTGAAACTATGCTTCTCTGGTAACTCAGTTGATGAATACCTGTCTTAGCTGACTCCCCCAAGGCAGTGGAAGAGGCATTTACAGTTGACCTCAGTGTCCCTGATGTGGAAGGGAGGTGGCAGGGGGAAGAAAGGACAGGATTTCTACTGCTGGTTACTATGCAGCATTCTTGCTGAAAAATGCATCTGTGTGGGCATCAAAAATAACAGATTTTTTTATGATTTTGCATGACTTGTTGACACTACCTAGACTCATCCATGAAAAGTAGGTCGTGGGTAAGGCAGCTTGCATTTTTGGATTAATGCTTATATTTTTAAGTTAATTTGAATGTGACGTAGTAATTGTGTTAAGTTTCGTTATTTTGCTTTTCAATTCAAATTTCATCAATGAAAAATGAGCTTGCTATATAATACATAAAAATTGTTGAGTGTAAAAATATTGCTCTGCTTATCTAAGAATATAGTCTTTGTTTATTACTGTATGAATCTTATTTTAAACAAGTAACACAAGTATACAGCACTTCAGTTTACATTTGAAATGACTTTGTCCATAGAAAATTTTGTCTGGCATCAAAAGCTTGTTAGCAGCAATTCAAATTAAACAACAAATTATCAACAATTGAACCACATCTCTTTGTTCTGGTCCCTACCCTGGGCAAACTTATTTCTTACATATATACTTTGCTCATGAGGGACATTTTTTTTCATAATGTTTATTGATTTCCTACTATTGACACATGATTGGCCTGAAGCAGTATTGTGGTCTGATTGTTTTGGGCCATCATGTTGTTAGTATAGACCTATCATTAAATTGTAGGCTTGGTATAGTATTATAATAGATTAACTGATGAGGTCTTGGGGACTTGAGTGAACCGTACATCTGAACATTTTATATAAATATTAAAAATTAGTTCATGTTTATTCAATGGTCTGTGTACCTGGCATTGAATAGTATAGTTAAATATCACAAATTTATCTTGACATGTTGATCATTTAAAAAAAAAACTGATGCAGAGTTTCAATACTTTGATTATAATTTGAAATATTTCAGTACATGCTACCAAAGTATAAAATTGTTTATAGGCACTTGCTGTAGTTTCATAATGGGGCTCAATTTTCAGTAGGGAGGTTTATGACCAGCACTACAGCACAGTTTTAAATTATATCCAACCAGTATTTCAACAGTACCAGCCTGTTTCTTACTGGAAATTGCAAAGGAGCTGATGAATTGTAAGTTTAGAAACATTAAACAGGAGAAAAGCTAGATAATTTTGAAATAGTAGATTGCCATGTCTACACTTGTGTAACAAAACCAATTGTTGAAAAGTTAATATGGTGTGATTCCTTCAATAGGAATGGCACAGAAAATAACATAATACTTACAACCTTTTTTTAAATCATTTTTTCTCCCCCACAGCTTAAATTTGAAACCATAGACGCAGAAGAATTAACAAGTGAAGTTGCAAAATACAGCAAGTTTGTGAATCAATTAGAAAAAGGTCTCCCCACAAATACTGTGGCAGCTACACTAAAAGATAATGTAGAGCAGATGAGACAAAAGGTACTTTGTTTTTACTCAAAGTTTGAGGAACATTAGAGAATGAAAATTTATCGTATATTTTAGCACTGTGGTTCTTTCAGCACAAAGTGAAATCTTAGCCTTGGTTTTCCTCCACTGTACTGCCTGTTTTCAAGTAAGAGGTTGCAAAATCAGGCAGTAAGGCTGCATCCCTCACCCCTGCTGAAACGTTGGTTGGTTGCCTCTTGCCTACACGCAGTAGGTGAATGATGGTGGGGACAGGCCCATGTATGATCACTGTCTCTACCATCTCCAGTGACCCCTAGGAGAAGAGTGGCAGTAAAACCTGGAGTAGTGATAATTATACCTCAAAGCTCTGTAAAAGAAATGAGAAGGCCCAGTAGTAGCCTCTTTTTCCTCTGTACTTCAGAAAAGAAGCCAAAGCCTAAAAATGAATATTCATTTTCTCTCTGTGCTCTTCTATCTCCTTTAACTGGCTGGCTGCTTCTTTGAGTGCTGCAACGCAGTCCTGGTGGGATTCTCCTCTTCAGCAGCTTTGGGTTCCTTTTTGGTAAAGGGAATCAGGCTGGAAGCTTATTCTCATGCGAGACGACCCATGGTTCAAGAAAATAGATTGTGTATTGCTGAAAAAAAGAGACATGCTTTTGAAGCTTTTTGTCTTGCACCCATCAGGACAGTTCACAAGAATGCCAAAAGTAAAGGGAACAAAAATGTATACTGTATGAGAAGAGAGTGCTGATTGGTTGGCAAGTGGACTCTGATTAGTAGAGACATTTTCATGCAGCATGCACCAGGGAACAGTTAACTGCTAAGCTTTTGTTCAAATTTAAACCAAGCAGATCGACTCTGATTGGTCAAGGCATTGTCAAGGGGAATGAGCCAGGGATGGCTGTTCCCCCAAGCTTTTGTTTAGCTGATAAAGGCGCAGTGCATGGACATGCTTTTCCTGTCTGCAAAGGATAGGGCTCTGTGTGTGAATGTAAGTTGCTACTAGCATGCATAAATGAGCCACACTGTGAGCCTGACTGATAACCTTAAATCAGCATGTCTCTTTTCTCAGTAATACTTAAGTTCTGTACTAATGAACGCCTATTTAAAATAGATTGCATTTATGGAAAATTCACAGTGGCAGGTGAAAGTCCTGCTGTAAGGAAAATAATCCAGCCCCTTCTGTTTGTTTCATATTTGGTGGTGATTCTCCACATACTGCACTCAAATTTGAGAAATTTTATTTCTAGAACTTTGCCTAAACATTCAGTGCTTTAAATGCTGCATCCCACATCCATTGGATAATTGTTCTGCTCATTCAGATATTGAATTCTTTTAGCTCCCTGGGCAGATCATTTTTGGTGCGATGTGACCCAAGAGGAGCAAAACAGGTTAGAGAGAAATGTTTTGGGCAATATGATTGGTGAAGTAACAATGCTAAAAATAATTTATTACCAAGCAAACAAAGAGTTAAAAAGATACTTAATCTGTGAGAAGGAAAATAATTGTTGAACATTTCCAGTGTCATAAATACTAATTGATCTTCTTTGCCAACTGTCCTTGAACAACTTTTAAACTGTCTTTGTAACTTTTTTTTCTTTCTCACTCTTTAATTCTTTCTGTCTTCCTCTGTTTCTTTGTATTTTTTTCACTTTTGTCTCCATCTTTGTACTTCCCCCCAATTCCCCCACACACTTTCGTTGTCACTTCTATATATCTCTTTGTTTGTCTCTGACCGATTTTTTCACATTCTTTTCCGATTTTTGTTAAGTTTCCCTTCCCAATGTTTCTTCCTTCATCAGAATGTTTGCCACTCTGTCTTTCTGAAAGGTTGCCTCACTGATATACATAAAATGTATATTTTACCTTTCTAAAAATCTTTCGGGTACTACAACATGCCTTGGTGCATCTCTGTTGTGCTACGAATGGTCACACTGTCCCTGTCATTGTGTATCTGTAATTGTGATACTGACTGATCTGGATATTTCCCACCATATAGGAGAGTAAGAAGGTAAGAAAGGTAGGTTACAAAGGGCACAAAAATGCAAACAAAACACTTGGCTTCATTTCTAGAGGAATTTCAAAAGGCCTTCAATAAGGTACAGATGTAGTTGACTCATGACTAACAACAAAGGTCTTTAAAATTGTAAAGAGATTTCATAGGGTAGGTGTAGTGAAAATGTTTTTGTTTGTGGGGAAGTCTAAAGCTAGGAGTCATAAATAATAGTCTGGATTTTGTGGTCAGCAGTAAAGTGAGGTGCTTGCTGGTATCTTGAAGAAAGCTGCCCACAAAGTTCTATTGATTTCTATCGCATTGATTTCACCTTTCCCAGTGTTAATTTTCTTCTTCCAACTAAAGAGGATCTTTGGCGCCGAGCAGTGATAATGTCATCAAACAGGTGAAGCAGCCGATTGAAGAATTCTTGTAGACAGCAAACCAGGATATAAAAAGCACTGGTTTTCATTGCTTAATCATTTTACAAGGAACAATATAAAAATTGGCACATAAACATAGGATAAAGGTAGAGGCTGAACTATCATAAACTTTTTTAAAAATGCATTTTTAAATTATTTTAAATATATTTTTGATCATAATGGAAATATTTGACATTCTGCAATATAAAATTATTATTTCAGGGCCAGAGAGGTTGTTCACCAGCAATTATAACTTATGCGACTGAAAACCCAGATGCACCTTATTCAACAAAGCATACCCTTTTCAAAACTTTTAAAAGCAAGAATAAGAGCATAAAAAGTAGAATTTAACTTTAATTCAAGTAATTTGAGGATTTCTATCTGTGAGGAGCAGGGAATCACAGGGAGCAACTTTTGGATTTCTGCGTTTAAGTGCTAATATGCGGATGCCAAAAGTTGTTGTCAGTTTCACTGAGTAATGGTGGTGAATGCTGATAGTTTCGCTGTCATTACAACTGCAAAATCTGGGCCAATTCATCTGCTAACCCAGAAGAAAAATCCTTCTTGGGAAATAACTGGTACTGGTCTGAACTGGTCTTGTATACCTTAAAATGGAACACCTGTTTGGACCAGTACCAGTTATTTCCAAGTTTTACTGGCTTTTCCTTCTGGGAAGGAACTTAGGAGGAACATCTTTATTCAGAGAGTGATTAGAATGTGGAGCTTGCTACCGAATGGAGTACTTGAGGTGTATAACACAGATGCATTTAAGGGAAAACTAGATCCATAAATGAGAGAGAAAGGAATAAAAGGCTATTCTAATAGGATAAGGGGAAATTGTGGGAGGGGACTTGTGTGGAGTTTAAACAACAGCATAGACCAGTTGAACCAAATGATCTGATTCTGTGCGTAAATTCTATCTAAAACATATTCAATATTTTAATTTACCATCATGTTGCAGCTTCCTGTAATTACTGATCTACGGAACCCTTTCCTGAAGCACAGACACTGGGAATTAATAGAACATACTATTGGTGCCAAATTAATCGATGTAATCGAACCTGTAACTCTGGCTCGACTAATAGAACTTAATGCTTTTGAACATGCTGAGGAAATTCAGAATGTATCAGGCCAGGCCTCTGGTGAAGCTGCATTGGAAACTATTTTGAAAAAGGTGAGCGATTTGTCTATTGAAGTACTTTACAGCTAATGAATGGTTCACTCAGTGCCTCACAAGCAGTAATCTGGTCAAAATTTATTTCTCACTGAAGTCCTGATACCCCTTTACTACCAGAAATGATCAGTTTGCCATCTAGCTAGAGTTTTCTTATATTACATATAGATTACTGATGACTTTTTGCAGTACCATTTTTTCAGTTAAATCATCACAGAGTGAATCGAATATTACAAGATGCTTGCTTCATCGATGTTGAACTGGAGCTAATGCTTAAGACAGTGAGGGAGATCTTCTTCCTAGGAGGTGACAGGAGGAGGCCAGTTATCATGCAACAGACGCATTTCTATATTCAACTTTACCTCCCTCCTTTCCAATTCCTCCTTTCTTACCTCCTGCTCCATCCCTGATGAGCTGCTCCTTCACCATCCTCAAGATCTACACCACTCTGGAGATCCATGTTAATGGAGAGTTCAGCAGACAACCACAATGACTGAGACCTTATAGTAGGGCATTTGATGGTGCAGCTCAATTGATCCAAGTGCCAAATTCACATTTTCAGAGCCCAAAGGCCTGCTCAATGGCTGTCCTGCTGAGCTCGTGGCATTAGCTGTGCCTTTGTCTCCATGCTTCTGCCTGCGGGAGACCTGAAATAAAAAACAGAAAATACTGGAAAAACTCAGCAGGTCTGGCAGCACCTGTGGACAGAGAAACAGAGTTAATATTTCAAGTCCAATATTACTGTCTTTTGAAATCCACAGCATAATTGATTATGCTGTGCACCTGGGAGAATCCACTGATGGATGTGAAACCCAATGCCCTCTTTCCCTACCAAGTCATGTTTTTTGTTGAATTATTGTGCTGTCCAGCTTTGGCAAAGAGGGCATTGATGCTGTGATGTGCAACTGCTTTTGAGATGCCACTAAGGTCCACAGCTTATTCCTGGAAGGAGCCCAAAGCTAAAAAGTTCAAGGTGACAGTCATCTTGATGGCCACTGGCAGAATAGGGTGATTAGTGCTGCAAGGCGTGGGTTCTTTGGCAATGATGATACAGATATCTGTGACTATTTATCACAGTCACCTGTGGCACTTGTTCTTGGTTATCTCCAGGTAACTCTATCTTCAGTGGTTGAACCTGTGTTAAGGGTTTGGCCTCCATTGCCTCCCTGTTCTTCTTTCCTCTTCTGTGCCTTCTTTATGCCTAGGGTTCTGCCCTTCCTGTAAAGCATGTTGCCTTCATCATTGCTGGGCCAAAAATCTGACAGTCATGCCACCCATGCCAGCTGAAGACTTCCTTCTGGCAAATGGCCACCAAGTTGTCCTTGGTGGCCTTGCCCCCATCCTTCTGCCCCATGATTCCAGGGGGTGCAGACCCCATTCAAAGCTGAGTCCCCACTCTTCCTGCCACCTGTGTAGTACAAAGGGTACTGCCCCTTACCAAATGCCCAATCCCCCTGCTGGCTCTCTTACAGGGTCAGGTGATGCCCTAGGGCACCCTTGACTGGCTCCCCACCGTGTACCCAACTCCCTTCAGCTGTTCAGAAACTGACAGCTAACGATACCTGTACACTCCTTTAAATATTCCACCTCTTCTCCTTCAAAATGCTCTCACTGAGATTTTTAATAAGTTTAACTAAATTTATGGGGAGAAAAACAGGTTCCTATGCATCCTGTGCCTGCCTGATTATTGCCGCGACCGATGCCTTAAAATTGACATGTCACCCAGCACTGGTATTTTTAAGGCACCAATTTCTTTCACAGGCTGGGTGGGGGGAGGTGGGGGCTGAAAATTCAGGCTTGAGGGCTTAATGGTCTCTGGGTTTGCATATATACTGATTGAAGAAGAAATATGTGACATTTGAGGGGTGCACAATCCATGTTTGCAGACAGTAATGAACCAGGAGGCATGGTAAAGTGTGGAGCAGAGAGCAGAACATCTGGACAGCATAGAAGATGGGCACCAGATCAAATTGGTGAAAAGAAAATTTATGCCTGACCTGTTGAGTATTTCCAACATTTTTTGTTATGGCAAGCTTCATCAGTTGCCTAAGAGCTTGGCAAGCCACAATATTTTATTTTTGTGTTGATGAAGTTTGCTCTTTTCTGAGATGCAAATTTTTGTATTCTTTTGGTGGGAGGAGTGTATTGCACATTATTCCCTGACACTCAAGCATTTTCAGCATGGATGGGGAATTGGCGATTGTGTAACTAATTTGAAAGGCACAAGCAAATTGAAGTGGTAATTTTTCAGTCATTTCTTCACATCCGTGATGATTATTTTTGTGCAGGCACTCAAGTTCTCTTGTACCTTATTCCCAGCTGCTCTAAAAGATTCTTATTTGTCCCAGCATTGTAACTGGTGCCAGTGGGATTCCCAGTGGGAATTCGTTCTATCTGAGATGTTTGGATGGAGGAGGTGACTGTGAAGGGATTGCATGCTAGTAATGCAGCACAAGAGGTGTTCTGTGCCCACGCAGTGATATCCTCAACCTAATCTGCAGATGGATGATGTATTTTATGTGGAAATCTTGTCCCCAAAGGAAACTAGGACAGTGGATCTGATGGCACCAAAATATCATCTGAATATCTGATTAACTGTAGCATTGGTTACTTCCTTTTAAGCACTTCAGCATGTCATGCTTTGAATGGCACTGTGCAAAGGATGGAATGCCAGAGTAGTTAACAATGCAGTGCATCCTATTTCGTTGCACAATCCGGCTTCACTTCAATCAGGTGTTTGGGTGCTGAGGTACTGGGCCACTGCTTGACCACAGACTCATCCTAGGTTTACTTAATTTTTCTCTCTCTTCATTCTTAGTAAAGGCTGCCAGTGGCTTCGGAATCTTCCCATAGGCTTGCAAAATTTTTGTCACCCTGTTCTAGGATTCTTCTATGTGTTCCTTTATTTTGAAATTTCATTTGCCTGCAACATTCTGCTCTGTGCACAGGACATTATGATCTGGCATGGAAAACTGAATGCCTATAGCCTATGGAGTTTGTCTAAAGTCTGTCACTGACCATTTAGTCTAAACAGTATCCGTAATTGACAATGGTTGTTCTGCATCTAAACCGGAATGGTTTAACTTTAACACTTTCCCAAATAAGATGTACCAGGGCATCTTACTCTATATCCAGTATAAGCTTGAGTAGCTTCTACCCATGGTAAAGAGCTTCACAACATTTTCTACCATGAGCTAGTGGTCAGCTAGTAATGTTGTAATTTCAAATATATTAGAGATTATTAGGTTTATATCTTAGTAGATGTGTTTTCAAATAGCAGGCCTATTTTAATGAGGATAAATGTAAAAACACATACTGAGACATGATTAAAGGTGAAACAGTGATAAAAAAAATTGTTATTGAGATGATTACGATTTCAAAGTATACTTTTACTCGATATGATGCCTGTTATGTAATGTTATTATTTTAATTAATTATGCTTTACTTTAGGTGGAAGATGGATGGAAAATTACTGAATTTGTTGTACTTCCTCATCGTGATGCCAAAGATGTTTTCATTCTTGGTGGCACTGATGAAATTCAGGTAATGATAATTATCCAGTGAACTGTGCCATTAGACCTTTCTATTTTTTTCAGCTAAACTATCAGTGGTTATCACTGACATTCATCTGTCACCTCTTCCTACTAACAATGGAGATGTTGCCTGGAGGGTTTTTTTCCTCCTGAGGGATAAAGGATCTCCTTTATCCTGTCCGCTGCCTGCACTAGGACATCAAAGGCATCATCAGAGAACCTTGGTGATTTCTCAGTGTCTTCTGCAGCCATATCTCTCCTTCTGATTATTTCCTCCTTCTGCCAGAGTGCATCCTCTCTGTCAAGAGGTGCTGACTTCAGAGAAACATAGAAACTAGGAGCAGGAGTAGGCCATTCGGCCCTTCAAGCCTGCTCCACCATTCATTATGATCATAGCTGATCATCCAACTCAATAGCCTGCTCCCGCTTTCTCCCCATACCCTTTGATCCCTTTTGCCCCAAGAGCTACTGACTCCTTCTTGAAAACATACAATGTTTTGGTCTCAACTACTTTCTGTGGTAACGAATTTCACAGCCTCACCACTCTCTGGGTGAAGAAATTTCTCCTCACCTCAGTCCTAAATGGTCTACCCCATATCCTCACACTGTGACCCCTGGTTCTGGACTCCCCAACCATGAGGAACATCCTTCCTGCATCTACCCTTTCTAGTCCTGTTAGAATTGTATAGGTTTCTATGAGATCCCCCCTCATTCTTCTGAACTCCAGCGAATATAATCCTAATCAACTCAATCTCTCCTCATATATCAGTCCCGCCATCCCAGGAATCAGTCTGGTAAACCTTCGCTGCACTCCCTCTATAGCAAGTA
The DNA here is from genome assembly GCF_017639515.1 of Carcharodon carcharias. Lineage (NCBI taxonomy): Eukaryota > Metazoa > Chordata > Chondrichthyes > Lamniformes > Lamnidae > Carcharodon > Carcharodon carcharias. The sequence goes on from NC_054470.1 coordinate 100,214,962, forward strand.
CATCCTTCCTCAGATAAGGAGACCAAAACTGCACACAATATTCCAGGTGTGGTCTCATCAAGGTCCTGTACAATTGCAGCAAGACATCCCTGTTCCTGTATTCAAATCCTCTGGCTATGAAGGCCAACATTCCATTTGCCTTCTTTACTGCCTGCTGCACCTGCATGCTTATCTTCAGCGACTGGTGTACAAGGACACCCAAGTCTCGTTGCACATTCCCCTCTCTCAATTTATAGCCATTCAGATAATAATCTGCCTTCTTGTTTTTGCTACCAAAATGGATAACCTCACATTTATCCACATTATACTGCATCTGCTGTGCATTTGCCCACTCACTCAGCTTGTCCAAATCACACCGAAGCATATCTGCATCCTCCTCACAGCTCACCCTCCCACCCAGCTTTGTGTCATCTGCAAATTTGGAGATATTACATTTAATTTCCTCATCCAAATCATTAATATATATTGTGAATAACTGGGGTCCCAGCACCGATCCCTGCGGTACCCCACTAGTTACTGCCTGCCATTTGGAAAAAGACCCGTTTATTCCTACTCTTTGTTTCCTGTCTACCATTCAGTTTTCTATCCATCTCAATACACTACCCCCAATCCCATGTGCTTTAATTTTACATGCCAATCTCTTATGTGGGACTTTGTCGAAAGCCTTCTGAAAGTCCAAATAAACCACATCCACTTGCTGCCCCTCATCAACTCTACTAGTTACATCCTCAAAAAATTTCAGTAGATTTGTCAAGCATGATTTCTTTTTCATAAATCCATGTTGACTCTGTCCGATTCTGCCACTGTTTTCCATGTGCTCAGCTATTAAATCTTTTATATTGGACTCTAGAATTTTCCCCACTACCAACGTCAGGCTGACTGGTCTATAATTCCCTGTTTTCTCTCTGCCTCCCTTTTTAAATAGTGGGGTTACATTAGCTACCCTCCAATCTGTAGGAAGCCCACTATCCAGCCCCAAAACAGGAATGCTGTACCAAAGAATAACATGGGTAGTGCTAGCTGTATGCATATATGATAGCATTCGTGCTGTCGGTTCATGACTATGTGTTTCCTGGAACAATGTGAACAGGAGTATGAAAATTGCACTTGTTTACTGGGTAGCATAAAACTTCTAAGCCCATGTATGAGAAACTATGAGGACAAAGTTGCTTTTCAGTACTCTGATCAAAGCTATTGTCAATTGCATTTTTTAAAAAATAGCTCAATTCCAGAGGTTTAAGCACAAAGAATAGGTTCTGAGGGAATGATGCACTTTTAGAGGTGCTGTCTTTCATTTGTCATATCAATATGAGGTAAAAACAGAAATTGCTGGAAATACTCAGCAGGTCTGCCAGCATCTGTGGAGAGAGAAGCAGAGTTGATGGGCAGGATTTTCCCGCAATGCTCTGAACTTCACTGTCAGGCTGAAATGCAGATTCGAGACCTGGATTGTGTGGGAAACTGTCTCTCACCTGCGAGTTTCTCTGAATTGACCAATTAATGGTGACAAGACGGGCTTGTCATCCAATTAAGGGTGGTGGAGGACTCTCAAAGCTGGAGGGCCAATAGGAGGCCTTTCAGCTTGAAAGCAACAGCAGGGCAAGTAAGAGAGAGAATGCCCCAAAATGGAGGCACTCTCTCTTCAGCTTTTTCTGATCAAAATAAAAATGGCCTTGGTAGCCAGACCATCACTGCTTCGGGGGAACCCCTCCACAGGGTGGCCTGTGGCTCCTGCTGAATTCAGACAACTGGGGGTGCACCTCTAAGCCAGCCTTGAAACTGGCCACCCAGCCCATCGCTGGGGGTGCTGCCTCCTGTCAGCTAAACTGTGCTCCGCTGTCTGCGGGGACCTGGAGGCTGATAGGAAAATCCCAGTTGGCCTCCTTCAGTAGGCCTAAATGGCTTTCAATTTCTTCAGTTGGAAAATGGCCTAGGGGAAGGATGAAACCGAGGAACTAGCATGTCGGCTGGCAACGTTGGGTGGAATTTTCTGGTCCCGCCTGCTTCAGGACTGGAAATTCCCACCAGAAGTCAGTGGATCTTTTGCTGGTTCTTTTGCTGATTCCCGTGGTACTCAGGACCGGAAAACCCTGCCTGTTATTTTTCATACCCACCTACTTCTGTTTCCAGCCCCATTAGGGGCTAAAAGTTTTGCTCAGCATTTCATCAAAACTGGTAAAAGGTCATCAACCTGAAATGTTAGCTCAGTTTTTCTCTCTCTGCAACCTGCTGACTATTTCCAGCATCTTGGATTTTTATTTCAGATTTCTAACACCCATAATATTTTGCTCTTATATTAATCCAAGACTCTGTCAGACCTCTTTGGTGGATATAAAAACCTTCACGTCATTACTGAAGAACAGCAAAAGAGTTCCCCAGGTGTTGTGGCCAATATTTAAGCCTCAATCAATGTCATTACAACATATTATCAGTTGTAGCAGGGTGATTGATGGCTGGTTGAGTTATCTGTGCTTGACTAATTCTGGGCTCTCAACCATTCTCGATTTTAATTGCTGTACTGTTGATGGCTGTGCCTTCAGCTGCATCGATCCTAAGCTCTGGAATTCACAACTCCTTTAAAATACGGCCCTAAAGTCTATCCACCATCAGTGTAACTGCTTTGGTCGTTGTTTACAGGTGTGAATATCTCTCACCTTCTTACCAGCAAGACAATCTGGGCCCACCTTTCCTCCCAAGCTTGTTGGCAGGCAGGTCATATGACCCCCTTCATTCCTCCATTTTACTCTAAATTAAAGAAACATTACCAAACCACAACAACTTCATAAACTTTGTATTTGTAACACTCTTCAGCGTAAGTTGAGGATTGCAGCTTAGAGTTAAATTCTCTGAATATTGGGTTGTAATTCAGCTGGGCAGTTACATTCAATGGCAGCAGATTTTCCCCAACCCCTGCCCCACTGTAGCCCTGGCAGACTCTGTTCACTGAATACTGGGTTGACACCCGCTGAGTACTCACATCCAATGCAAGTGGATTTTGATTGCATCTAGCCAACCCACCTGCTACATAGCTGTCAGTTGGTTAAAAGATCTTACCACATAAAATGGGTCTTTGTTACGGAAAAACCCTGAGCCTGGTCTGTTGGGGATAAAGCAGTGGAAGCAATAGTTTAAATCCTGTGGTGCTAGGCACGGTAGTGAAGACGATAGACTGAGGAATAGGAAAATTCAAAATTGAGGTACAACGGTAACTCCATATTAGGAGGGTGTATTGTAGCATAAGAAGATGACTTGCATAGTTTCCATTATGAATATAGACTTGGAAATTTGTAACAGAAAATGACAAAACATGAAGGAAGATTTTATTGACGGGAATTGCACGTGGATGTAAGATTTTTGAATCTAATAGATTTTTACATAGGGCATAAATTCCGAACAACAATCAAGTTCAGGAAAGGGTACATCAGAAAAGTGGACATTGTGTACACAATTTAAAATATAGATACTATGCTATATCAGATTCTCCAAGGTTGTGCATCAGTTGCCACCCAATAGTGCAAATGAGGCTCCTAGGCTAAAGGCACACTTCATCAGATTTTCCTTCCCTCCCTATTAGCAAGAACCTGAGCTTTGATTGACACCTTGCTGAGGCTGAGTCTTTCAGTAATTATAACTGTAAATTTGCTTTGTCATGTGGTATACCAGAACCTCCCAGAAATGATGTCGTCTTACAGAACGATCAGCACTACAGTGAATTAACATTTGCTCCACAACATAGATGGGTTATCCAAATTCTTTCAGCTAACCTAATTTAGAACCTTTTACAAGCATTGTACAATTGTATATCCGTTCTTCCACATCTTCTTGGGATTAGTATCTACAAGAAATACATATGAGCAAGTAAGTATATTATGTACTTTAAAGAAAACAAACGAAAAATTCTAATCTTTATTGGGACTCCAAGAAACAATCGCGGAAGCACTTGAACGAAAAATGAGAATGAAAATAAAAACAAAGAATTTTAAAATGTTGTGGCCAGAATTTTCCGCTCCTGTTGGTGGCGGGGGTGATTGGCAGCGTGAGCAGAAAGTATGGTAAGAAGGCCAAAAAATTGGTTTTACACCATCATGAAACCAGTTTGCGATTGTCCACTCCGCCCATCAATGGGAAGCTGAGTTTCCTGCCATTCAACATTAGGAGCTTAATTTTAATGCATTTGCATCTGATCATTGTGCCTGCATGCCGGAATCATCCCTCCACGTCAAATGTGGGCATGCACTTGGAAAAGCTTGTCAAAAGTGAGCATTCTTCCTCAACCAAGACCGGTCAGCAGCAGCTCCATTGACATACTTGGAGTTGGGCCTCTGAAGCATTTCTGCCCACTCAAGCAAAGCAAAAAGCATGAAAGTACCACCAAATGCTCCAGAACTTTTCACCCCTCAGGTGCAGACTACAAATTAATGTGCTTTTTAGGGGGCTGCAGAACAATTGGATGATTGGGTAAGTTGTAGAATCCCCTTGCAAAAGGTGGCCATGGAACAGTCACCGGTGGATGTGCCCACAGCTCCTTGCAATGTCTTTATTCAGGTTTGGACCAGTATCCCTCATGGATCAAGCTAACTGTGCAGCCTTGCAGTGCGGTTTAGGAGAATGCCTGAGCTGAGACCACAGCATGCAGGTAATTTGCTGAAGTTGCCGCCAATTGGTCAAGTGGAGTGGGACAGAAGTGGGTGAGGTTTTGGACAGCCATGAAGTGCACTATACACTGGCCATCCATGTGGTGGCCAGCACTCTCCAGCATGTGTGAAGGGGCCTTGAGACGCAGCCAGAGCTGGAGACTTAACCAAGAGAGGCCCTTAGTACACAAATGCTAATCAAGCGTTTCTCTCTTTGATCCTGCAGGAGGAGAACATCAGGATCATGGAGCCTGGTGACCTAATGGTATGCCTCATGGCTTACAGGGAGCAGAGAAGGAGGAGAAGACTGCGAGAGAGGTGCCTGCCTCACTGATGGGAGGAGCACCGCACTCACGATAAAGGTGCAGCAGGGCCTCCTGCGCAGGCAGCTGGAGATCCACAGCCAGCCATTGCTTGTCAGCTCTTTGCTAGACCCAGGATCTATAGATGGCGCTTGTCATTTCTGCAAATGACTGGGAATCAATGTTGTCAAAGACCACACATGTATAGGGAACTGGCTGGTCACATATGCCACCTACTGCAGGATTTGGTGCCGCAGGGACTTGGAGGCCATCCACTGCCAGTGGCCGTGAAAGTGACTGTGGTGCTCAATTTTTATGCCAGTAGTTCCTTCCAGGGCTCCACAGGTAATCTGTGCAGAATCTCACAAAGCTCCATCCACAAGTGCATCCAGGAGGTCATGGACACCACTTTTGTAAAGGCACAGAACTTTGTGCATTTTGACTGGGTTCAGGCAAGCTAGGAAGCAAGACTGCTGGGATTTGTGGCAATCTCTGGTTTTCCACAGATGGAGGTTGCCATCAACTCAACTCATGTGGTGCTTAGATCTCCATGGCAACAAGCAGTCCAGTACGTAAACTCATTGAATGTTCAGCTGGTCTGCGACCACCACAAACACATCCAACAGGTCTGCGCAGGATTCTCAGGGACCATCCACGACTCCTACATCCTCAGCAGGTCTCAGATCCCTGACATCTTGCAGGCTCCACAGAGGCTGCAGTGTTGGCTCCTTGGGGACAAGGGCTACCCACAGAAGACGTGGCTGATGACGCCCGTGCAGCAGCCTCAGACTGCAGCGGAGACTCGGTATAACGAGGTTCGTATGGCAACCTGGACTTTGTGGAGCAAACGATTGGCGTATTGAAAATGAGGTTCTGGTATCTCGACAGGTCTGGTGGAGTACTGCAATACAGCCCCCAGAGGGTGTCATGCATCATCGTAGCTTTTGCACTGCTGTAGGGGGAGGACCTGGCTGAGGAGGAGATAGCAGAGTTGCACATCTCCTCCGATGAGGAGGATGTCAAAGGGGATGAGAGAAATGAGGCCCTGGAAGGTGAGGATGCTGGTGATGAGGCCATCACACTGGCCAAATGAGGAAAGTGCACACGTGAGCTCTAATAGCCGCACGATATGTGAAGGATGATGATGAGGTGCAGTGAGGGCAGTCCTGACGTCCTCACTGAGCATCTGCGAAAGTTCCTGTGTGGCTGATGGCAGCGTACATACCCTCAGTGCTCAGGCTCACGGCATGAAGATGTAGCGGAGGCGTTAATAGTTGCAAAATTCCAGGAGGATGATATGACATGCAGTGAGGATACTCCATACGTTGCCTCTGTGAACATCTGGCTCTTTTCTGGCCGAAGGCAGCTCGCTTACAATCTGTGATCAGAGTCATATCATGGAGACGCTGCTGTGAAAACTTAAATGGACCTGAGCCTTTGGCAGCCTTCTCCACCTGTACCCTTCAGGACCACACTGCACCAGACACAGATGCCAGCCACACCTCAAAGGTGCTGAGAGCACACAGAGAGAACAACAGAACTCTGTGGAGCCTGCCCATGACAGTCTGGTAGCAATGGCAAGCACCATTGAGGTGCAGGCATCACTGATGTGTCCAGTGAGTGTGAAGCCGGACCATCACTTTGCTCTGAAGGTTACACACTGCACAGGGAAGAGGCCCTGGACTGAGACACCTGCCTTTATCTTGTGCAGGAACCAAAGTTTCACATCTGAATGACACGAACACTGCTCATCAAAACAAGGAACCATAGATAAGGAGACATTCTTCGGAGTATATTTACAATAGTGAACATCATGTACAAGTGAATGACACCTGTGCCGATGCAGTGCAAATACATCTTCTTAACCTTCCTGACCCGGCCGGTTTGTCTTAGGGCTTCCCTGACATCCGCACTGGAGGTGGAGGCAGCCTGCTGACTGCTACGCCTTGCCTGTGATGAACTTGTCAGGTGTCCTCTGGAGGGCTGGGACTTGGAGGGCCCGGGCATGCTTTTAGGGTCCTGTTGTATGGCAGGGGCACCCTCCTGAGCCTATGGAGCTGGAACTGCTGAGGTCACAGGAAGAGGGGATAGGCTGGACACTCTGAGTCACCTGGATGGATGGCCCCGGAGTGTACACCTGCTGATCCCCCTCCCTATGAGTGCCTGAGGGCCTCAGGCTGACTCCTTGAGGAGAAGGGGTAGCTGGAGTGAGATCGAGCTGACTGGCACCTCTCTTGCATACACATTGTTGGAGGCAACTATGGCATCAATGATGGAGTTGAGCCCGCGCAACAGTGCAGGAGTGACATCCTGGACCAAGGCCTCCATGGCAACCGCCATCCTACCGGTGTTAACCTCGGTGTGTTGGCATGCTGGCGCTATCACCTCAGAGTGAAGGCGGACGGACTCCTCCATCGTGTCTTGCAACCTGAGGAGCAAAGCAAACATCCCTTCCTGATGTTACCGAGCTTGCCTTTGCAGCTCCAGCAACTGTGACTTGACTGAGTCCAGAGGCTCGTCATCTGACTCAGACTCAGCAGATTTCTGGCCCCCAGCAGCTCCTCGAGTGCCAGATGCCAGGGAATTCCCTGCCATCACCTCCTGTGGATCAGACAGTGCGATGTGCTCAACAGATTGTGATTTTGAGGCTATTCTAAAGCTAGGTGCCACCGAGGTGTGTGTCTCTGCGCTGGTGGAGGGTGTGGGTGAGCGCTGTGATGGGACTTCAAGGAGGGTGCCTTCAGATTCCTCTTCAGAGGTTTCTTCAGAGCTTCATTGAGGCCCTGTGTCATGGACTGTCTTGGCTGTTTCCCAGATGTGCCTGCGGAAGCAAGGGGAGATAATGAGTGCATGGCAGTGGCCTGTGAAACAGGACACATTACTCACAGCATGGTTGTCTGATGTTTGTTGCACTGCTAGACACACTTGGTAGAGCACTGCTGACCTCACTGTCAGCACAGGACCGGTCCAGATAGTCGCTGGCCAGCTGGTTAGCTCTGTTTTCAAAGTTGATGAGGACCTTGATTTCAGGCATTCCTTCACTGGTCTACAACCTCTCCCTGTTGTTGAGTGCCAGTTTGCCCTGCATGAATAGAGATGGAGAAAATGTAAGCAGGATGTTTGCCCGGCCAGATGATAGGTATGCCTGGCCTGCGTGGGTAATGAGTGGTCCCATGGACGGGATAAGGACAATGATGGCGAGTGTGAAAGAGTGAATGGTGATGTCCCTTGAACTGGCAGTGAGTGAGGCCCTGTGGATATGCGATGGGTTTGTTAGTGTGCGAATTGAGAGAGATGAGAAGAATGACTTACCCTGGTGGAACAGAGGAGATCATTCATCCTCTTGCGGCACTAGGTGGCTGTCCTCTTTTGAAGGGTGTTGGCACTGACCACTACTGCCACCGCCTCTGAAGCTGATAAATGATGCTGCTGCCCACCCTGCAGCCAGAGTGAGGATAGAGGACATCCTGGCGGGACTCCACAGCACCCAAAGGCATTCCAGTGATGAGTCGCTGAACCTGGGGGCTACAATGTTTTTGTCTTTCAAGGCCAAGTCTTCCCTGGAAGCACTGAGGTGTGTGTGTGGCTGGACTTTAAATATGGTGCCCAGTATAATGAAGCGGTAAGGAGATGGCGGGTGGGCGGGCGAATGAGAGCCCACTCGGCATGGAAATGGTGTGTTTCCCGGGAATGCATAAATAATGCGGTGGGTTTGGGATGATACGGTGTGAAAATCTGTCATCACGGCCAGCGGGCAAAACATCGTTTTACCCACCTGCTACCACAATTAGTGCAAATCTAGGATGATTCCGCCCCTTGTCCTGCATAAAGGCAGATGGAGAGAGTGTGTACAAGGCACATGCCAGGCCAAATTTGAAAGATGCCAGGCATGCATGTGTGCTAATTGGAGCCATGGAGGGGATGAGGAGGTGACCTCCAGAGGAGATCAGGCCAGATGGAGATGTGAGAGAGTGAATGATGATGTCCCATGAGCTGGCACTGAATGTGTGATGGGCTTGTAAGTGGATGAGTTGAGAGTGACGAGATGGTTGACGTACCCTGGTGGCACAGAGATGGATGGAGGACATCGCAGCGAGCTTCCACAGCATCCAAAAGGTGTTCAAGGGATGCGTCACTGAATCGTTCTTGGCTTTTGGGGCCATGTTTTCACTAGAGCAGTCCTGGGATACAAGCGTTGAGACCTATTCGCGCAGCTGCAGTTTAAATATGGCACCCAGAGTGAGGAAGCAGTGAAGTAACAGCGTGATGGGCAAATCAGAGGCCACCCACCAGCGAGACAGTGTATTTCCCATGACTGCATAATTTATGAGGCAGGAATGGGGCAATATGGCATGAAAATCTGCCATTGCGGCCAGTGAGTAAAATGTCGTTTTATGACGCTTGCTACCACACTTCGAGCAATCCTGGGACGATTTGACCCTATATTTCTTGTGCTCACAAATTGTTTTGCTGAAAGCGTTAATCACAAAGTGATGGTTGGAGGTATGTAGTCCTGTGGCAATCATGCATCAAGGCCCAATAAATCAAAATGTTCTATACCCTAGTGCAAGTTTTCAGTTGATTAATTAAAAAAAATGTTTGTTACAGGCATTGCTGGATGACAGCATTATCAATGTATCAACCATTGCCTCCTCACGGTATGTTGGACCTATTAAAAATCGTGTTGACGAGTGGCAAAGGCTTCTCTCACTGTTCAGTGAAACCTTGGTGAGTGTTACACTTCTAATAGATAGATGAACAAAATCTTCAACTTTATGGCTGTATATTATGTTATGTTGTGATGTTTCAGGTTAAGAATTCCAAGACTTTTGAAGTGCCTGTGTGTGTATAATGCTCAGTATGTGAAGGACTATTTTTTTCATTGTATTGTCTTGTGTTCAATGTGTATTTGCAACCTTATAAAATGCTTAATTTTATTTTGAATTGTTAATGAAGTGCTCCACATTTAGCACATGCCCTAATATACCACTTATTAGAGGACAAGTCCAATGAATTGAAGTAATGCTAATTCTTCAGAATATTACATCTTTCACAACCAACTAAAAGAGATCCAAATGTAATACTCGCATTTACAAATCACCCATGTTGAAATTTCTCAGTGGTCTAAAATTATGGGACCACCTATTTTTGTGCGTCATTTCTGCAAAAGCCTTGGTGCACTCCTTTAACTTACTCTGAGTGGCAACATATATTTATTGGGTTTTACATTGTCAACTTCTCTTTACATCAAGTCACATCTGCCATAGCTCTGCTCATTCCTGGTAGAAGGAAGCACTCTTTAGCCTTTTCTGTAGGGGCAACCTCCTTGGTGAGAGTGGCAGTTTTCTACCTCCATTACTGGCAAAAGCTATATCCCTCCTGTCCTTGACTGCACTCCACAACAATTGCGGTCATACATCATTGTCTTTGGATGCTGCCCTGTCTCTGTGCCCATTATCTATTCAAAGCACCTCCAATAATTGAATCCCCAACTTCACAAGTTGGTTTCTCACTGATATCTAAACGAGCCACTGCAAAATCCAGAAGTGGCTGCACTGGAGCCGGATTGTGGTCATGAATGAGAAAGAATTAATTTTAACCACCTCCCCGCCCCACCCACCCCACCACTCACCCTGTCCTTGGGGGGTTACTCTTCCCCTATTCTGAAATGTATTTGTGCATTTTTGACTGGAAAGAGAAACAGGTAGAAATTGGTGATATACAAGTAGTGTGCTCTCCAACTAGGGGGCCCTAGGTTCACCTCTGATCTCACGTCAGTAATTCAGGCATGCCTCCACAGATAGCTCACCCATTTTAAGAACGTGAAGTATAACTCGACCCGGAATATAAGATGACCCCATTTTTCAGTGCTAAAACGCATGTTTAGGCCTGTACTTTGCATATTAGATGAACTGCCATTTTTTTCAGCTAATAAATGCATGTTTAGAACTAAAATGGCATGAGTTGGCCTCAATTTTTCAGGTCAGATTTCCATTCACCCCTTTAAATACAGCTGAGATTATGTCATGCAAGTGTGCAGCATGCTGGTCTTTAGATTAGAGACGGAAAATCTGGAAGTCAAAATCAATTGTTTCATGTGAGTTGCGAAGTTTCTGACCAGCTAAGTTGACTTCCGGGCTTCGCCCAGACATTTCCACCCTCCAGCTTGGATGCCACCTTCAGGTTAAGAGCAGAGCCTCATTCAGCATGCTACACAAAAATTAATTTTGTGTTGTCCTCAATTTCCATGTTTTACTCTCACTGAAAAGGGGATAGAGAGGATTCTGGAGTTTGTAATACAAAGGAATGACAAATTAAATCACGTTCCGCATTGATTGACTTAAATAGAGAGATGTTACACCCAACATCATCTGAGTTATTATAATAGGTTGTTATTATTTTGAATCCTATTTATAAGGGCCATTTATGAACACTGAATTTCCTCTCAGTAGCATCATAATTTCTATGTTAATGAAATTTAATGACTAGAAAGAGTGGGTATCTGATTATCACAGTTTACTCTCTTTGAAAGCAGAAATGTTTCATTATTATTCATTCATGGGATGGGGGCATTGTTGGCTGGTCAGCATTTATTGCCCATCCCTAATTACCCTTGAGAAGGTGATGGTGAGCTTCCCCCTTGAACTGCTCCATTCCTTGTGTTTTAGGAACACCCACAGTGCTGTTAGAAAAGGAGATCCCCCAGGATTTTGAACCAGTAACAATGAAGGAATGGCAGTATAGTTTCAAGTCAAATGGTGTGTGACTTGGAGGAGAACTTGCAGGTGGATCTGCTGCCCTTATTCTTCTAGGTGATAGAGGTTGTGGGTTTAGAAGGTGCTGGTGAAGGACCCTTGGTGAATTGCTGCAGTGCATCTTGTAGGTGGTACACACTGCTGCCACCGTGTGCTGGTGGTGGAGGGTGTGAATGTTTAAGGTGGATATGGTGCCAGTCAAATGACCTGCTTTAACGTGGATGTTGTCCAGCACCTTGAGTGTTATTGAGGCCAGTGGAGGGTATTCTATCACACTTCCAATTTGAGTCTTGTCGATGCTGGACAAGCTTTGGGGAATCAGGAGGTTACTCTTTGCAGAATTCCCAGCCTCTGTTCTGCTCATGTAGCCACAGTAATTTAGATAGCTGGTCCAGTTCAGTTTCTGGTCAATGGTAACCCCCAGGATGTTGATAGTGGGGGATTCAGCAAAGGTAATGCCATTAAATGTCAAAGGGAGGTAGTTAGATTTTCTCTTGTTGGAGATGCGACTTGTGAGGCATGAATGTTACCTGCCACATATTATCCCAAGACTGAATATTGTCCAGGTCTAGCTGCGTATGGATATGGACTGCTTTTATATCAGAGGTGTCGCAAATTATGTTGAATATTGTGCAGCCATCCATGAATATCTGCACTTCTAATCTTATGATGGAGGGAAGGTAATTGATGAAGCAGCTGAAGATGTTTAGGCCTAAAACACTACACTGAGGAACTTCTGCAGCGATGTCCCGGGAGTGAGATGATTGACCTCCAGCAACCACAATCATCTTCCTTTGTGATAGGTATGACTCCAATCAGTGGACAGTTTTTTTCTCTGATTCTCATTGACTTCAGTTTTGCTAGGGCTTCTTGATGCCACTGTCGATCAAATGCTACCTTGATGTCAACAGCAGTCACTCTCATCTCACCTCTGGAGTTCATCTCTTTTGTCCATTTTTGGACCAGGCCTGTACTGAGGTCAAGAGCAGAGTGGCCCCGGTGGAATGCAAATTAAGCACCAGTGAACAGATTATTGCTGAGCAAGTCCTGCTTGATAGGGCTATCAACGATACTTTCCATCACTTGCTGATGATCGAGAGTAGATTGATGGGGCAGTAATTGGCCAGGTTAGATTTGACCTGCTTTTTGTGGACTGGACATACCTGGGCAATTTTCCACATTGCTGGGTAGATGCCAGTGGCGTAGCTGTTCTGGAGCAGCTTGGCTAGGGTCGAGACTAGATCTGGAGCATAAGTCTTTAGTACTATTACCGAAATGTTGTCAGGGCCCATAGTCTTTGCAGTATCCAGTGCTTTCAGCTGTTTCTTGATATCATGATGAGTGAATCGAATGGGCTGAAGACCGACATTTGTGATGCTGGGGAACAAGATGGATCATCCACCTGGTGCTACTGGCTGAAGATGGTGGCAAATGCTTCAGCCTTGTCTTTTGCATTGATGTGCTGGGCTCCCTCGTCTTTCAGGTTGGGAATATTTGTGGAGCCTTCTCCTCCAGTGATTTGTTTAATTGTCCACCACCATTCACAGCTGGGTGTGGCAAGACTGCAGAGCTTAGATCTGATCTAATGGTTATGGGAGCACTTAGCTCTGTCTATTGCATGCTGCATGTTTGGTAAGCAAGCAGTCCTATGCTATAGCTCCACCAGGTTGACACCTTATTTTTATGTATGCCTGGTGGTTCTGGCATGCTCTTCTGCACTCTTCATTGAACCAAGGTTGATCCCCCAGCTTGGTGGTAATGGTAGAGTGGGGGATTTTTCATTTTATTCTTTCATGGATATGGGCATCACTGGCAAGGCCAGCATTTGTTTCCCATCCCTAATTGCCCTTGAACTGAATGGCTTGCTAGGCCATTTCCGAGGACAGTTATGAGTCAATCACATTGCTTGGGGTCTGGAGTCACAAGTAGGCCAGACCAGGTAAGGATGGCAGATTTCCTTTCGTCAAGAGCATTAGTGAACCAGATGGGTTTTTATGACAATTTATGATAGTTTCATGTTTACCATTACTGAGGCTAGCTTTCAATTCCAGATCGATTTAATTGAATTCAAATTCCACCAGTTACCATGGTTGAATTTGAATCCATTCCCCCTAGGCATTAACCAGACTCTCTGAATTACTGGGCCATGAGGTTACAGGTTGTGGTTGAGTACAATTCTGCTGCTACTGATGGCCCACAGCACCTCATGGATGACCAGATTTGAATTGCTCAAATCCGTTCAAAATCTATTCCATCTAACATGGTGGTAGTGTCACACAACATAATGTAGGGTATCCTCAGTGCAAAGTGCAAGAACTGTGCGATGGTCACTCCTACCAATATTGTCATGGGCAGATGCATCTGTGACAGGTAGATTGGCAAGGATGAGGTCAAGTATGTTTTCCCTCTTGTTAGCTGCTGTCATGACCCGCTGCAGACCCAGTCCTGCATCTTTGTCCTTTAGGACTCGGCCAGCTCAGTCAGTAGTGGTGCCAATGAGCTACGCTTGGTGACGGACATTGAAGTGCCCCAACCAGAGTATATTCTGTGCCCTTGCCACCCTCATTGCTTCTTCCAATTGATGTTCAACATGGAGGAGTACTGATTCATCAGCTGAGGGGGTGGCAGGGGGTTGAGGGGAGGTACGTGGTAATCAGAAGGAGGTTTCCTTGTCCAGGTTTGACCTGTTGCCAACTTCATGGGGTCTGCAGTCAATGTTGAGGACTCTCCGGGCAACTCCCTCCTGACTGTATGCCACTCTGCGACCAGCTCTAGTGGATCTGTCCTGCCGGTGGGACAGGACAAATCCAGGGATGGTGATGGTGGTATCTGGGACATTGGCTGTAAGATATGATTTGGTGAGTATGACTATGTCAGGCCATTGCTTGCCTAGACTGTGGGACAGCTCTCCCAATCTTGGCACAAGCCCCCAGATGTCGGTAAGGAGGACTTTGCAGGGTCGACAGGTCTGTGTTTGCTGTTACTGTTTCTGCTGCTGTAGTTATTATGATTTTATTTAGTGTGTAATGTACCTTTAAGAATAATACTTGTTAGGGAAGATTACATGATCTGTGGTATCTAATAGGAGAGTAGCACGGGCTACCTCAGCAGTCAGTGTAGAGATAGATTTGGAGTTGAAAGCACACATGTAGTTCCTGTTGAGTATATTGTAAATAAACTTAATTCTTCCATTCAAGAAGTGTCTGCAGATCAAATCTATCATTAATAATACAACTCGGCCACCCTACAACAAACTGGTGGCAAGGATAAAACAGGATTGAACAGAAGAAATCAAGTTATAAAGAAATCGGCACTGTACCTCATCTAGTGATTGTGAAGTAACAAGCTCCGTTAGAATTGAAGAAGTTATCCCCTCTCAAAATGGCACAATTTTGGAGAATTGATCCTTTTGAACTAGCCACAGGCAATTTGTCTCAATACATGGAATGCTTCACATTGTTTTTTCGGCGAATGAGATTCGAGGGAAGAGAAGAGGTGAGTGATTCTCTTGAGTACTTGTGGGAGTGATCGTGTACGTTGGTGCACGATTTACCTAAGGTTTGATTCAAAGTTTGACAGCATCCAATGCCCCAGATTCAAAAAAATTTCGATGAATTGGTGGACACCCTGAAGGGTCACTTTCAACCCAAGCCCTCAGTCATGATGCAGAGATTCAGGTTTAATTTGTGAAATATAGCTCCAGTGAGACAATTGCATGCTGTTTGTGGCAAATTGGAAGCAGCTAACAAACATAGTGACTATGGTATGACTCTGAGCAACATGCTCAGAGATCGTTTAGTATGTGGTGTGAAAGAGGACGCTACTCAGAAAAAATTATTGTCCAAAGTGAATCTGGATTTCAAGAAGGCACTAGTGATAGCGCTGGCCATGGAAAGCGCCGTAAGAGATTCAAAAGCAATACAGGATGAGCAAAATGGCGCCGTCCTCGACATCGGGCGGGAAACCTCAGCCGAAAGAGGCTCGAAAAAGCGAGACTCCACCGAGAAGTGGGAAACAGCCCCCACTAACTGAAGATGAAAGAAAAATAACTTAGCAGCAAAATTGAAGAATAATTTTAATACAGGTGGAAACAATGAGTCTTTTAGTGATCGGCAGTTTAAAAAAAATCGAATGCTACTATTGTCACAGAAATGGACATATGATGAGACAATGCAAGGAAAGATTCAAGCAGGCTTGTAAACAAAAGAAGAACCCCAATGAAACCTACAATGTAGAAGAGCTTGAAACACAAATTCAGACATTTACTCGTTTAATCTGAAACTTGGAAAGACAGATGCAATATTTGTCGCAGTAAAAGCAAATAGCAAACCTGTTAGAATGGAAGTAGACACAGGAGCTTCCACTACTGTAATTGGGGAACCTACCAATATTTGAATAATGATGAATATCAATTAAGTTTAGAAGATACAGATGCCAAGCTAAAAACATATATGGGTGAAGACATTCAAGTAAAAGGCATAAGCAGAGTAACTGTCCATTATGGAAGCCAATCGGCAAAGCTACCCTTGATGGTGGTAGCAGGTGAAGACCCAACCTTCCTGGGGCACAATTGGTTAAAGGAGATTAAGTTAGAATGGGCTGAAATTTTCTAGTTTAGAGCAAGTGCCTACCAGAGCTACCTAGAAAGTACGCCACCGTCCTCAAGGATGAACTGGGGAAAATCCAGGACCTGCAGGCCAAGATTCATGTGGATCTGGAAGCAACCCCTCACTTCATGAAGGCGAGACTGGTGCCATATGCCCTGTGATTAAAAAGTTGACATTGAACTAAGCAGGCTAGAGAAACTGAGTGTTATACAACCTGTTCTGTTCTCAGAATAGGCAGCACCCATAGTTCCTGTCCTTAAACCCGACCAAAGCGTCCGAATTTGTGGAGTCTGCAAAGTGATGGTTCAAAAAGTATCTAAGATAGACAGACACCCCATTCCAAAAATTGAAGACCTGTATGCCAAGTTGACAGGAGGGATGACGCACACAAAGCTTTACATGAGTCATGCTTATCAACAACTAGAGTTGGATAATGCCTCCCGGGAACTTGTCACAATTAATACCCACAAAGGGTTGTACCAACACACATGATTGCTTTTCAGTGCCTCCTTGAGCCATCTTTCAGAGAACAATGGAAAGCTAACTGCAGGTACTGACTCAGGTTGTATTCAATTTAGATGATGTATTGGTGACAGGTTTCACTGAGAAAGAACATTTGGCAAACATAGAATAAATCTTAAAACGTTTCTTGCAAGCTGGAATGCATTTGAAAAATGAACACACGTTCCAAGCGAGGGGGGCAATCTATTTGGGTCATTTGGTAGTTTCACCAGGCCTCCACCTAGTTGAGGAGAAAGTGGGAGCTATAAAAGAGGCAACTGTGCCAAAGAATGCCTCAGAGCTCAAACCATTTCTAGGAACGATCAGTTATTATGGGCGGTTCTTATCCAATTTGTCTACAGTACATTCTCCACTCAAAAAGAACCAAGATTGGTCTTGGGAGGCGCCCCTGAAAGAAGGTTTCATAAAGGCGAAACATTTGTAGCACTCGTCCAATCGATTAGTGCGTTATGATCAGACGAAAGAATTGGTGTTGACATGTGACGCATCTCTCTACGGAGTGGGCGCAGTGTTCTCACAAAGGATGGACGATGGCACAGAACGACCAATAAGTTACGTAATAAGAATGTTCACCACAACGGAAAAGGGATACTCTCAGATAGGAGAGGAAGGCCTGTCCATTATCTTTGGTGTCAAGAAATTTCACCAGTATGTACATGGCCGCTATTTTACAATCGTTTCGGACCACAAACCATTGCTAGGACTGTTTAGTGATAACAAGGCTAACCACCCATAGCCTTAGCTATAGAATACAAAGATGGGCCTTCATTCTGGCAGCATACAAATAAAATACACTTTCGTAAATAGGCCTGGCAATCAAATCGCAAACACTGATGCCCTTAGTCGTCTGCTTTTACAAGAAAATGTTGAGCACATCCCAGTTCCACAGGAACTTGTTTTACTGTTAAATTTCTTAGTAGCCTTGCCAGTATGTGCTCGACAGATCAGAGACTGGACAAGTCAGGACCCAGTCCTACCTCAAGTACGAGATCAAGTGCTACATGGTTGGTCACAGGAGCCCATATCTTACGAAATGAAACCGTACTTCAACAGCGAACATGAAATAACCAGCCAGGATAGCATCTTAGTATGAGGAGCACCAGTGATAGTTCCCCCGAAGGGAAGGGAGCCACTTTTACTTGAATTACACAGTGCCCATCCAGGAATTCCCCGAATGAAGACCAAAGCATGCAGCTATCTATGGTGGCCTGGAATGAATGGTGAAATAGAGAGTTTAGTAAAGCACTGTATGCAATGTTAGCAACTGCAAAAGTTGCCAGTGACAGCTCCCTTACACCCATGGGAGTGCCCACGTAGCCCCTGGGTGCAGTTACACATTGACAACGTTGGACCTTGCCTGGGAACAACGTTTCAACTCATTGTCAATGCTCAGTCAAAATGGTTGGACATATATAAGATGAAGTCACCAACATCGGCTGCTACAATTGAGAAACTACGTCAGAGTTTTGCCATTCACAGACTACCAGAAGTAGTCATTTCCGATAACGGCACGGCATTTACGAGTGCTGAGTTTCAACTGTTTATCAGCCTCAATGGTAACACTCGTGAAAACTGCACCATACCACCCTTCCTCAAAAGGACTGGCTGAAGGGGCGGTTCACATTTTTAAGGCAGGCGTGAAAAAGCTAACTGGCAATTCCTTGGCAACCAAGCTAGCACACTTTCTTTTTCATTACAGGACTACCCCTCTTACAAAAGCAGGTGTCACACCTGCAGAGTTATTGTTGAAGTGCCGTCTCAGGATAAGATTGAGCTAAAAAATGCTGAATTTAGGGGGGAAGGTGGAAAGGAGTCAGGGAAGCCAGAAAGCTAGAGACGACTGGCATGGTCGCGGGAGGAAACTTACCGTGGGAGAGACAGTATATATGAAAAATTTTGGGGAAGGACCAAAGTGGTTACCAGGTGAAGTAAGTGTGGTGACTGGATCTCTATCTTACCACGTGGAGGTGGAAGGCCGGATCATCCATAATCTTGTGGACCATTTAAGGAAGACAGAGACAAATCGTCAAGATATGGTTCCACCAGTGATCATGAGTGGGTCTGCATTTCATGTTGAGAATACTCAACCCAGGACTGACATATCTGATATTCCCCTAAGAGTTGAGGATACAGAACTGCCAGAGTCCACCGAAGCACCTGATGTTCAGGCAACTCCACAAAAGGAGGTTCCTGACAATGAATCTGAAGATTGTGGAGCTACGACATTCCACAGTTACCAGGAAACCGCCAAAAGACTGAACTTATAAATTTCTTACCCAATATAAATATTATGTTGCCTTGAAAAATATGTGTATGTAAATATAATATGTACAGCTGAGTTAAAGGGGGAGGAATGTAGTAATTCTGGTTTTATTTGGTGTGTAATGTACCTTTAAAGAATAACACTTGTTAGGTAAGATTACATGATCTTTAGTGGCCAATAGAAGAGTTGCGCTGGCTACCTCAGTCATTGTAGAGTTAGAGTTGAAGTTGAAAGTACACTTATAGTTGCTGCTGAGTTTATTGTAAATAAACTTAATGTTTCCACCCAAGAAGTGTCTGCATATCAATCGTATCACTAATAGTACAACTCGGCCACCCTACAACAGGTGCCTAGTTCAATGTGTCCAGTTTCATTCAATCTGTCCAGTTTCATTCTTTTTAGAATTTGTAGCTGTTTGATACAACTGTGTGGCTTGCTCGGCCATTTCAGAGGGCTTTTAAAAGTCAACCACATTGCTGTGAGTCTGAAGTCACATGTAGGCCAAACCAGGTGGGGACAACAGATTTCTTTCCCGGAAGGACATTAGTGAACCAGATGGGTTTTTACAACAGTTGACAATGGTTTCATGGTCCTCATTAAGTTAACTTTTAATTCCAGATTTATTAATTGAATTTGAATTCCACCAGCTGCCATTTTAGAATTTGAACCTGTGTCCTCAGACGTTAGCTTGGGCCTTTACATTGGCACTAAAGCACCGCCTCCTCTCTTGGTTTATATCAGTAATGAACTGGTTACCAATCCCATTGTGATGTGATCAAAAATATGGCTCATCCAGAAGACAAAAGCAAAATACTGCAGGTGTTGGAAATCTGAAATAGAGACAGCAAATGCTGGAATTACTCAGGTCATCGAACTGAAACATTGGGCAGGATTTTTAGTTCAGCAGGTGCACGTGATCAGTGGGCCCGAGAGTGGCTGGGGAACGGACCACCAACTGGGTTTACACTGGCTGGCCAGCCAGTATGAAACGCGTGCTGCAATACTCAGCGCTGCTGGGGTGGGGTTGGGAGGAGGGCGGGCACTGACGTTAGCTTGGGTGCCGGTGAGTGCGGAATGAAAGCTCCTTGAAGGTAAGGAGCTGCCTCAGGGAGCTGAAAAATTTGAGAGCAGTCAATAAAGATTTTAAAATCCAGAAAAACATGTCCATGCATCAGAATCAGTCACCTGGACATATAGTCGATGAAAATTCTGTCCAAACATTTTTATTTTTTTAAATTTAATAACAGAAACCTCATCCCACCCTTGGATGAGGTTTCACCAAAAATGCAAAGTCTGCTTTGCAGATTCACTCATCCACCAACCATAAGGTTGGATGGACCATGAAAAATCAGAGTTAGTTGGAACTTTAATGGGCTTAATTGCCCTCTTAATTGTCGTTGGGCGTGCTTCTGACTTTAGTGCGCGCCCGCCGACTGAAATATCGCGCGAGTGTGGGATGACATCGGGACTTTCGCCTGATGTCATCTCGTGCTATTTTACACTCAAGTGGGTCAGGTGCATACCCGCACTCCGAGTTAAAAAATCTACCCATGCACCCTGTTTCTCTCTCCGCAGATACTGTTGGACCTGTTCAATATTTCCAGCGTTTTCTGTTTCTATTCCTGGCTTATTCAAAAGATCCTGATGGGAATATGAAGGGCATATAATCCTCCTTCAACCCACACACCAGAAAATAAACTAAGTTGCCCAATACCATTCTTGTGCAAAATACTCTACAGAGGCTGTGCTAGGTTCTCTATGTTTTTTGGTGAATTCGCAATAGAGTTTGCTCCAACATTAATTGCTTAACTTTCGAGTCCAGTAAGTTGTCATTATCTGCTGATGCAGACAGATCAAATCTTTCATATTGCATGGTCATTTGAGGTGCAGACCTCAATTATTTCAAACTAAAAGCCCTTTCTCAAAAGGAGTACAGCAGAGCAGAATTATTCCACCTGGTTTAGTTGTTTCATACTGTAAAGTTCTTCTTAAGCAGCAGCCAGAATCCCTGCTGGATGACACTAATAATTTGTTTAGTGAAGTATGCATGACTGAAATTTTTAATATAATAATTTTTTCTCCTATCACAGGAACAATGGATGACGTGCCAGCGAAACTGGTTGTACCTGGAGAGTATCTTCTGTGCCCCAGACATTCAACGTCAGCTGCCTGCAGAGGCAAGGATGTTCACTCAAGTGGATAAAGCTTGGAAGGAAGTTATGCGAAGAGTAAATCGCCTACCCAATGCTCTGAGAGCAGCTACACAACCTGGTATGCAAAATATATGAACACTAATAATTTTCCAGTTTGTTGCATGAAAAAGGGCTTTTTTGAGCAAGATCTTGCATTTTGGCAGCTGACAGTTGGTTCTTTCTGGCTGAAATATTTGCACAGCCTGTCTGTGACTAGTTTGTTTGCTGTTTTGCTTCATCCTGTGATGTATGTTATCATGGATAACAGTACATTTATTGGAATCTACAATCAAGTAATTTAGTCTTCAAAAAATGCTGGAACTACTGAGCAGGTCAGTTGGTATCTGTGGAGAGAGAAAATGTTAACATTTTAGGTTGATGACCTCTCATTAAATGCTGCCTGACCTACTGAGTGTTTCCAGCATTTCCTGTTTTTATTTCAGATTTCCAGCATCTACAGTCTTTTGTTTTAGTTTTAGTGCACTATTCATTTTGGGCTTTATTCTGGTTTAAAATAATTTAGCAAAATTACGAAATGTTCTAATTGTTAATACTTATAATGATAATGTTTTATTGGCCAGCAATGTTAATTTGCTCCTACCTGCCCTTCACTCTCTGTTTTACATTTTTGTAATATCTGACAAACTATGATTGTCTGAAAGATTCTAATAATCTATTTCTGAAGGATACAATCTATTGATTTGTAGATTGTTCCAGGCTCTGACCTGTAACTGTCTTCTTTTCAATAATTTTATTTATTGAAAATAAGTGCCTGACTGCTCTGTATTCAGTAAAGTATGACAAAATATGATTTTTTAAAAAGTATTTGATATTCATGTATTAGTTATGTGCACTTAGAACAACTGGACATTTCATCCATTATGTAGCTATTATGTCTTTTCTACCTGTCATTCTTTTGGATGTTTGCAAACATACCTTGCATCACTTTCACAGGAGAGTCCCTGAGCCTTCAAGAGTATCTTCACTGGCTTTAACATCCATCCAAGCTTTCAGTAAGGTAGCCAGGAATGCAAACCAAACAATCATCTTGTTGATTATATTAGTCACTGGAATTATCCTATGGCACTGTCTTTCCCATCTGTGAGAGAGGTCAGGAAGTGGATGAACCAGTGAATGAGAGGAAGTTTGAGAGAGTGAGTGCAAGAGAATGAGTGAATTCATGAATTTGACTTTCAAATGACTGGATATGTGAGTGAATGACTGAATGAGAGTAAATAAATGCATGAATAGGTGAATGATAGTTAAAGTGATGAGTCAGTGAGAGAAGAACAATGGGCATGTGAATCAGTGACTAAGAACGCAAGTGAGAATTAATGAGGAAAAGTTTTATTTTGTGTGTGTTAAAGACTGATAATGAAATGAGAGTAAGTGCATATGAGAGTAAAATATCAGTGAGCTACTGAGTGAGAGTGAGCAAATATGAAAGTGACTAAGTGAACCTATGGGTGAAATTTAATCTGTGAGGTGCAGAACCTGGCAGTGGAAGTGGGCGATGGTCCCGGTCAATGAACTTTCTCCTGCTTCTCTCCCCTTTGCCTCAGATCTGATATCTTTTCAAAAGTTGAATTGTAAAAACAAACAAAATCTGATAGAATATAGTTTAGAGTGATGGGAGGAGTGGGAAACTGGTTGAAGCTGAGTGCAATTTCTGTCTCTTGACACCTTATCCTTGGGAGCGAATGGGGTAAAAATGAAGTGAGGGTTATTGAGCAGGTGAGAGAGGTTGGTAAAGGCTTGATTTAGTGCTTCAAAGGAGCAGAGATAAGCATAATAATGGGAATGAAAGTGTGAAAGAAGGGGAATAGGTACTGGGAAGTTGAACTGGATTTTCTCAGAATCGTGGAGACTCTGCACCTTATTCAAACTAGCGCCGGGACACCAGGTCTGGAAGTCATGCCCCAATTTCTGACACATCCTATTTTCCCTGGCTGGGGAAGGTGGAGGAGGGGATGTGACTCAAACATAAGGGAAACCTGAACCAGAACTATCTGAACTCAGTCCTAAGTTCAAACAGACCCCATTTTCGCTGGAGTGAGGTCAGTTTCCCGCACTGTGTGACTTATGATTTTTAAGGGTAGATGTGAATACTTGTTAAAGGCAGATGACTGTCAAGCTGTTGAGTTATTTAGATATCCGGCCCTTTAAATTTTGAAAATAAACAGCCTGCTGTGTCTCTGAGTTGAAAAAAAAGTGCTTGTAGTTTCAATAGCTGTTTGTTGACATAACCCTAAGGGCTAACATTATGGTATTATTACCATTTGACTGCTTCCACAACCTATGATTATCACAGTGTAAGTTAATAGTCTGATTGGCAACTCCAAGGGGCTATTAAGGGATTGGTTGTCTTTGATGTGTGGCTATGAATACAAATCTTTGGCTGGGATTTTCTGGCTCTGTCATGGCAGGACTTGCCGTGGGATACTTGGCAGCCCAGCCAAAAGTCCATTGACTTTCAGCGAGTTGAGATGATCCTGGCGGTGGGCAGGGCTGGAAAATCTTGCCCTTTGTCTTTATAAGGATTTAAGTGCTTGGTATTTAAATATATCGAATAGGTTTTTATCACAGTATTTTTTTATATGTATAATGAAGGCTGAATTAGATACTTAGAACCTTATTTTATTTCATGTCAGCATGGCTCCTGAGGTCTACCCATGGTGGATACTGGGTGAGTTAACATGGTGGGTGTAAGGACAATGGGTGATGGGTCATGCGTATGGATCGGCAGAGTTGACACTAATTTGGCAAAGGGGCCATATGGGGCCATGGGAATAAGAGGGGGGTATATGTTAGCATGGAGGATATGAGGAGCCAATTGGGAGGAATGGAGGGGCTTGGATTGGCATGGAGTATAAGAGGGGTTATTGGGGTGAGTGGGGGCCTGAGTTGGCATGGGGAGTAGGTGGGGTGTGAGAGGTGAAGGCTAGAGGGACTGATACTTAACCATGTAACTGGGCTGAAGGCCCAGAGCACCAAGATGGGCCTTTAAACCAGCCCCCGTTGGTACTTTGCAGCCTCTGTGACTGCCTTCAAACTGCTTCCGGGGGGTGGTGGGCCCAACTCCGTCTTGTGTCTGCCCCCACAGAATAAAGATACCATTATTTGGGGAAATTTTGCCTGAAACAGGTGTGATGAGCCTAGAAATTTCCTGACTCTGTGCACCCACCTCAGGAGCAGAAATCCATGCCTTAGTGAAATACAATGGAAGCAAGAGAGCCCGAGCAAGCATGATTCAGGGAAGGCAACTGCTGATTATCACATTTTTCCTGAAACCCCTACTCCGAATATAGCCCATAGCTGTTGGTAGCTCTCCATACCATACCAACCACCATATCTCACTTGAATGGAAAAACCAAAGAAAGAGAAAGAATCAGAAGGTGACAGAGAAAAGCAAAAGGAGAAACAGAAAAGAAAGGCAGAGGTGGAACCAATCAGCAGAGAGAGAGAGAGAGAGAGAGACAAAAAAAGTAATGTAGCAACATAAATTACATGACTTCAGTGTTTAATATGTGGAGTTTAATATGTGATAACTGGAAAGGGTAAGTTGAGGAATTACAATGAAATGATATAGAGGAATTAAACATTCAGGCTGGAGATAGTTAAATCCCAAAGGTCGATAATGGAGAGTGGAAAAGAAGTTGTGGTAGCAAATGGGTTGCTAAATTTTGAGTGACAGGTAGCTTCATTAAGTTGGAGAAGGAAATTTAATGATTTCCAGGTATTTTGATTGTGGCAAGGTGACAGGGTGGAACAAGACAGGAGTGTTCCTCTTAGCTGACCCCACAAGGAAAGTTAAGGTCTCTCTGGCTCGGAATCCCGCTTACTGTCCTACAAAACTACCTGGCATCGTCCTTCACCACACTCATTTGCATGCCAATGGATGACTATGGGATACCCAATTTTCCAGAGACTGACCTCCGTATGCTATCAGTCCAGGTGGAAAGTGGACTGGTGCCATGTTAATGACTACTGGGAGTTCTGAATTCTGCAGAAGCAGGCAAGTTTTCCACCCACCTGGAGTTAATATCTGCAACATTTGAAACTGACTTTCAGATTTGAACAGCTTCAGCACTTTATGATACCTCAAATAGTTACTGGGATCTCCTGTCTGTCATGCACATACAAATTATTTAGTGTGTTGGTTTGTTCCTCCCTCAAGCTTTGCAGAGAGCCAACAAAATCTGCCTTCTTTGTATCAAGCAAACCTCGAGACAGGACTCTATTAGTATCTGGTTCTTTTGCAAACTTCTTTTGACTAGCGACTGGGAATGGTATTCTAATGATTTTGATGTAAGAGTAGCAACCTAATAGTTTTGAGTCCATAATCTTTGCTCAGCAAGTTGTGAAAATAAATTCAATAAATATAATTTTATGGGTTAACACAAGTAAAAAGCTGTCCATGAAAGTTGCAGCACTGTTGTTAAAAAACCTAATCCTAATTGGTTCCCTAAAGTTCATTAAGTAAGGAATATGCTATCTGTTACTGGCCTGGCCTACATGTAACCCCAGTTCCATACTTTAAGATTGACTTTTAATGCCCTCAGTGGAACAAGGGATAGTCATCAAATACTGCCTTGCTCATGTTGTCCACAACCCAGAACACACAAAAAAACTTCTATTAATCTGCAAGAAGACAGATCTGTTTCATTTATGGCTTCTTATTGTGATTTCCCTTTCAAAAGCCACTGAATCAGACTTTAACTTCGTTGGAAGAGTCTTGGAGACTTTGATGGAACATAACAATGTGAATGTTGGTACTGTGTGTTATTGAATCTCAAGTCATTTTTCAAAATATTGCACTGCTTCAATTATTTATGGGTTAGTCAGTATCCATAATAGCTATTCACAAAATTCGAATGACCTTTTCTGAGATAAATGGAAAGATTAAAATAAACACCATAACTTGTGCATATATTTTTGGCGGAAGTTATATGGTGGAATGTAACCCTTCTCCGCCTCTACCTGTCTGCAGCCTTTGATAGTGGTTGGACGTTTTCAGACTGGGAAGTAGTTTCCCCAAGGGTGAGTTTTGAGTTCACTACTCTTTGCAATTTCTGTACTTGGGCATCGGGAGAAACTTTATAATGTTTTCAGGTGGTACAAACTTCTTATTGTATATAGTGATGAGGATATTTGTAGATTGCAGGATGGCGAATTGGTAGAAGCAAGACTGGTGGAGTTCAATGTGGAGATGTGTGATGTGGTGCACTTTGGAAGGTATAGTATAGAAAGATAGTATAAATGGTGCAATCCTGCCTCATGTAGATGAGCACACAAACTTTGGTGTCTATGTACACAAATCCTTAAAGGTAGAAGGGTAAGATGATAAGGTGTTTAAAGAAGCCATATGGATTACTTGACTTAGGAAAGATATAAAGACCTTAGAAAGGTGTCACACCCTTGCAAATGTACACACAGATGTGTGAAAAATGAACACTTTATTTTTCCTGAAAACAACATGGAGAATGGACATCCTGCATTGTAACAAAATAACATCAAGCAGCGTTGGGACGGGTGGGTTGGGGGTGGTCAAATGACCTCCCTCCTTGTCTGGAAATATACTTGATGAAACTACCCAAAAGTGGAAGTAACCTGCTTCTCTGGTTAGGACATTAAAATGTAACCAACCTTCTGGAACATTTCTTTCAGAAGATATTAAAAATGCAACAGATCTCTTCTATGGATTTCACAGATACTATTGTCCAAATGTCTACAGAAATTGATGCACACCAACCACACAAACTCAATGGCTGCAAAATGAAATTCCACATAATGGGTTGAGGAAAAACCATTCCACTATGAGGATTTACAAATATCCAAGATTCAAATTCCATTCTGTGTCAATGCTAATGTCAAGGACCATTTGTGTGGGCAATGGGAACAACAATACTGACAGAAACCAGCTTGTGATAAGAAACATTTATTAACGCACATCATCAGGGCAGCCTCATGTATAGCAGTCTGAGAGACAAAGAGGCCACAAGAGGGAAAATATCCCATCCAGCAAAGCCCTGCTGAGAATCCACTAACAGGCAGAGAAGCAGGGATATCCTTTTACCTATAGATTTGCAGAAGCAAGCCAGATCTTTGCTACACGGGCTTGACCACAACTTCAACTGGAGCAAAGTCAGAAAGCTATTGTTGCCAGGAGTAAGCCACTGTGAATTCATCACCAGTTTCCCCTGCTACCTGAATGCCTGATGTGCCAGTTTCAATGACAGAATTCCTGTATACTTCTGCACTTCCTGTTCATCCTTCCCTAAGGCCACATGAATAAAAATGAAATTAAATGGAATTTATTTCATTTTTTTCTCCAACGGGGAAGCTTGTCCTGGTCAAAAGACAGGAAGGAAAATATATACCTACATCAACCTGGCTACTCTATAAAATTTATTTTCTTAAAATGGACCATGGCATTACCCTGACCAGCTATGACTCATAGCAGAGAAATTTCTAGCTTTCAGAAAACCAGCAGGGATCTTGTTATCTTTAAAGAGGTGCTAATGCCTTCTGTGACTGCAGAAAATTAAATTGCAAAGAAATGCACCAATGCCTTTTACGTTTCTAAGGTAGAGCTCCGGCCAATGGAGATGGTATGTCTGCAAGGACAAAAAAGGACCCTAACTCCTGTATAAAACACCTCAAGATTTCAGACCTGAGAAAATACATCCTTTGTCCAACACCCAGGAGAAGTGGTGGGAGGTATGCCACATGATCTCCCCCTAGCGGTTAGAACCTGTAATATCGCCGTGTGGAACTTAACCCAGGCAATCTATCATTTTAACATCTAACAGGTAGCAGCAGAAAGAGCCATGTCCAGGTAAATTGCCTGGCCCTCATCCACACTGTGTACTTTTGGAATTTGGAACTTCTGTATCAGTGCCTATAAGACTTATTCATCTCTATGTGCCTTCTTCTATCATGGAAGTCCTCGCTTTTGGAAAGTCAGATCGTCCTGCAACAGTTTTGTCCTGCTAACTCCTGAAGGAATATGCAACTGGACTTCTGACTCTGGACTCTGGACTCAGGTGAAACCTTAACTCTTATTTTTATTGTAGTCTTGCTCTTTACCTCTTTCCCATATCCTCCTTTTATTGTGTGGGTGGAATTTTATGGTAGCGAGATTTTACGTTCCCGCTGAAGTCAATGGAGTTTAGAACGGTTCACCGCATTTTAGGGCTCTGCCCCGCTGTGACAGGGTGTAAAATTCCGGTCTATGACTGCAAAAAGGGGCAGATGTTGCGAAACATATTTTTGCATGTATGTGTGTGTAAAATAAACTAGCCCTCTTATTTTACCTTATCTTGAGTTTGCTGTGGGGTTATTAATAGAAGATTGGATCACTCCAAACTGAAGGGTTGGGGGAAACATACCACTAAATATAAATGGGGAAATCAGAAATCAAAAACACCTTTCTGCTTATGGGCAGGTAGTGAGAGGAGAAAGCGGAGCAGTTTAAATTAATGCCTGTCCTGTCCGCAACACAAGAGTGACTTTTTGGACCTTTCGAAAAACTTCAGTGGATTCCAACTTCTCTATTTGTCTGGGCTTTTTATGCATGTGTGAGTGAGTGCTGTTGCGTTTGGGTGTTGAGAAATAAACATTTATTCTTTCTTTAAAACTTGGAAGAAAACCTGTCTTACCTGTTCTTGAGAGTCATAGCACTCT
Source organism: Carcharodon carcharias (assembly GCF_017639515.1). Taxonomy (NCBI): domain Eukaryota; kingdom Metazoa; phylum Chordata; class Chondrichthyes; order Lamniformes; family Lamnidae; genus Carcharodon; species Carcharodon carcharias. Next base: position 100,243,923 of record NC_054470.1, read on the forward strand.
AAGGGTTAAAACACTTCCTTAAAACACATCTTATTATGGTCAGTTGAGGGGTGGAAAAAAATGGGGAACCATCCAACTACCTCTCTCCAGTGCACACCAAAGGGTGCAGAGTAGGTTTAACAGAACATTACCAGAAATTAGGACTGTTATCTGTGGAACAGTGAAGGTGACCTAATAGGAGTTTTCAAGGTGATGAAAGGTTTCAGTCGAGAAATTGGAGAAAAACTATCCTCTCAGATGCATAGGGCCAAAACTAGAGGCGATAGATTTAAAATCACTGCCAATGATCTAGATGGGAGATGAGAAGGAATATTTTTACCCAGGGCAGTTGAGATCTGGAATCCTGTTTCTGAAACAGTGGTGAAAGTGGTGTCAAATTTTGTGTAATGATACTCCTGTAAAAGTGCATTTTGACTTTTCACTACATTAAAGGTGTTATACAAATGTAAATTGTTATTGTTCTAATAGTGGTGCTTCACCCAACCCTCTGCTGCGACGATGTGAGGGTAGTTGCTCTGTAGACAAACACAACCACTAGTTTATACACAATGCAATCTCACAGTTATGAGTTGAATGACTTGTTAACATGTTTTAGTTGTGTTAGTTGAGAAAGAAAACGTGAGCCAAGTGGTTGGGTAATGAGGGAGCTATTGTGGCTGGGAGTAAGCTGCAAGCAGATTTTAAAAATTTATAGTTTAACTTAAATGTTAATGCATTATAAGGAAATTTAGGACAACAACAAGCCAGCTGTTCCTGGGATGTAAAAATAACCACTTACTTTAAGAGTAACTCAGAAGTTCTGTGGTTTAGAAAGCCTTGAATTCCTTTAAAGAACAAAACCTTCCATTGATGTGACTTGTGCAGCTCTCTCTCTTGACTGACATTAAATTCAACATAAATCCTTGCCCAGAGGATGGCAATTAGTTGCAAAACATCACCAAGTTGCAAGATGGCTGGAGTTGCTCTTGAAAGGTGACAAAGCACTGCACCTGGCTCCCTTCTGGAGCAAGCTCGGTTGACATCAGCCATTAGTAGATATGTGACCTGAGGCATAGTTTGGTACCTGCTGATCTCCCCGTATGCCTTCCTTCATTTTCAAATACTTGAAATATATGATGTTTCATAAACAAAGTCAGTGAAAATTGAACATAAAAATTATTCTAACAATGTATATTATTGATAATAATGTCTGAAATTAGGGAAAAAACTCTGAAAAAACAACAAAGTACAATAAAGGTACAGATATTGCAAGTAACATAACACTTAAGTTTGGCAGTTTGAGTTCCATCACACATCCTGCTTCCCTTACCCCCATTCCGGACAACAGCACATAAGGAGTAAGGGCCCTCCTAGTGCAAAAGTTGCAGAATTATGATTGCTGTCTTTTTGAATATTTTTATATCAGTTTGAAGTCTTAATTATGCCAAGGCACAGAATAGGGTACAAAGATGTTAATTGACGAAATGCAGAAAACTGCTGATATAAGAAGTAGGTGTGGAGATGGCTCTCAGAATTCTATGTTTTCCCTCAGTACAATTTACACACCTGCTCTCCCAATGTGCAACACTGCTGAATCTACCCTTTAATGTACATTAACACTGGAGCAGGTCTGCTCTTTCTACAGAGGCTGCTTGACCTTCTCAGTGACTCCAACATATTTGTTTCAGCTTCTTCATTTTTTGTATGTTTATTGTGTGTGATTTTATTGTGTAATTTCTATTTGATGAATAGGTTTGTTGGACATTTTCCTGAATAACAATGCATTATTAGACCAAATTCTAAAGTGTCTGGAGGCCTATCTTGAATCAAAACGAGTGATCTTCCCCAGGTTTGTGTTCTCTTTATACTGGTGTGTTTTATTGTACTTTATTTGTGACAGAAAGCAGAAGGGGTATTTTTTTGAAGGAAATACAATTTATTTTTCAAAATTTTCTCCATTAATTATTCATGTCCATTCATAGTAACTATGGGCATGCAGAAAATCTATTCTCAATACGGTGTTAATGCTGCTTGGTAAGCAACTCTGAGGAAGTGCATGGGAGAAACACATATTTATTTTCCCTTCAATTTTCTCCCCATCTCGACTGAGAGTTGCTAACTTACACCAGATTGTGTTTGTTTCCATCAACCATGTCACCTCCTCAAAGGCTTATAAGATTGTTTAAACAAGTTCTATCCTCTGTACAGCTGAGTTGGCAGCCCTGCAATTGTTGCTCCTCTTGCTTCATTCAGCAAGGTGACACTGCCTATGCCTCAAGGCTCCATATTTGGCCCTCTCTTTACTTATTTACATACTATTAGTTGACAGTATTATTCTGAGGCAAGGGATTATCTGAAGACACACATTGATCCTCAGCCACCATTGTTTCACTGATAGCAACAACCACAAGTTGCTCTATCAATATCTCCACAGCTTCATCCAAAATCCTCGGCCCTGCTGGAACTCATATTGCTGTTGCACAGTGTTTCTTCTCTCTGGCTTTGCCTCTCCCTCATCCTTCAAAAACCCCAAAGCTTTGCTCCCTGATATTATTTATGTTAGCACCCTAATTCCACTGGAAAAAAATGCTAGACTAGTACACGTTATTTTCACCCAAACTTTGTTTCTGATTTATTTTGATTCTGATTGATGATTCCATTCATTTTCTGATGGTTGAGGTTAAATCATTAAGTCTACAATTTCTAAGTATGCCCTTTTTGAACACAAGAGCCATAATTAAGTGTGTATTTCCTGCCTGTTGAACCCTGTGCCTGAGCTTGTCTGTTTCCTCAATTAAGGAAGCACACACAATATGCATTTCTCTAGAATTGCTGCAGCTCTTCCCCTGGAGTTACACTAGATGACTAGGAGGAACCCCATTAGAAATTCACATGGAATATTTATTAAGTATAATAGACTTTGAGAAAGCAAAAAAGGATGTTTGCAGTTCCTTATTATTTGATTCTTTAAATGGATTATGCTAATGACACTTTTAAAATAGTAAAATCTTAAACTGAGTTGAAGCTCACCTCTATTGGTTGAATAGTAAATAATAATATTACTACAATATTATTATATATTTTATGATTAACAAACTGTGGTATTCTAAGGTGTAATACACCTCTAAGAGAATGTGAGCAGATTGACCACGTAACTCTAAGACTCAATAGCTGTGTAGCGTGGGCTACCATGTTAATGTTAGTCTAGAGTAGGGTCTGGTTGGAGAAGCATACATCACATTAGTGCTCTGTTGTTCAAGTAATTAAATAGTATGTGCTTCATTTTATATTGGGCTCTGTGTCTGCGCAATCAACTCACCTGCTGATAGATAAGCGTACAACTGGTTTGCAAGCAAAGTGACCCCATAGTAGAACTCAACACAAACCCTGATGTGATTAATTAAGCCTATCCTTTTAAAACACCCCAACAACAAACCCGAGGAACTCTTGACATAAGTTGTTCTTTGTGAGGTGAACTTCCCTACTTCTTGGCATCTAGCGTGATACTTTGTCCAAGTGGCCACCATTGTAAAAGTTTTACAAAATGTCCTTTTGTTTTTAAGTTCTTGATAAATTAATATCTAAGAACCCCTCTCTGAATCTGGCTCTTAGGTTCTACTTCCTGTCTAATGATGAGCTGCTGGAGATTCTGGCTCAGACGCGCAACCCACAGGCTGTCCAGCCTCATCTGCGCAAGTGCTTTGATGCAATTTCAAGACTGGAGTTTGCACTTGCTTCCCAAAGTGAGGAGAAAACAACTGAAGGAGAACCTGAGAAGGTGTACACCAATGATATCTTGGCTATGCTCTCTCCTGAAGGAGAAAAGGTGAGGAGCTTTTATTGGAGTAGGTGGCACTCTAGAGGACATTTTAGAATTTCATTAAATTGACTTTTAACAAGCCCCTCAATGTGCATTAAAGCCTTATTCATGACAAGATAGTCTGTGCCACGGAGTGGTAGGGTTGATCTTGTCCGCTTGATTCACCACATGCAGAGTTTTAATCTTCTTACATACTGCTGTGCAACAATGAAAGAGGTAATTTGTTTATCAATAGAGAAGTAAGGAAATTGGATGCGTGTGATACCTACAATCTTACAATGACCTACTAGACAGCTGAATTGGAAACAGATCGCTTTCTTCTGGGGGAGAACTTTGAATGTTGTGAAGAGATTTAAAACTGGAAAAATGAGAAAATGCAAATAATGTTTTAAAAGTCTAACATTAAAAAAAAGAAAAAAACCACGAGTAAAGCCTATTGAAAAGAACTGGTGCCTGTTGAACCTAAGAACTTATTGGTAAGAAATGAGTGAGATGTCATAATAAATCAGTGGGCTAAAAGTGAGTTCTTACTGAGAATTTCTTTAAAAAGGTCAAAGCCTTGGCTGATGTATACTATTAGTATAATCACTATTTAGTCAAATAACCATATTGTTTCTGCACTACAGGTCAGTTTGGGAAAGGGACTTAAGGCAAGAGGAAATGTAGAAGATTGGCTTGGAAAGGTAGAGGAAGCTATGTTCTCAACTCTCCGACGTTTATGCAAAGTTTCGATCGCTGATTATCAAACCTACCCCAGAGTGCAGTGGGTAGTGTCAGGACATCCTTCTCAGGTATATGAAAACTTCCTCTCATCACCTTACAGGGAGATGGTGGCTCATTTGAATATATGATTCCATGGTTGGTAATTTGCCTGAGTGGCCATTTTTACATATAAGTCTGCTTATAGTGAGTGGAAGCAGACAGATTCTTTGCTTCTCTAGGCAGCCACAGCTAATCCTTATGCTGTCTTCACTCTATCGCTGCAAAATTTGGCTCCATGGGGCCGGCAGTTTTAGTGCTATGGGTTCCCATTTAGTAGAAAAATGGTGTTCATGATGCTTCCACCAACTTCTGGCACACTCCATGCCAAATGCCATCTTGACATGGATATTATTACGGGTGTTACATGTGTATGCTGGAAGTATTGGAGTAGGTAGATTGTGACATCAGTCAGCAGCTTCCACCAACTTCTGGCACACTCCATGCCAAATGCCATCTTGACATGGATATTATTACGGGTGTTACATGGTATGCTGGAAGTATTGGAGTAGGTAGATTGTGACATCAGTCAGCATGTCACACTGAGTTGATGCCAGATACACCATTTTAGACAATGCTCGCCTATCGTGTTTAATGCCCTCTCTTAAACACACACAGTTCAGTACCATGAAGGAACCCCACCAGCCATATTTAAATGGATCATCAACAACTTGCAGTTAGTTGCTGATTACTTTCTACTGGCTCTGTTTGAGTTTGTGGGAGTGCTGAGTGTTTTGAGGAATTAACAGTTGGTAAAGTCCGCAGTGAATAGTGCTGCAAGTAGGAAAGACACTGCTTCTGACTGCAAGGACTCTAAGCCACCATTTGCTCCCAGCCCTCCTTATAATGGCAGTCTTGGAGATTGCCACCACTTCCACACTGTAAAAGGTGAGCTCCAAGCTTTGTGTAAAGTCTTGTGCCAAGTTGCAGCCGGACTCCTCCATGATTCTTGACAGTGACAGTGACATCAGGCTTTTTGGCAGGCCTGCCAATGTACTAAGCATTTCTGTGTGTATACCCTTTAGCTTTTTTCTATACATTATCCCATCGATGTTTTGTACATCAGAATTTGTGTATGACCTAAGCTTCTAGGGAGCTGGCACCCACACCATCCTTTCCCCCTGGCCTTGTTGCAGCTCATTGATGCCCTGCAGATCTCACTTTTTACTACCCTCTAAAATACATGTCGGTATCTGAACTTGTGGCTGCAAACGTCATGTTGAGTGACGGTGCTTCTTCCTTCTCAGTCTCTTCGTCACCTGGCCAGGCAACAGTTCTTAGGGATCTGACAGCATAATGGGGCAAAGGCTGGATTGGAATGTGGGAAGGGAAGCAAGATATGCATTGTAACACCGTGTGCAGATTGTAAATCATAACCGAATGCGGGATTAGGATCAAGTGGGATTTGAGGAGTTGGATTAGGAGGGAACATACTGTCATCCTTTATGGTTTCAGTCTCACCATTAGCCACTACCTCAGTGATAACCACTCCAATGATGGCCAGCAGCTTCTCCTCCATGGGAGTGAGGTATTGCAGCTGTGCTGAAGCCTCTGGTTAACTGCTGCTGCTGGCTGTTATGGGCCGCCTTATCCTGCAAGAGAAAGGGAAGTATGTCAGTGAATGTATCTTGTAGTACAACTGGAAACATAGTCTATGCATTTCTAGCTGACAACTGTGTTTCATAAGTTAAGTGGGGGCAGTTATTTATGTTACATTGGAGAACGGGTAAAAATAAATAAATTCTGTGTGAAAATTGAATTAATTTGCCAGTTACTGTACGTGTTTGAATAGGGTGTCAGTTGGCTAGCATGATGTTCTGTCTGAGGTAGACTTGGGACCTCCCTCCTCACTCTGCCCCTGAGAATGGAAGGCAATGGCAAACCACTACAGTAAAAAGTCAAGGAAACAGTTCAGGATGAAGCATCAGCAAACAATGAACCAAGGCCAATGATCCTTCAGGCAGAACATACATGAATGAATGAACGAACAAACGAACCCGTTGAAAAGGTTCAAAATTTCCTTTGGTGAGGGAGCATCCTGGTGTCCACAGTGCAAAGATAAACAACTGCCATTTGGGTCTGTCAGCTTGAGATCAAAGCACTTGTCTTTATAAGCTTTACAAAGATATAAATATGAGTCACCACTTGTACCACATTCACCTGCTAAAACCAGCAAAGAGAAGTGTCTGACTCTTATAGGCTACCTCTCAGCTCAACTATACAGACCAGCAATGCATTCTAACTTAAAGATTGTCAGGTTTACCCTTAGATTTTAAACCTGAGACAGGAACAAGTTTGAGGGTGGCAGTGAACAGAAGCCTGGAAATTCGCACAATTTTAATGGCCAGGCCTGATTTGAATAATGTTTCTGGATTCCATGACCAATTCATGTGCCTGTAGGTTTGCACCCATCTGCATTACTCAGTTTTCAGACAATAGTTATCCACCTCTTAAAGGGGAAGTCAGGATGGATTTTCCTGTCACTTTGACAGATGAATGTTAAGCGAGGAGACCAGTTGTTCACTATCTATGTTGTGCCATCTCATATGTGATGTTTACCCAAATCTTGTTTTGCAGATATTAGAAATGAAAGGGAGAGATGGGAGCTGAAAAGCATTAAATGTAAAGGATTATCAAATTGCTACTATGGTTAGGGATAGAGGGAAGGTGGCCTGTAAGTTCTCTGATACTTTGTTGGAGGCATTGATCGGTGGAGTGAGGGCCAGGTCAGATGTGTTGTTCCCCACAGGTGGGAAGAAGAATGGCTGCGATCACAAAGAAGGCATGGATTGAGGTGACTGAGGAAGTGAGCAATGGGAGCGCCATGTCAAGGTCCTGACTCCAAGGCAGGAAGCTTGTCAATGATCTGACCAAATCAGAAAGTTTCTTCTTAATCCACCTCCTGCAATACACCTCCTTCCACTCAATCTTGTCTCACATGCATCATTCATACCATTCCTCACCTCTGCAATATACCACTCTGCACCATAACAAGTATATCCTCTCAATTCTGGTATTAGCCTTGCAAATCTTTTTTGCCCCTTCTCTGGAATTTTGTTTATTTTTATAATATCATGACTGTGAACTGAGCATGGTCCTCTTAAGTGTAGTCCAACCAAGGTCCTGAATATGTTTAACGTAACTTCTCTGCTTTTAAATTCTATCAGTGTAGAAATTAAACTAGTACATCATTGGCCTTTTTATGGCCTCATTAACCTGCAATGCTACTTTTAATGATTTGTGTATCTGTACAGTTTTGCAACAGTAGGTATGAGCTTTTGAATGAAAGTGAAGATTGGCAAAACCAAAGTGATGCGTATCTCAAAATCAGCAAGAAATATTCACATATTCATAGAAGGAAAAGAACTAGAACAGGTGCAAGAATTCAAGTATTTAGGAAACACAATATCTGCTGTTGGAAGGTGCAACAAAGAAAAAAGGACATGGATAGCAATGGGAAAGTCTGCATTTATTAAGAAGAGACAGTTGCTCACTGGAAAGCTGTATAAACAACTTGAGGAGCAACTTGTAAAGAACTTTAATTGGAGTGTCCTTTTGTATGGATGTGAGACTTGACCTTCTAGAAAGAGGAGACCAACTTGCTAAATAGTTTTGAAATGTGGGTTAGGAGGAGAATGGAAAGGATCAGCTGGACAGAAAAAGAAACAAATCCTGAAGTGCTTAGGAGACTGAATAAATGAAGAAATTTGCTGAACGTAATTAGGAAAAGGCAGAGAGAAACTAGACAGGGCACACCTTAAGAGAAAACAAAACAGCAAATTTAAGTTATGGTGAGACAGACTGCTTCAAGGAAAAGGGGAAGAGAATATTGATGTAGTGTGGCTTGAGAATTGAAATAACTTATTGGAAAATGAAAAGACTGGCATAGGGCAGACAGTCATGGAGAAAAATATGAACCAAGACCTACCTTCAGGTGGAGCACACATGATGATAATAATGATATATCTGTACCCCTAGAGTCCTTTGATCGTCTGCCTCATTTAGACTCTTATTAGCCAAACCATATGTGGCCTCCTTATTCTTGCTGCCAAAGTGCTCACATTTCCTTCCTTCATTGCTGTGAATAACTCTCCCCTCTTTTTATCCCCCCTGAGCTGCACCTATTTTCAGCAAACCTCCCCTGTTTGATACACACAAACTCGCCAGCTGGAGTTGACATGGGAGTCATGCCACCATGCTTGGGTGTGCCTACTCCACCAACTTTGTACCCATTTTGATAATACAATTTCTGCTGTTTTATTAGCTCTAGTGAACATTAAAGATCTCATGGTTGAATTTTCATGGTAGAATTCCAGGCTGGATGCTTAGCTTACTTGTACCACATTCTGTATGCACTGTTGTTACAGCAGTTGACTGGCTTAAACATAAATGTCTGCACACTCAAAAACATAGTGTAAGTGTATTATGTGTTTGCATTTGATCTTCTTCTGCCATAACATGTCAACTATTCATAAAAGATCAGGAGTTTGCCCAGTGCCCTAGCCACCATTCCTCCCTGAAGTGATGCCATCAGTATCAAATTGACTTATCATTCATCACATTGCTGTTTGTGCAATCCTAAGCAAAATGGTGGATGTGTTTGTTTATATGATAACAGTGACTGCATTTCAAAATAATTAATTGTATGTGAAGCTTCTTGGAAAGCTTCTGTGTCATGATAATGCAACGTGTGAGTATAAGTTTTTCTCTTCATAGCCTGCAGAGAATTTCCTTTACAACATTAGAAAAGGTGTAGCCAGATTAGCAAAGCTAGAATGTTACATTGTATAATTGGAGGGTGGCTGGGTGGGGGTGGGTGTGGGTGGTGCTGTTTTAGAAGCAATGAAACCAGGTTACATCACAGAAAAAAAATCCAATCGAATTGAATCTTTTTCATAAATGGAAAGAGAACCCAGGAAGGCAGCTTTAGCGGTAAAACATCTGATACTGTGATACCAGGGCTAACATTCTTCTGATTTTTTTTTTCCTCCCAAATGTCTTTTGTATTTTGTTATAAGTGAGTTGAGTAGAGACCATGGCTTCACATTTCAGGTTATTTAACTTTTTTTTGTTTATGTATTCACAGGTTATATTGACCATTTCACAGCTAATGTGGTGTCGTGATTTGCACCATTGTTTGGAGAGTGATGACCACGACCGTATTGCAGCCACGGCTGAATTTGAAAAAACTAACTTTGAGGTGACTTATAGCAATATTTATGATTTTTTTTTAGAGAACGCAATAGCTTTGCTTGCAAGTTGCATTCACAAGAAATGACATTTCTAACTCCTGTTATTGCTCCAAATTCTGAGAGTTGCTGGATCATTTGTTCACCATGTAATAGGAATTACAGAAGGGGGCAAATCACTCAAAAGTCCTGTCACTTTAAGAGCTTTCTACCATCCATAGTTCACTTGATCAGGTGACCTCTGTTGTGTATAAGATTTTGTTCTCGGTCTGTCCAAAGTTCTTTTTTTTCCTCTATATTTGGTTACAGTCTTCCCTACTTTCAACAACCACAGCTTAAATTTATATCACCCGTTTTATGTGGTAAAACATTTTAAAGCGCTTCTCAGGCATATCCTCAAATGAAATTTGGCACCGGCACCTGAAATGGATTCTCTTCCTGCTCCCCCACTGTTGCCTCTTGTATGCCCCAAGGATCCATCCTTGGCCACCCCCGTCTCTCATCTTCATCTGTTCCCTGGCAATATCATCTAAAAACACTGTCAGCTACACATATATGCTGGCGAAAGCTAGCTCGACGTTATCTCTCTATCAACCCCACTACTGTCTCTGAATTGTCTGCTTGTCTGACATCCAGTACTGGATGAGCTGAAATTTTCTTCAACTAACTGTTGGGAAAACCAACAACATTGTCTTCGGTCCCCATCACAAACTCCATCCTTAGGAACTTGATCAATTTGGGGGAAAATAAATCTCTTCTCATGTGTATTGGCTGTTTTGTTTCTTCACATTCAGCCAGGTGTATTTCTTACGTATGTAAGCAAAATATTCCGGATGCTGGGGTTCTGAAATCAAAACAGAAAATGCTGGGAAAACTCAGCAGCCCTGGCAGCATCAATGGAGAGAGAAACAGAGCTAACATTTCAAGAGCAATATGATTGTCCTTTATTGGACTTGAAATGTTAACTCTGTTTCTCTCCCCGCAGATGCTGCCAGACCTGCTGAGTTTTTCCAGCTTTTTCTGTTTTTATTGTGTTTTTTACATTCTGTCTTCTGTTCTCTGTTGACATTTTTAGATCATTTTTGTGAAACTCACAAAGTTTTGACTACACTTTATATCCATTTACCCTTTTATAACTCAACCGATACTTGACCTGACACAGGCCGGGATTTTCTGCTCCCTTTCGTGACGGGCTTCATGGTGGGGGGGAGTGGAAAATATTGCAGGAAGGCCAAAAATCATTCTTACGTCATTGTAAAATCAGGTTGCAATTGTGAGCTCTAGCTGTCAATGGCAGGCCATATTTCCAACCGCGACACGTCGGAAACATCATTTCAATACATTGGCATCTCCTTATAAGGAATCCTCGCTGGAATTACGCCCCCCCCCCCCATGTTGAATCATCCAGGCACATCAGTGTGCAATTAGAACAACATGTTTCACAATGAATATAAGCGACATGCGCCTGGTGACTGATGCTTCACTCGTGACTTCGAGGTTTGCCTACCCTGCATTGCATAGCGCTCGTGGGAATTAGCACCAGGCTTTACAGGCAGTACCATATCGCTTTCAGGGGGCTGTCACAGGCAAGTCTCTACCTACCAGAGTAATGGTAAGGCAGGGTTGGCTTTTAATGGACTGCAGGGCTAGGGCTTTACTAGGGAAGGGGGGCAACTGCCCCCAGGCAGGAGAAGGGGCTACAGGTCTAGGGCTCCACTGGGGATTATGAGTGGGGAAGGTTGCACTCAGACACGACTGGGGTCGGATGTGGGGATTAGCATCCTCAGCTCCAGGAATCAGGGGAGAGAATGTTACAGATCTACACAACCCTCTTGGGGCCAGAATGAAAGGAGCACCAAGTGAAGAAGTGCTTCGCTTTACATTGTTGAGCTTACAAAGACTGTCCTTGTTCCAGTCGAGGGAGTGGGAGGGCATTTCAGGCTAGTCTCAGTTGTCCTTGGCATGTAGTGCACAGGGTGTGGTCGTAACATCACACACCTCGGTTTGTGGGGTTTCTGCAATCATACTGGGTTGCAGATTGCACACTCAGTCATGGGAGACATCTGCAGCCTACAGATGGGGAAGAGGCATTGTGGAGATATGCAAGGGTGCTGGGAGGTGGGATATGTGTTTAACTTTGTAAATGGCCAGTGGTTTCAAGACGGGGAGGGTTGAGGTTCACATAGGTCATAGGCACATCCACTTCAGAATATCCAAGGGCTAACAAATGAATATGCACTGCAAAGACAACAGGATCAAGGAATACAGGGGGTGGATTGAGAGGCCTGTGAGGGAGGGAAACCTGAATAATAAACTCCTCCAGGATGATGGGAGGGATTTCCATATTTACAGAGGGTCACAAGCTCGTCTTGCAGTGTGAGTTCTGCAGCGATGGCACAATATAAATTTAAAATGAGGAGAAGCTGTGCAGGTGAGGGCTCTGCAAGTGGATTGAGGAGCAGGTGCATGCACTGGGGTGGCTGAGTAAAGGAGCACCCAACTTAACTGTGCATTCCCAGCTGAGACATGTCAGGAACCTTTCAGTGACAGTGTAGGGCATCAGGAAAGTGAAGCAATGATCTCCAATTATGCGAGACTAAACCCACAGTGTAGCAATAATTGATCTCTTTGTTTTAACTCCTTGTTCACAGTGTGGAAATTGCCCAGAGTAATAACAAACTTCATAGCAATTGGGCAACTGGGCAGGTTCCAGAAACCTGTTAGAAATTTTACGCTGAATGGTTCACAGGAGAGAAGCCTCAGGCCCCTGCAAAAAATCCCATCTTCTGACTAAACATTTACCCCATATTTATTCCCAAGAGTGTAATACTGGAGTGCAGTGAATGAAGGTCCCAGCGCCTGGACTGAAAGCGGCACTTCCAATTGCCAGGCCAAAGCAACATCATAGCAGTTGGTCATGTGGCGGAGGTGGTTGGACCTTGATACGATCCCTCACTGGCCATCATTTCATGGGTGAGCACTCTTCAACACGGGAACAAAGCACTTGAATTCAGATTCACTGATGAGTCACAGACTGACAGAAAGAGGACCCTTGGAGATTAATGCTGATTCTTGTCTGTTTCTCATTGATGCTGCAAAAGGGAGACCATCAGGAAAATGGAGCCTGGGTTTATCGCTGCCTGCATTATCGCTTACAGCAGAGAAGAAGGAGAAGATTGTGACAGAGGCACCTAGACCACCAAAGGGAGGAGCAAAACCCTCAAGACCAAGGGGCAGCAGGGATCCCTCCGGATGCAGGGGATGAGGCTCACAGAGACGTCATGCGTAAGCAGCTCACGAGACCAAGGGTGTACAGAACTTGCATTTCTTATCTGCAAATGAGCAAGAACCAGTGTCACTGACAGCTCTGCATGTCCAGGAATCTGTTGACTCACATTTGCCACGTTCTCCACATTTGCCACATCTCTTGATGCCACAACGACTGGGAGGGCATTCATTGCTGGTGGTTGTGAAAGGAACCACCACTCTGAACTTCTATGGCAGTGGTTCCTTCCAGGTCTTCACTGGGGACCTCTGTGGGACCTCTCAAGCATCCACACACAAATGCATTCATGAGGTCACAGATGCCCTTTTTGCCAAGGCCCACAATTATGACAACTTCGACAGAGATCAAGCAAGCCAGGACGCCAGAGCACTGGCTTTTGCTGAGATTTCCAGATACCCACAGGTGCAGGGTGCCATTGATTGCACTCATGTGGCTATAAAAGTTCCCTGTCAACAGGTACTCTAAAACATAAACTGGAAAGGCTACCACTCACTCAATGTACAGCTGGTCTGCAATCATAAGAAACTGATCGTGCAGGTTTGCGCCAGATACCCTGGAAGCTTCAACGACTCACATCTCAAGTAGATCGCAGACCCTGGACATCTTCAAGGGACCACATAGGATCCAGGGCTGGCTCCTCGGTGACAAAGTGTACTCACAAAGGACGTGGCTGGTGATGCCTGTACGATGGCCTCAGACTCCTGCAGAGAGGAGGTAAAATGAGGCCCATGCCACTAACCAAGCATCGGTGGAGCACACCATATGGATCCTAAAGATGCTATTCTGATGCCTGGAGACTAATTAAGGGCCTTAAATAGCCACCTAAGGGCCACTTAAGGGCCTCATCTTACTGCTGCTGGTATTCAGCTATGGGCAGGTGGTGGGTTCATTGCGCAGGAAGACCGCCCAGCATATCATTCCAGGCTTGCCTATGGCCCACTGGGGCTGGGGAAGGGGTGTTACTCATTCATAGGCATTCTGTGCCTCATTGAGGGATCGGGAACGGTGGTGGAGGGGAGGTGGATGTTACTGAAATCTATTCCCCTGCCCTTACTTCCGTCCTGCTTCGCCAGCAACCCTCTCCCTCTGCCCTGTTGGCTATCTCCTCTTGCCATCCCTGTCCTGCCCACACCCCACCTGGGATTTGGCGGTGATCCTCAAGGTAGACCCGAGTGTTGTACTGCTCCCCGTGGCCCTTCCAGCCCTGGAGATCTGCTGGCCTCTAATTGGCCTGCATCTCTTGAGGGTGGGATTTCCACCCTACCAGGGCTTGATTGCCTGAGAGGCCCGACGCTGTCCGAGTAATTGCCTGATTGCGTGTTGACTGTGCCGGGCTCCCCAGAGAGAAGCGACAGGAGTTCCCACTCGTTCTCTAACCAGCTTGTGGAGCCCCCTTTGCACACATTAAATTTGCACAAAGTTTCTGATTAATTACCTTTGTTCAGAATTGGAAAAAGTTTGAGATGTAACAGGTTTAGAGCAGGTATAGAGGCAAAGAAAGGAGGGGAGAATAGAACCAAAGGGAATGCTTTTGATAGGTTGGAAGATAGGCAAGATTAAGTGACAAATAGGATGATGGTGCAAGGCTAAAAGGAGTGATAATGAAGAAGTAAAGAAACAAAAGATGTGTCTTCAACCATGTTTCCACTCCTGCAAGAAGCCTGAAATATCTCTCATTCAAGTCACACATGACATTCTCTGTGACTGTACCCATGGAACATTATCCCCTCATTCTTCTCAACCACATTATAATTTCTTACATGGTTGACCTCCAGTGTGTTTCTTATGTGATCCAGCTGAGTAGGTCTGCCTTCACCTGATTTCACTCTTATCTAACTAGTCAAAGGTAGAGAATCAACTCCCTATAATGGCTTTGTTTCTTGTCCTTGCAGCAGGGTCAGGACTTCCACTCATCTCAGTTGGCAAGACATCATTCATTGTCCTTTGATAAAAAATTCAAACACGAAGCAACCTCATTTCAAGAGATGCTTCCCTGCTTTAAATAGACCTTGGAAGTCACACTGGAAATTGCATGCGGCACTTGGGCAGAATGCCAAATTTGCTCTGCAGTCATTGTGTTGAACTTGATGTATGCAGAACTATGGCAAAATTAGAACATTTATTACCGCAGTCATTCATTGGTGGATTGTACACTACTGACATCTTGCATTATTGCTCCAACTACTCAGACATAGATATTTAGTGGAAGGACTATTTTCACTTCATTTGAGAGTTCGTTTGAATGTTGCTGTTTTACTCCATGTCTGTTTGCAGGAACTGACACAGGTATGAGTATGCACTGCAGTCTAGGTGCAACCTTATTCCAGCTTGGGGATACTCATTGCAATACTGGGGTTTATCAAGCCCTGAAGGTCCACTCCCTGTACTTTTGAACATCCTGAGAAATGCTTTCTTGTTTTCCTGCTCCAAAGTGTCCCACAGACAGACTTAAAGCTACATCAAAGCTGTTGTGCTCAGTAGCAGATTTCTTCTTGGAGAATCTGTCATTTTCTTTTCAGTTGACTGTCAAATTCTGCTGGATCCTTTGCCAAATTCAGTCATACAAAGTCAATGTGATGTTAAAAAACAAGTAGATCATTCATAAATTTCCATGTTTCTTTTGAAAACCACTTAACAAACACCTAGCAAACAAAGGGTTTTAAAACTCAGGAAAGGTGCAGGTAGGTGTGCGAGTGGTTTAAAATTTATTTAGAGGAAACGTCACTTTAGCCTTCTTCCAATGCACCCACTTCTGGTTTTATCAGAGGAAGATTGCCAGGAAAGTGACTAATCTGCTGTCCAAAGGCAAATCCATAATTTAACTATGATCATGAGGATTTATGGCTCAAACTCTAGCTACATTGTAGATGTAATGCCTGTGAGCTGAGTTTCCCAGGGCTCAGGAAACCCAGCAGCTGAAGGGAGGCTAGAGTGACTACAGCCATCAGCTAAGTGCCTTTACAGCATTACTTGTGGTCCAGGAGGAACAGGACTGTTGCCCTAGGACGTCCTTGCTGATTACCATTCCCTATGGTCTCCTTAGTGACTGGACGCCCAAACCCTGAGATCAAACTCCTGTGATCTATCCATGGCACCTCTTTGGTCCCACCCCTCAGCTGCTACTGCCTCCCCCGCAACCGATTGAGCTGCCCCTCACCTCCCTCCCACTAAAGCTTTCGACCCAAGACCAATCTCTCCCTTCCCCGACATTCCCAGTCCAATCTCTCTGACCCTTAACCAATCTCTCTGTGGATCCTGATGTTTTTCATACCCGCTTGTCCAATATCTCCACAGCCACCCTCATCTCCACTACCTTTGATGCTACGGCAATCTATTCAAGGCTCCTCCACACCACTGACTCCAAGTCCCATGATCTCCTCTTGCCTTCTATCACCTTCCTTGTGCCTGGCTGAAGCCTGATACCATTGGCCTTCTCACCCAGCTAGTGACAATCAGCTAGTCTCCAATCTGGCTGGCTGCTGACTAAGTAATGGTGTCTAGAAATTTAAATCAAGTGCTGGCCTTTAATTTAGGAGGACTTCTGGGACATGTATACATACATGTTTCTCAGCAGCTACACTACCCATAACCCCAGGCTTTACCCCAGCCTGACCGTAAATCTCGCGGCTTTAATGTTGGGTCAGTGCATTAAGTTACACTACACAGGAGTTATTTTGGTGAAAAGATGAAAACAAGTACTTATTGGGTGCCATGCTAATAAGACTTGCTTGCTCAAGAGTCGGGTTTTAGCACATAATTTTGGGCCTAATTGCTGATTGTCTCAGTTTGATTTTGCCTGGAGAAACTAAATCAGACACCTGCAGGTGCTGATTTGACACAGTTTTCATGGACCTCCACTGAAAGTGTGGACTGGACTGACTGGCACAATTTTTAGGATTGCTGAAGGACTGATTGACAGGACACAGGTTTTATACACAGCACGGGAGATAATGGTGGAGGAGGTGGGATGTCCTACTCCCACAAGGGAGAGAGTCCGCCTCCTGTCCCTTGCATCTATGGCAGCTGGTGCTGCTATGCTTGCCTCACCTTCTCCTCTCATTTGAGGAGGGCAAGAAAGATCACTAGCAAGATGCCCATGCCCAAGAATTTCCTCTCTCATGGTGGCATTTTTCACAAGTCCAATAACGTAGGGTAGCACAGCACACACTTTTTATAATTGAAGTCGTCAGAGAATTTCTGGAATAAACATTGGTAGAAAGTTATTCAAGGTGTACAATGCATCCTAGAATGTCCACCAATATGTTTCAAAAGTTCTCTTCAAACCTTCAGCAGCAAGCAAACTGTAAAAGTTGTTGTACTTTGAAGTAGCACTCAAAATCCTCTCAAACAACATGTTTACTCCTCTCTATTAGATGCTGATCAGAGAGTGTTAGCTCAACCAAACAGTCTGGTTAATGAGCTCGAGAAGGAAATTAAGTGACAGTCATCTTCTTAAAAATTCTTCAGCTGCTACTATTGCAACCTTTGACTCATTTACCAAGATGGTTTTGCACTAAAGAAGGACCAAATATGTATCTCATCTTAAGACCCCATCTTGGCCACTTCTGAGGCACTTTAGCACATAAAACCTCTGAGGAAAATCACCCTCTATGTGTTCACTCCCATATGTAATGTTAGGAACATGAGCAAACTGAATATGCATCCCATCAATCCGAGCTCAAAATAATTATTGCACCTAGACCTAAGTGCTTGTGCAGCGTTTAATCCTTAGAGCAAATTTAACCTCCAAATATAAGAATTTCATCTGACAATACTTTGGAATATTAATGAGGACTGGAATTGCTGCATCATTTTAAAGAAAATATATTCTGGAACTTAAATAGCTACAAATTTTGCGAGGTAAATTATGTTATTAATACCACTTCATTTTTAAAAGAAAGCTTTTATTTTCTGATTAAATGTTATTGTGAGTACACTGTTGTGAAGCAATAATTTGCTTTGACTATCTAATAAGTATGTACTATTGTGAAAGATTCCAACACTTTGTACCAATGGAAACTGTTTTTGGCTGGTACGAGCTATGTAATGGTGTTATATTTATTTTATAGAGACTTAATGCTCTAGCTGCTTTGGTTCGAGGCAAGCTCTTAAGTCTGCACCGAAGTATTGTGACTGCACTCATAACCGTTGATGTTCATGCAAGAGACATTGTCACGGAACTGGTGAAAGAGAAGGTATTTAGCATTGCAAGAAATTTTGCTGGTATGACCTGTGCCTCGTTGTTGAAAGTAATACTACTGCTGGTCTTTTTCACAGTTCTCAAAGTAATATTGAACACTAGTAAAAAATAGCAGTTAAGAACAACACATACCTTTCAACTTATTACATTTATGAACACAAATAATATTATGAACTGCAAGTAATTTACAGTAGCAAACTAAAAAAATTTGTCATGTGAAGATGGGTGTTTTTTTTCAATATTTTTGGGTGGTATTCTGTAAAGAAGGTTGTGGTGTGTCAGTGTGTCCTTTTGTGTGTCGGTATCCATGATTAATTAAACTGGTGGAAGGTTAGTAAAGACAGCTTGTCTGTATAACCTGAGAGATGAAAGGTAAAGGAGCTAGGAGCATGCATTTGTAATGAGAGGCCAAAGTGAAGTCAGAACCACAAGTAAATAAAAACAAAAAAACTGCGGATGCTGGAAATCCAAAACAAAAACAGAATTACCTGGAAAAACTCAGCAGGTCTGCAGCATCGGCGGAGAAGAAAAGAGTTGACGTTTCGAGTCCTCATGACCCTTCGGTTGAAGGGTCATGAGGACTCGAAACGTCAACTCTTTTCTTCTCCGCTGATGCTGTCAGACCTGCTGAGTTTTTCCAGGTAATTCTGTTTTTGTTCCACAAGTAAATAAGTTGGGTTTTAAAATTTGCAATAGGTGATAGGTAAGGACTTGACTTTTCAGTTGTTAAATTTCCAAGGAAGTTTAAGGGGCTTTTGCAACTTACATAGGTTTCATAAGTAAACAAAGGAAAGTTATTAAATTCTATTTGACTCGAAAGTGGAATAGGAATACGAGAAAGGTTTTTATATTTTGGAAAAGTTGAGTTCAAAAAGGTGCTTAAGACAATGGAGTCTAGGATGAAAGGGAAAAAAGATGTTTAAATAAAGATGCTTAGTTGAGTTGAGGTGGCTGTGCGGGGGAAATGTCCTGAGACCAGCTCTGTGCTGAGAAAAGTTGTGAATCTGAAGCAACCATCCAGTTTCAAGCCAGAAAAGTCTTTGTTTTCAGAAAGCAGTCTGTTTCTGAATTTCCTTTGGATTTCCACAGCAGAGTAGAGGAGAGAGAGAAGTTGTATGGTATAGTTCATTAAAGTAGCAGCAGTTTTTGCCTTGAGTAATATTACCAGATTATTTTGGCTAAAAATCTGTAAGGGAGCTGTTGCTAAGTAGTTTACTTGTGTACTCTGACCAAGTGGGTTTTTCTGGGGCAATGTTTTGTCAGCTGTTTCAACTGTATAGTTTTAATCTTGTGTGCTTAAGTTTTTTTTTCTTGTTCATAAATCTTTTAATCTTAAAATCCTATAAGTGTTATTGGGATTCTATCTTTCTGGGATAGTAGTTTTCCCCTTGTTTTCAAAATGCAATAAAAAAATTACGATCAGTAAGACGAGATTTGGCTTGCTCAGCGAATAGCATTAGCTGTGGTGGTAACAGTCATTTAATGCCCAAGTATCACATTGTTGTCTGCTTCAACTTTGTAAGGACATCTTATTTATAAGATGTTCCACATAGTAAATGTTCAGCATGATTATTGTTCTTACCGTTGTATGCTTTGTTTTGTTCACTTCATGATATATTATGTGGGATAAGAAGGAATATGGATCTGATGACCTACAGTGAAGAAATGCCTCTGATAAAAGTTAACATCACAATATCTGAGTACAAAGCATTACAAATAAAATCAGGGGAACTAGAGTTACTACTTGGAATGGAAGGACATGATGTAGCTTTAATGGAATCTTGACTGAGATGAACTGAAAACCAAATAATCCTCACTGTGGCATTTTCAGTAGGGAAAGAGAAGGATAATGGAGAAGGAGTAGTCTTGTTAAGGCTATACCATATATAGAACATTTTTTATTGATGGTGAGCTCAGGTGGGATCTCGCTGCATCAAGTTGAGACTAAATGAACCTGTTACCAATTTGGGATTTGATAAGATCTCCATAGAAACCAATAACTTTTATAAAGAGATTTTAACTTTCACTTATTAATTGAAAGAATAACATGACAAGATTTCATGTTTTTTTAAAACTTCTACTCTATTAAATGACTAAGAAATGACTATTAACTGCACACTTTTTCTAGGTGACCTGTACTTTAAACTAGAGAAAGTGACATTCCCCTTCACCTTCTCCATGGAATTACAGTCATTAGCAGACAGTCCTCAGTTGCTCCTATATTCCAGTTGGTTCCTGTATCCCCATTTCACCAAGTAATAACTTTGAGTGACTGTCTCCAGGGACTTTCCTCAATTTTTGGAGAGTTTCTTAAATCCACCACCAGCATGATTATTCTTATCCCTGACCATGCCAGGAGAAATCTCTCAGAATCCTTAGATGGGTGCAGGATTCATCTTTTCAACTAGAAACTGACCTGTCCCCTTACCTAATGACCATAAACTTGTTCAAAAGGACTAAAATTGGTCGATGCATTAGGAGCATCTCAAATAGCAAATAACAAGAATGGAATTCCTGTGTTCCCAATCCTGTGGATAATCCTGACAGTATGCTCTCATCATAGTTTTTAAAAGTTTGCTGCCATCTTTCCAAAGCTCTTTGTGACTCCAGATGATAAGCCGTTGACTTAAACTGTTTTATACCCAGACTGTTCATTATTTCCTTAAGCTGTGACATGAAATTTGATCCCTGATCTGATTGTATTTCTTTAGGTAAACCATATCTTGTAAAACATTTAATTAACTCCTCCACAATCTTCTTAGTTATAATATCTCTTAGGGGTATAGCTTCAGGAAACCTGTTATACACATGCATTATTGTCTGAAAATACTGCCTTCTACTTTTAGCCTTAGGGTGAGGTCCTACACGATCAATCATGATCCTGGTAAAAGGTTCATCAAATGCTGGTACTGGGATAAGAGGTACCAGCTTAATCACAGCTTGTGATTTTCCTGTTATTTGACATGGCTGACATGTTCTTCAGAATTTGACTACATCCCTATGCAATCCTGGCCAAATAAAAAACCTCTGTATCTTTTCCTGTGTTTTCCTAATTCCTAAATGTCCCCCCATTGAATTTCATGAGCAATCCTCAGAATCTCATTCCTATAACTTAAGGGGATAACAATCTAATGCATCTCCCTCCAGCTTTCATTTGCTGAGGCAGGATCTGACCTCCACTTTCACATCAAAATATCTCCCCAAAGATAATAGCATATTGGAACACATTTTGCTTCTGTTTCTGAATAAGCTTTCTGATATAACTGCTTTAATTGAAAATCATTTTTCTGTAACTCCACTAACCTCCTTGAGTTAAACACTTGAGCTAAACTTTCCTGTGTTACTTCCTCCTGAACAATGTTATCAAACACAGTGCCAGCTAATTAGATTTTGACACCTTTTTCTTGCCTTTGAACTGCCTATCTTTCTCGTTTTTCTTGTTCTTCCCTATGGGCTTTTGATCTTGTTACAACACAATCAAGAAACAATCCAGGATGTTCCTTCTGTAACACCTTTTGTTGAAAATACTTCTACAGGCTGCTCAACTACCATAGGCATCACCCACATTTGTGATCCAGCTATATCATTACCCAGAATAAATTGAACCTCTGCAAAGGGCAATTTTTCCACCACTCCAACCATAACTTCACCTGCCTTCCATTTGCTCTTTAAATTTACCTTCCACGACAGAATAGATTTAGCAACTCCATGAACCCCACCTATTATTATCTGCACCTGAACAACAAATATCGCTATTCCACAACATTAAAGATTGATGAGCTCCTGTGTCTGTTAAAATTTTAACATCTTTACCTACTCCACGCAGTACACATGGAAAGACTTTCCTTTTATGCACGAAGGGCAGAATTTTATGTATGACGTGCGCGTGGCAGACAGCGCACGTCAGAGCATAAAATGTTGCGTGCTGACGTCAGGCAAGCATGCCGATGTCAGCGCGCGCCACCGCGATATTTAGCTGGGTGGGCGCTATGAAGTGCAATGCACACCTGCCCTTAATTAAAGGCCTTGTTAAGGCCCTTAACTCAGCAATCAATGCTGATTTTGAGGCGCCCATGCGATCTTCGGCTTGGCGCATGGGCACAATGGGCAGGCGGGTAAGTGATTTTTTAACAAACCTCATCCATGGGCAGGATATGTGGGCTCAGAGGGGTTGTTAATGTTTTATCTGAAGTATTTATTGCAGAAAGTGTTTTAAACTTGCCTGTGTGATTGTTAGCAGTTCTGATCGATTTCCAAAAGCTTTCTCTGTACTTTGAAACTTCAGCTCACCAGTCTGCAGACAATAATCTTTTTTGGGCCTGCAGCTTTCCGGAGGCCTCAGTTTAGCCTGGGGGTATGGGTTCTGACATCTCCACTGGAGGCAGCTCTTCTGAGGCGGAAGGGAGGGCTAGAGTAAGGAGAAGGCTAGGAGTGAACAATCAGCCTCTAGGGGAGGCGCAGGGCCAAGAGGTTGTCCAAGGTGGAAGGGGCCGCAGAAGACGCTACAATCCTGCTGCTAGGGTATACAGGTGGCGAACAGCTACCTCAATATGACTGTGGTGCAGTGCCGAAGGAGGTTCCAAATGTCAAGGGGGACAGTGAACTATATCTGTCAGATGATTGACCCTGAAATCTCCTTGAACTGTGTGGATGGACACCCCATTGCCAACGGCTCTGAAGGTCACAGTTGCCCTCCACCTCTATGCATCTGGCTCCTTCCAGGGCTCGGTGGGTGATCTTGGCTATGTCTCCCGATCAGCTGTCTGTCCACATTTGTGTCAAGCAGGTTACTGATGCTCTGTTCAGACATGCATTGACCTTCATCCACTTCTGCTGCGACCAGGCAAGTTAGGCACAGTGAGCCAGAGGCTTCGCGGCCATCGCAGGCTTCCCACGCGTCCTGGGTGCAATAGACTGTACATGTGTGGCCATCAAGGCACCAGCAGGTGAGCCCGGTGCCTTCGTCAATGGAAAGGGCTTCCATTCCATGAATGTGCAGATAGCTTGTGATCACAGGATGCAGCTTCTGCAAGTCTGTGCAAGGCACCCAGGCATCTCCCATGCCGCCTACATCCTCAGACACTCTCAGGTGCTAGGGCTCTTCACTGCTCCAGCTCGGCTGGATGGATGGCTGGTGGGTGACAATGGCTATCCCCTCAGAAGGTGGCTCATGACGCCTCTCCGCCATCCAAGAACAGAAGCTGAGGAGCACTACAATAGGAGCCACAGCACCACAAGGGCTGTGGTGGAGAGAGCCATCGGTCTTCTCAAGATGCACTTCTGTTGCCTGGACCACTCAGGGGGCGCACTCCAGTACCCCCCAGATTGCATCTCTGTGATAGTGGTAGCATGCTGCACTCTGCACAATCTTGCGCTGGAAAGGGGGGATGCAGTTGATGATGAAGACCTTGACGCAGTGAATGAGGCTGCACATGATGAATCCAGCAGTGGCTCAGAGGATGAGGAAGCACAGGGGAATGATGAGGGGCAACACGCCAACCTGTTACTACACCAGGGAGGCAGGGACATCCGGGAAACCTTAATCCAACGAATCTTCAGCTAGCTCCACACACGTGGATCTGCAGGAACAGCATTGCCTGGCGCTTCCACATGTGGCACTTAGGTGCTACATCTTCCACCTCATCAGCTGCAACTAAGGGCTTAGTACATAAACATCAATGTCCACGTAAACACTCATGATATGTCTGTGAAACATACAAATGCAGCACAAAGGAAACACCCTCAGCCATGGTCACAAATGTGGACTTTATGCAGACGGCAATCAACTCCATGCCCACCCCAGCCCACTCCCGCCCAGCCTGCTAGACATAAGTAAGATAAGGCCCTATATCTTCTATTCCTAGACAAGTCTTAGCAATTGCCAAAGCCATCTTGCAGTCTCACCACTTCTAAAATATCTCACCAGCTCCTGAATTCAAAGTGCTTCTCATACTCGTCACTTCAGATTCACCAATTCCAAACCAATCAAGGAATTAGAAATATTTTTATCCCGCTAGAGCCCCAAAGTTTTATGACATAGCAGTTGGTAAAGGCTGTTATTTAAAATCCCAGAGGGAAAAGGCTTACAGGCTTTGATGTTACATGTCTCTGCCCTGCACACTTAAAACTGCTATCTGTCATACCCAGCACATCTCTTTGAATGTAAATTTTCATTGTATCACCAGTCCCTTTGAACTCCACCTCTTCGAACAATAAAACCCCTTTCATAGTACCAATTTTATTAGTAATATAAACATTGCTTGGTGTCTGCTAGCTAGATGCAAGCATCACTCTCCTCTTGAATGCTCTGTTCAACAAAATGCAAATGTACCTCTACCTCTCTGCTTACATCACAAAACTAGTATACATCAAACTACCCAGATTTGCTGGCTTTAATCCAATTAAGACACACCCACAGACTAAACCTCTATTTATAAAAAAAATAATTTCCAATATCATTATACACATAAATGGCTTCATGACAGGGAGACTCAGAATCTACTCATTGAAACTCAGAGACTGCTGCCATTGTCTCCAACCACTTTGCACTTTCTTCACAGTAAACAATCTAAGCCTTCCTTCGATCTCTATCATAATCAAGCCACCCAGGCTTACTGTCGTGGAAAACTGCAGAACAGGTCACATGACCCCCTTCATTTACCCTAAATTTAAAGTTACGCCCTGAAATATAATAATTTTATAAAGCTTATAATAGTAACAGAATTTACAGCAAACACACAGATGGCTGTGGATGAATTAGAGAGGTCTGCAGTAGTAACAAAGTTGAAATAATGTACCCATCCCAGGAAAAGATGAATTGCTATTTTTGCTTCAGTGTACTGAAGCAGGAATAATGTGTTTTAAGGCTAGGGGAACATTTGACAAATAGTGGCTGTAACCAAACCTGGGCCACATTGAAAATAAAGAAAGCAGCCCAAGATAAGTGTTAGACGGAATATTAGCCATTTTGAGTTGAATGAAAAGGCACCTAAGCCAGTTTAATTGATGATAAATTGGGAAACCAAACCATGAACTGACCTTGAGAGATATCAAAACACAAGATACTAAGAGTGCAGGTTAAACACATTCCAACTAAGACTAAAGGGGATGAAATTAAAAGACTGGGAGTTTCATGGATAAATGGAGAAATTAAAGAAAAATTATATGTAAAAAAAGACATGGTAGAAGGAAACCTATGAAAAATATAATAGGTAAACTCAGGCAGAAAAGCACGTTAGCCCGTTAGTCTGCACTTTCAGTGTTAAATGTTGGGTGGGAAAAGTGAAACCTGGCAGTTAAAATTACCATGGGCCCATTCTCCCACTGGTGGGTATGATTCTAACTGATACCAGGGGTTGCCCACTGGTAACCAGATGGCAGTTAAAATACCTACATATTTTGACTTTACATGTAATGTCACTTGAAAATTGGATACCAAGATATTTAACAATGTGAAACAAGCTTGCTTAAGTTACTAGTTTTTCTGTTAATGATAACCAGTGTTTCACTGCATCGTAGGTGGATACAGTAAATAATTTTGAGTGGCAGAGACAGCTACGCTATTACTGGGATCTTGATGCAGACAACTGTGTGGCTATGATGGCCTTATCTAATTACACATATGGCTATGAATACCTGGGAGCATCCCCTCGGCTGGTTATCACACCACTTACTGTAAGTATATTCAGTGAAGATGGTAATTACCTGAAATATAAAATAAGGAGAAAATAATAGTAGGAGCAATAATAGCATAATGACTAGATATTTTTGCTGGAACTGGTGGGAACAGTGTGAAAATTCAGTACCTTTTTCGTGGTAAAAGGACTGCCTAGTTTTCTGGTGGTGGCGCTAAGAAGGTAATGTTGAAACTTGAGGAAGAATGGTGGCCCCATCACATAATATGAATCTTTCCATGCAGTTTGTGATAGGTTTATCATGTCCTAGCATAACATTAAAAAAAATGTATAGAGCCTCTTCCATCAGGCATTCTCAGGCCTAGCACAGTGAGGCAAGACTAGCAATTTACCTAAAGTCTGAAATTGCCCACAGTGATTGGCCAGGCTTTATTATGTTCTCCATTTTGCCAATGTTGACTAGGAAAGGTAATCTGAACTTATTTGCATATCTGAATTAGAGAATTGTTGCCAGCAGGGAAAATTAATGAAACTATGTAAAAAGACTGGTTATCTGTACAGCCAGCAAGAAAGCATGCTATCTAACAGGATGATATTCAGCCTGTTTTATAAATGGGAAACATTCATTCTGTGTTCGTCTTTCTGTGCAATGTTTGTAATATATTCAGAAATATAACTGACTAAGTTGTCTTGGTTATCTTAGGACCGGTGTTACCTCTGCCTCATGGGAGCCCTACAGCTAGACCTAGGAGGAGCTCCAGCTGGTCCTGCTGGTACTGGCAAAACAGAAACTACCAAAGACCTTGCAAAGGCCCTGGCCATCCAGTGTGTTGTTTTTAATTGCTCTGAAGGCTTAGATTATAAAGTGAGTCAATGATTGGTCCCATGAAAATATAATTTTCATAATATTATTGTGATTTATTGTAAAAGGAAGGTTAATAGTGGGGTTTGGATTAGTTTCTCAGTGCAGATGTGTGTGTGGGGGGGGAATTAAATGAATTGGAGACAGTTGGTCTGGAGCTTTTGAGTTATCAAAAGGGAGGCTAGGTTTGAAATGCTAAATATGTAAACATGGCTGAAGTTTTAGAATGTGAGGTGTGAGGAACATTTGCATTTTTAGATACATTAGAGTAGTTTGAATTTCAAAGAAATGGTAGGATGTTACACCAAGCCATAAGAATTGTGTTTATTTTTCCCAAAGGTTACTGATAATATGAGTACTATGAAAGATTTATATTATGAGAAAAATAAAATTGCAAAGACATATTGGAATAATGGAATTTACATTAAAATTGGAGAAATATGTATAAAGGAGATGAGGTTATGTGTAAGGGGAAGGCATTCTAAGATCTAACACAAGTGTAAAAAGCCTCTAGCCTCTATGCATCAAGTAGCTGTCTACAGGAAACAAAGCTAAGAAAATTCACTTTGAATATCACTGTCCAGGGTATTGTGTGCTTTGCCTGGGTCTGTTAAGATCCATTTGTTTTTACTGTTGCCTTAACGGAGGTATAACTGGGAGCCAGATTATTTAGGAGATATTATAGTAGTAATTTGTAGACCTATGTATGCTTAAAATCTTTTATTTTATTAATAAATGTTTAATTTAGTTTTGTATAATACCTCAACACCTCTGTGGACTTATTACTATTGAATCCAAGACACGCATCCTGAAATAAAATACAAATCACAAAACAGTTGTGCAGCTGCTTCAAGTTTCCTTCTGGGATTTGAGAAGCTCGGCATTTACCAGCCACTGTGTCATACCAACCAGAACTGGAAATTTCATTGAATGTGAAAACAGAACTTCTGAATCTTTTTAAGCATACATCATTATGCATTTAGTAAAGGGTATTACATCATATGTAACAATTATGGACATAATCCTTTCATTAGCAAATTTATTTTTTGATAGACAGTCACTATACTATGTAGTAAGTTAATGCACAATGAATATGTTCTCCTGCAGATGATGGGGCGCTTCTTCAGTGGTTTAGCTCAGTCAGGAGCCTGGTGTTGCTTTGATGAGTTCAACCGGATTGATATTGAAGTACTTTCTGTCATTGCACAGCAGCTCATCACCATCAGAAATGCTAAAGCAGCCAAGGTACCATAGTATTCTGACACTAATCAAGCTTAATAATAAGCAGGTCATAATTTTGTGTAATAACATGGGGAGGGGATGGCATAGTGGTATTGTCACTGGACTAGTAATCCAGGGACCTAGCGAGATGCCCCACAGACCCGAGTTAAAATCCCGCCACGGCAGGTCGTGAAATTCAATAGAAATCTGGAATTAAAATTCTGATGATGACCATGAAACCATTGTCAAGTAAAAAAACTCATCTGGTTCACTAATGTCCTTTAGGAAAAGAAATCTGCTGTCCTTACATGGTGTAGTCTATGTGTGACTCCAGACCACAGCAATGTGTTTAACTTTTAAATGCCCTTTGTATTGGCCAAGTAAAGCCACTCAGTTGCATCAAACTGTTAAACAGTCAAAAAGGAATGAAACCAGAAGTACCACCCGGCATCGACCTAGGGACCTGAAACCACAAGGACGAACTCAGCCAAGTCGACACTACAAAATCTTCCTTACTAACACCTGGGGGCTAGTGCCAAAATTGGGAGAGCAATCTCACAGACTAGTCAAGCAACAGCCATGGTCACATTCACGGAATCATACCTTACAGATAATGTCCCAGACACCACCATCGCCATCCCTGGGCATGTCCTGTCCCACTGGCAGGACAGACCCAGCAGATGTGGCACCATGGTATACAGGCAGGAGAGAGTTGCCCTAGAATACTACATCATCAATTCTGGCCCCATGAAGTCTCATGGCATCTGGTCAAACATGAGCAAGGAAACCTCCTGCTCATTACCAAGTACAGCCACACCTCTCCCTAACACCCCCCTCAGCTGATTAATCAGTGCTCCTCCATGTTGAACACCACTTGGAGGGAGCACTGAGGTTGGCAAGGGTGCAGAATGTATTCTGGGTGGGGGACCATCACCAAGAGTGGTTCAGTAGTACCACTACAGACCGAGCTGACCAAGTCCTAAAGGACATAGCTGCTAGACTGGGTCTGCAGCTGTTGGTGAGGAAACCAACAAGAGGGAAAAACATATTTGACCTCATCCTTACAAATCTTCCTATCACAGATGCATGTCCTTGACAGTATCGGTAAGAGTGACCACCACACTCCTTGTGGAGACTAGGTCCCATCTTCGCACCTAGGATGCCCTCCATCGTGTTATGTGGCATGACCACCATGCCAAATGGGATAGATTTCCAACACGTCATGAGGCGCTGTGGGTCATCAGCAGCAGCAGAAATGTTCTCAATCAAAATCTGTAACCTCATGGCCCGGCATATCCCCCACTCTACCATTACCACCAAGGCATGGGCCAACCCGGTTCAATGAAGAGTGCAGGAGGATGTACCAGGAGCAGGAGCAGACATACCTAGAAATGAGGTGTCAAACAGGTGAACTACAACACAGGACTATTTGGGTGTGTGAGACTGGATGTTATTTTTAAAATATTTTGTTGAATATTGTGTTATTCTGTGAAGAAGGCTGTGTGTATAAATGATTTGATTAAGCTGGGGTGAAGTTACTAGAGACAGGTTGTCTGGGAGGTCAGACATGAAAGGTGTTAGGTGTGCATTTGTAATAAGATATTATGGTGGGTTTGAGGTACAAGTAAATAGGTTGGATCTGACATTTGCATTTTTAGGTAAGTTGAGAGTTCATTTGAATATCAAAGCAAAGTCAGAAGTGACAAACATTTTTGCATCTTAAAGGAGATCCATGGGAACCAGAAGGGGATAAAATACATTTTATTGATCGAAAGCAGAGACAAAATAGAAACATGAAAGATGTTATATTTGGAAGGATTTGAGTTTCAAAGTGGTATGAGAACAATGAAGCTTGAGATGAAAAGGAGAAAAAGGTATTTTCAGACTTGGGCTGACAAGTGAAAAGTAACACTTGCACCACACAGTGCTAGGCAATGACCATCTCCAATAAGAAAGAAACTATCGCACCTTGACATCCAAGGCATTGCCATCATTGAATCCCCCACTATCAACATCCTTGGGGTTACCATTAACCAGAAACAAAACTTGATTAGCCATATAAATACTGTGGCTACAAGAGCAGCTCAGAGGCTAGGAATCCTGTGGCGAGTAACTCACCTCCTGACTCTCCAAAGCCTGTCCATCATCAACAAGGCACAAGTCAGGATTTTGATGGAATAGTCTCCATTTGCCTGGATGAGTGCATCTGCAACAACCCAGGACAAAGCAACCCATTTGGTTGGCACCCCATGCACAACCATTCACTCCCTCCATCACCAGTGACATCATCTACAAGATGCACTGTAGGAACTTGCCAAGGGTCCTTAGACAGCACTTTCCAAACTCATGACCACTACCATCTAGAAGGACAAGGGCAGCAGACACATGAGAACACCACCACCTGAAAGACCCCCTCCAAGCCATATACTATCCTGATATGAAAATATATCGCCGTTCCTTCACTGTTGCTGGGTCAAAATCCTGGAACTTCCTCCCTAACAGCACTGTGGTTGTACCTACACATCGAGAATTGTAGTGGTTCAAGGAGGCAGCTCACCACCATCTTCTCAAGGGAAATTAGGGATGGGCAATAAATGGTGGCCTCGCCAGCGATGCCCTTATCCCATAAATGAAAAAAAATCCACTGGGCTGAGGGGAGAGGCTTCTTTTGATCAGAGGCTATCATTTTGGTAGAAGAGAAGTGGAAGCTTTGGAAAACAATGTAAACAGCCTTGACTCTAGTTTTTGCTGCTCTTACAGTGAAGTAAATAAGTGAAATAATAGTCTAATTCCACTGTCTTGTTGGCTGTGGCTCAGAGGCAGCATGTCTCATCTTTTGAGTCAAAAGTTCATGGGTCAAGCACTACTTCAGAGAATTGAGCTCAGTATTTGGGCTGACATTTCAGTGCTGCTCTGCCAGAGCTGCTGTCTTTTGGATGAGATGTTAAACTTTGGTCTTAGGTTGACATAAAAGATCTCACGGCACTATTTGAAGTAGCATAGGCAATTTTTTCTGGTGTCTGGCCAATATTTATCCTTCATTCAACACCACAAAAACAATTAATTCAATAATTTACTTCAGTGCTGTTTGTGGAATCTGTCTGTGCTAAGATTGGCTGTTGCATTTCCCTTTATTACAACAGTGACCATATTTCAAAAGTGCTTAATTGGCTGTGATGTGCTATGGGACATTCTGAGGATGATAAAAGCACTATGGAAATGCGGGTTCTTTTCCTTTTTGCCCATTCCTTGATTGCTGTCCATTGATCCTTGTTAGAAATTATATATCAATAGGTGAGATGACTCAAGTGGGAAGCAGTTCCTATGGAGCTGTCAAGAAGATATTGAGAATGCCTATAATGTTATTGGAAATTATTTTAATATAGAGTTCTAGAGGTGTGTGTGTGTCTTAATTGGATTAAAACCAGCTGGTCTAGCGGCTTTGATGTATAGAAGAGAAGTAGGTTTGAAATGTTATTTAGGTAACTTACAAGGTGAAATATAAAGGGGGAAATTTGCATTTTTAAATAAACCATTCAAAAGAATGGGTGAAATATTACACCTAGCCAGAAGAAGCCAAACAATGTGTTTACTTTTTCCATAGCTGACTAATAAAATTGGTATTATGAAAGGGTCTTATTATTAGAAGAGGTAAAGTTCAAAAGGCATTCAAAGAGGAAAATATGTATAGAGGAAGAGAAATCTGTTGGTACAAATAGGAGGGCTTCTAAGATCTAAAGCCTCCAGCCCTTAAGGCTCAAGCTGCTGTCTGCAAGAACCCAGAGCTGAAAGAGACTCATTTTGAATGTGACTGTCCAGAGTGTGCTTTGCCAGGAGTCTCTTTAAATCTGTGTTTTACTGTTGCCTTAACGGAGGTGTAACTAGGGGAAGAATTTTCTGGCTGGTGGGGAGGGCAGAACGGAAGCGGGTGTGGGCGGGCATGGACCCGATTGCTGCCCGTGATCGGCTCCTTGCCGCCATTTTATGCAGGTGGGCCAATTAAGGCCCACCCAGCGTGAATTGCGGCTCTCAAGGACAGAGGGAGTGGGTGGGTGGCGGTGAAACTGCAATGACTGCCGGGTCCAATGGTGACCCGGCGGCCTGTTTTAAAAATTTGCTGCAGCCTTTCAAAGGCTGCAAATCATGGCAAGTGGAAGGGCTCCCCAGAGTGCTGTTGGTGAGCAGAACAGGCAGGAGGGGAGGGCAGGGGGGCACTGTGCCCTTCCTTTTTCCGATGATTGCCTTGCTCCCCTTCTGGAGGAGGTGACAGCATGACGGGAGATACTGGTACCCCAGGACAGGAGGAGGAAGCCCCCCTACATAACCAAACATGCCTGGAAGAAGGTGGTGAGCTCCCGCGATGTGTCGCAAGCACTTCAATGACCTGTTGCACTCAGGAAGGATGAGTACCATGTTGGCATTGGTCACTTAACCCAGCAGGTTGGCTTTCCCCCCTGGTATACCCTCGTGCCCCCCACAAGTCTGAGTGTAGTGACTGCATTGAATCATTGACAACTTGTGTCCTTCGCTGGATGGGCCAGCAGATATTGCCTAAGCTGATGTCACTGTGAGAGGGTGGTGAAGAGATGGGTTCTGCCCCAGCAACATGTGGTACACTGAGAATCACATTACTGTTTTGCTGGCTGAGGAAGTAATTGGCCTTGACTTTAATGCCTGCTAACATTTTATGGTAAGGTTCAGAGATGTAGAATGACTACATTGTTATTAAAGCTTTTGATTCTTGTGTAACCAACCATTAGTTGCCAGCTTCAGAAAACACTGATAACTGAATAAAATCTAAATAGAAAGTCAAAGTAAAATAATCGTTGTTTGGTTTCTTTTTCTGCAGCTTTCCCGTTTCATGTTTGAAGGTAGAGAAATCAAGCTAGTCATGTCTTGTGCTGCATTCATCACTATGAACCCTGGTTATGCTGGAAGAACAGAACTACCAGACAACTTAAAGGCTCTTTTTCGACCTATTGCAATGATGGTCCCAAACTATGCTCTTATTGCTGAGGTAATTGAACTGATGCTTTTGTTTGTCTTTTCCTTTTATTTTGGTCTGTATCATTGAAATAATGGAATCAATACCATTTAGTCAGCTGGGCTGAGGGACCATCTTCTTTTAACCTCGAGCCATTCTGCTCAATTGCTTTTTTCAAAACTATTTGAAGAAAAATTAGACTACAAATTTCAAAAACATTTTGCAGGTAACGTATTTTAGCAAGCGCAACATATGTCAAATAGATTGCAGCAGTTTAAGAAGGTCACTGACCAACACATTCATAAGGGCAGTTAGAGATGGGCAATATATGCTACCTTTGACAGTGATACCCACATCCTATAGATGATCAACAGAAATCTTGTGCTATTGTTTGTGTATTCATTGGTTCATAGGAGCAAGGTTAGACCGTTCACCACATCGATTTCCACCATTCAATTAGATAATGGTTGATCTGCACCATAACTCCATTTACCTGTCTAAAGTTTCTTCATACCCTTGCCAAACAAAATTGTTTTGAGATTTCAATTAAAGAAACACTTCCTGATATCCCTAAATGGCTTAATGCTAATTTTAAGGTTGTATGACTCCTTGCTCTTGACTTTCCCACCAGAGGAATTCGTTTCTCTCTATTTATGCTATCCACTGAGCCTCTTGAATCATAGCATGATTACAGCATGGAAGGAGGCCATTCAGCCTGTTGCATCCATGCAGGCTCTCTGCTAGTGTGACTCACCTAGTCCCTGCCTTTTCCCTGTAACCATGCAATTTTCTTTTCTCTTCAGAAGTTTGTCTCTTGAGTCAGAAGATTGTGGATTCAAGTCCCACTCCAGGACTTGAGCACAAAAATCAAAACTGACTCTCCAGTGCAATGCTGAGGAGTGCTGCTCTGTCATGGTGCTGTCTTTTGGATGAGATTGAAATCCTATCTCTCCTCTTAGGAAGATCTAAAAGATCGCATGGCACTATTTCAAAGAAGAGCCGGAGAGTTATCCCTGTGTTCTAGTCAATATTTATCAAATAATCAATATCTGTGATCTTTATCGCATTTCTGTCTGTGGAAGCTTGCTGTGCGCTAATTGACTATCATATTTCCTACGTCACAACAGTAACTGCACTTCAAATGTGCTTCATTGACAGTACATTGTGTGGTTGTGAAAGGCAAATGCAAATCTTTATTATTTTTACCCCTTTATTATTTTTACCCTTTAATCATCATAACCATCCAAATTAGTTCACCCCTTAATCTTCTATACTCAAAGGAATAAAAGCACAGTCTATGAAATCTGACCTGATAACTTAACCCTCTTAGCACCAGTATTACTCTGCTCACTGCACTCCATCCGTTCCAAGGCTGGTAAATCCTTCCTGAGGTTCAGCACCCAGAACAGAATGCAGTACTTTGAGTGGGATCCAAACAGAATTTTATTAAACTATTCTTTGTATTCCAGCCCCTTTGAGATAAAACCCAACATTCTATTCACCTTTATAATTATTTTTGAACCTATCCACTAGTTTTTAGGAACTTCTGTATATGGACCTCTAATTCTCCAAATTCCTCCACAGTTCCTAGCTTCTCATCATTTAGAAAATAAGGTGACCTACTTTCCTTAGGTCAAACTGAATGTTATCACCCTTCTCGACATTAAAGCAACCTGCCACAGTTTTATCCATTCACTTAATCTATCAGCTTTGTAATTTTCTGCTCCCGTCTACACCACTTAGTGCATCACCTAACTTAGTGTTGCCAGGAACTTGGGTCTATGGCTCTCTATTCCTTTGAGTAAGTTATGAATAAATATAATTAAAAGCCCCTGTGATCCCTGCTTTCCAGTTTTTTTTTGTGTGTTACAGGTCATTTTGTATTCAGAGGGTTTCGAATCTAGCAAGGTTTTGGCCAGAAAGATGACCCAGATGTACAAATTATGTAGTGAGCAACTGTCCCAACAGGATCACTATGACTTTGGTATGAGGGCAGTCAAGTCCGTGCTTGTCATGGCTGGGTAAGCAAACAAATTGACATGTTTAACTTTGGCTTTTAAAAAAAATGGAAAAATAAAAATAAACTTACTGGGGGTAGACTTGTTGCCCAGGTATAAAGCTGGTGACAGTTCAGATTAGCTAAGCATTAAAGGAACCATATGAATTTGAGTGAAATCAATGGAAATGAAAATTGAGTTATTCTGTCATGGGTGGCGCCTCCAGGAGTTTTATACTCTGAGCTCCAAGTTAAAAATCTGCCCCATGGTCTTTCAGATGGGT
This sequence comes from Carcharodon carcharias, assembly GCF_017639515.1. Classification (NCBI taxonomy): domain Eukaryota; kingdom Metazoa; phylum Chordata; class Chondrichthyes; order Lamniformes; family Lamnidae; genus Carcharodon; species Carcharodon carcharias. Next base: position 100,279,137 of record NC_054470.1, read on the forward strand.
TCTGGAAATTGAAGTGCAATAAATTGAGTCAGTGTTATAATATTGGTCTTGATGAACCGATTATTTAAATAAGTTCGGAAAGAGATAGCAGAGGCATTATTACATAGGGTGAAATTTTATGGCAGTGGGATTTTACGTTCCCGCCAAAGCCAATGAAGTTTGCTGCATTTTACGGCCCTGTTCCTGCCAAAATTGGGCCGTAAAATTCTGCCCATATATATAAAATTTATGAGAACAGGGAATAATGCTAAAGGACTGGTGAACAGCTAATGTGATTCGTATATTGAAAAGGGGAGACAGAATCTTGGAAGAGAACCATAGACCAATTTGTTGAGCATTGGTTGTCAGAAAGCTAATGAAACCCTTCCTCAAAGTTGTAATAAAATACATCTAGAAGCCGAAAATATAACAGTTAACATGGATTTCAAAATGGAAGATCATGCTAACTAATTTTATTGAATACCTGAAAGAAGTATCAGGAAGGGTCAATAAGGGTGATGCAGCAGGTGTTTTTGGATTTTCAAAAAGCTTTTGATAAGGCACCATAGGGTCAGATAATGTGGGAGTCCGGACAAACAGCGGAATGGATAGCAAGCTACTTCTAAAATAAAAAAGAGTAGGGTTAACAATTGTCACACAGACTGGCAAAAAACTGGGAGGTGGTGTTCCACAAGGATCGGTTTGAGTACAACAATTTACATAAATGATTTGGACTTGGGAATTTGAAGTATGCTTTTAAAATGTATGACGACATTAAATTGAAGGTATCATCAATACAGAGGAGGGCTATAACATCATACAGAAAGCTATTAATAAACTTGTCAAATGGATGTGCTATTACCAAATGTATTCAGTGTGGTAAATGTGAGGTGGTACATTTTGGTAGGAAAATTAAGAGGTCACATACTCTTTGGCAAATAAGGCAGGAATTTTATTAGCCCTTTGGTGGGGGTGAGAAGGCTGGCAAAATGACACATGAAGCCTGACATCATTTTCATCAGCGGGTAAGTTATTAGCCAGGAGCACAACTGAACCACTAAAGTGGCCAATTAAGGGCCACTTCCCATCTCTGTGAAAACCGGTGGCATCCCAGTGGGCTCAAGGAGGGAGGCACCTTCTTTTTGGGGGACTGCTAGATCCACAAAGGGGCTACCTGGCTGCAGTCGCTGCCCCTGCGGCAATGGTGTCACATGTGCCTCACAATCCCCTTTCCTGATCTACATGACCCCCGTGTTCCCCAACCCCACTTACCACTATTTGAGGGCACTTGGCTATTGAGACACACTATTCTTTAAGCTGCAGCATTGCTGAATCAATTGAGATGCTGGCCCCATGATTGGACCAGCAGCTCTTGGGGGCAAGCCACTGTTTTTAATCAAATAGGCCTCACCAGATCCTGCTGCTGGTTGAAGCGGAGCCACTTCCTGCTTTTGGGTCCAGCGGCAAGACTTCCGCAACACACAAAATCCAGCCCTAAATGTCTAAATGGGGTAGTGAAAAAGAGAAATCTAAGGATACAGATACACAGACCACCAAAAATAGTAATGGCAGATTAATAAAACCATATAAAACAAAACAAAATTTCTAGAAGAACAGAATTGAATAGCAGAAAACTTATAGTAAACTTGTATAGCACCTTAGTTAGACCATCCTTGGACTACTCCGAACTGTCTGATTTCTATATTATTAAAATGATTTAGATCACAAGAAATAGGGGCAGGAGAAGACCAGATGGCCCATCAAGCCTTCTCCACCATTCAAGACAATCATGTCTGATCTTGAGTTTTAACTCCATTTTCCCACCCACTCCCTTTATCTCTTGATTCCATGAGAGATCAAAAATCAATCTATCTATCTATCTATCTATCTATCTATCCCAGTCTTAAATGTATTCAACGATGGAGCATCCACAACTATCTGGGATAGAGAATTCCAAAAGATTCACAACCCTTTGAGTAAAGTAATTTCTTCTCATCTCAGTCCTAAATGATTGGCCTCTTCTCCTGAGACTGTGTCCCCAGTTTTAGATTCACTGACCAACGGACACAATCTGTCAGCGTCTCTCCTATCAAGCCCTTTGAGAATATTATATGGGCAGAATCTTATGTTCGGCAAGCGGGGTGGCAAAGCGCGCTTGCCGACGCATAAAATGACGCGTCCTGACGTCACCCCGCGTCATTTAGATTTTCAGTTCTGTGGGCACGCAGCTAAATCGGCTGCGTGCCTGCCGAACTGTCAAAGGCCTATTAAGGCCATTAAAAAAGTAATTAACATGATTAGTGGACCTGCTCCTCCAACGTTAAGGTAGGGGGGCAGGCCAGGAGCCCAAGTGGGCTTCTGAAGAAACATGAAACCTCATCCACGGGCGGGATGAGGTTTCATGAGGGTATTAAAATTTTTATAAGATGTTTAAATAAAAGAAATTGACTGTCCGAGCTCATGTGATAGTGGCACATGAGTGGACATGTCAGTAATTATTTTCCTCTTCTTTATTGAAACTTTCAAACCTGAGCCAATCTCCCTGAGGTAGCACTTAGCCTCATGGAGATGAGTGTGCTCTCCTGCGCACATGCGCAAAAGAGCACAGTCCTGGCTCAGGGAGTCCCCCCCCCCCCCCGCCCACACAGAGAGCTTAGTGCTTCCTGGTGGACATCACGCTGGACGGGCTTTAATTGGCCCGCTCATGTAAAATGGCAGTGTGCCCCCAATTGGGGGCACCAATCAGGAACCCGCCCACTCATGCCCACTCCCGCAGAACCCCCCCAAAGGAGGAAAGATCCTGCCCTATGTTTCAATTAGATTGTTTCTAATCCTTCTAAACTCCAGAAAATAAGGGCCCATTTTACTCAGCCTGTCATCACAGGACAACTCGCTCATCCCAGGGACTAATCTAGTGAATCTTTGTTGCACCTCCTCCAATGCAAGTATATGTTTCCTTAAATGTGGAGACCAAAACCACACACAATTGCTCTAGATATGATCTCAACAAAACACTGTATAATTGTACCAGGACTCCTTTATTCCTGTACCCAATCCCCATGCAATAAAGGCCAACATTCCATTTGCCATCCTAATTGCTTGCTGTACTTAGAGTGTCATAGAGTTTTAAAGCACAGAAACAGGCCCTTCAGCCCATTATGTCCATGCCAGCCATCAAGCACCTATCTATTCTAATCCCATTTTCCAGCACTTGGCCCATAGCTCTGTATGCTATGACATTTCAAGTGCTCATCTAAATACTTATTAAATGTTGTGAGGGTTCCTACCTCTACCACCCCCTCAGGCAGTGTGTTCCAAATTCCAATGGGTGAAAAAATGTTTCCTCAAACCCCCTCTAAACCTCCTGCCCCTTACCTTAAATGCTTGCTAACTTTATGTGTTCCTTTTACGAGCACATCCAAATCTCTTTGAATATCAACAGTTACAATTTTTTCACTTTTTAAAAAATATCCTGCTTTTCTATTCTTAAACCAAAGTAAATAACTTCACACTTCCCTACATTATATCCCATCTGCCATGTTGTTGCCGACTCACTTAATCTGTGTATAATCCTTGCAGTCTTTCTCTGTCCTCCCTACAGTTCTTGAAAAGCGATGTAACATTTGCCAACTTCCAATCTGATATGACCATTCCGGAATCTAAAGAATTTTGGAAAATCATAGTTCATGCATCCACTATCTCTGCAGGGTCTTTTAGAACCCTAGGGTGTAGGGTACTAGGGAAAGTGCAAAAAAAGATTGAATAGGATGATACCAGAACTGAGAGATTATACCCATCAGGGGAGATTGAACAGGCTGAGGACTCTTTTCATTAGAAAAGGGAAAACTGAGGGGTGACATGATGGAGTCTTTTAGTTCAAAAGCGTTATTTAGGGTAGGTGCAGAGAAAGTGCTTCCACTTGCAGGAGAGACTAGAATTAGAGGACATAAATATGAGATAGTCACTATTAAATCTAGTGATGCATTCAATAGAAACTTTTACCTAGAGTAAAATGTGGCTAGAATGTGGAGCTTGTAACCACACAGAGTAGTTAAGGATAATATCATAGATTAATTTAAAGTGAAGCAGGATACATACATGGGAGAGAAAGGAATAGAATAATTTGTTGATGGGGCCTGATGAAGAAAGATGAGAGCAGTTACGTGTGGAGCATAAACACTGGCATGGAACCAGTTGGGCCAAATTGCCTGCTTCTGTGATGTAAATATTATGTAATACTATGCTATTTAATATTACTATTTTAGTATTAATATTTGGCATTTATTATTGTATTATTGAATTGCATATTATTTAGTACTATAGTATTATTAATGTAATACTATGCACAGAAGTGGTATTCTTTTTACAAACAATTAACAATACAGCCCAGATGTCTGTTTTATTCTTTGTCTTTCTATTACATAATAATACTTGATATTGATCTGCTTAAAATGTATTGACATTTCAAAGATGCCAGTTGAAACCTTACTTTAAAAAAATCTAAAACACCTTACCCCAGAAAAATGATTTTAATTGAGTACAAAATTGTTTATTTTATTTATTTATTGTTTATTTGTTTATGAACATAGAAGATCAGATGCAGTTCAATGAAGGTCTAGACAATGCAGTACTGTCCTAGGCATAACCATCTTCAGTGCTTCATTAATGAACGTCTCTAATCATGACGTCAGAATTGGAAATGTTTATGGATGATTGTTCAGTGCTCAGTTTAGTTCATATCTCCTCAGTGTTTGGAAATAGAGACAATTTAAGTAAGTTATATTTGTATTTGTGGGTGTTAGGAATGAGTTTTAGCTTTAATGTTTAAGTTTGATTTGTATTTCTGTATTTGTGTGTTAAGAAAAGGCCAAGTTGAGTTTGAGTTTCACTTTAAAAGGTGCCTGCATTTCTAATGAGTTTTACAACTCCTGAAGAGAAGTTAAAGCAAACACAAGAGTAGAAAAACTGTCCTGTTGCTTAGGGTCCAGAGAAAAAGACCCACCCCTACACACATATAAACAGAAAAAAACTAGAAGAAGTAGTTTGAGTTCAGTTGGAGGTAGTTGCTAGCAGAAGCAGCCTAGAAAGGACGAATAGCCAATCCCAAATCAAAGTCCTGTTGAAGCCAGAACTCCAGAGAGAGTGGACACTGAGAGAGGAAACTGCAGAGTGAGAGCATATTTCCTGAAAGAATTGAAAGGCCCCAAGGCCAAGGAGTGAGACAGGAACAGGAGAAAGTCCCAAGAAAACCTTCTAGTCAAAGGAAAGACAGGAACCTGGAAAAAGTCCTGTTAAGTCAAGTTAAGAGTGAGGAGCAGAGGAAGGCTCCAAGCTTCAACCTTAAATGAAGAAAAACTGCAAGAAGCAGATTTAAAGTGAGAAGCCAGAACGTCTAAAGAGGCAGCAGAAGGCGTGTAACCCTTTGCTATGCATGTGAAGCAGTGGTGTACTGTTGACAGCTGAGTCAGGGTGAGAGAGTGCATGGAAGAAAGCATAAATGCATGTGGTGACTCAGGGGAGAGAAACATCAGAAGGAGAGTTTGAAACCCTGGAAGCAGACCCTTGTGGAAGGAGTCTGAGAGAAAGCGTTGGTTTGGAAGATTCCAGAACGAGTTCTTGGAGAGGGGAGATTGGAAACCCTTGTGTGAAAGATGGAGTTCAGTGAAGTTGGTTGGCTCACAGGGTGACAAGTGTCTGGGGGGAGGTGATGAGAGATCTGTAGCATCTGTCACTTGGTTTCAGTGTGTGGTGTGCCTGACTGCAGGTTGCCAATTGGTTTACATGGACTATGCACTTATTGTGAACACTAGAGTATATGTTAGCTTTTGTAACTTGTGTTATCCTTGCAAATCTGTATATATCTGTAAAGGTACAGTTGTGGGTGAAGGAGTAATGCAATATAGTTAATGTTTTCCTGTTAAATAAATGTTTTATTCTTTTGTTAAAAGTTCATCAGCTGACTCCTCTGACTGTTCAGTTGCCAATCTCCAAGTATCTAAACAAAAAAATAAAAGTTAGGATCTATCAAGCCACGTTCCAAACTGGGATCAGGCCTGCCAGTAGTAATAAGAGTTGGGATTGAAACATCAGATACTGAAGCAGCCTATGCCCAATTGTAGCAAGACCTGGACAATATGCAGACTTGCGTTGAAAAGTGGTAAGTAACATTCACACCACAAGTGCCAGGCAATGGACATCTCCAACAAAAGAGAATCTAATCATGTTCCATTGACAATCAACAACATTGCCGTCACTGAACCCCCAATCATTAACATCCTGGGGCCAGTTACCATTTGGTAATGGTATTGTTAAAATACACATGTGAAAGGCATTGTTTAATTAAGTACATTGAGCACACATAAGTAGGGAACAGTTGGGACACCGGATGTGAGGAGAGAGTTGTGAGACTGAGCAAAGTCAATAAGTTCTTTCAGTAAAGAAAACCTCTGTGAGTTTTGACTTCAACAAGTGGCTTTGATTTTACTAACACTGTTGACCAAAAACCTAACTGGACCAGCCATATAAATACGATGGCTACAAGATCAGGTTAGAGGCTTGGAATTTTGTGGTGAATAACTCATCACCTGACTGTCCAAAACCTGTCCACTATTAACAAAGCTCAAACCAGGAGTGTGATGAAACATTCTCCACTTGCTGGATGAGTGCAGCTCCAACAACACTCAAGGAAATTGACACCACTCAAATCAATGCAAACTGCTTGATTGGCACCTCGCCCACCACTTTAAACATTCACTTCCTTCACCACTGAAGCACAGTGGCAGCAGTATGTACCATCTGCAAGTTGCACTGCAGTAGCTCGCCAACCCTCTTTTGACTGCACATTCCAAATCTGCAACATTCACTACCTAGAAGGACAAGGGCAGCAGTCACTGCTTGTACATTCCCATGCTGACTTGGAAATATATTGCTGTTCCTCCACCATTGCCGGCTCAAAATCCTGGAATTTCTTACCTCAAAGCACAGTGGGAGTACCTACACCACATGGACTGCGGCAGTTGAAGACAGTGGTTCAGAATAGTTTTGCAAGGGATCGGCAATGAATGCTGATTTTGCCAGTAACTGCAATCCCAAAAATGAATAACTAAATAAAACTAAGCACAAACCAGGTTCTTCTCTCTGGTATCTGAGGTATACCTATGGCATGAATATTTATAAATGTTACCCAATTTAAGTATCTGAAAAGCAATTGTCAAAATATTTGTGGTCTTCAACTCCCTTAAATAAATGAGACCATGAATGTTTTGACCTGAAACCAAAAAAATATTTGACTGATTTCCTTAATTTGTGGAAATCTAACATACCTTATTTAGAAATCACAAGAGAATTGTTGGAATTGTTATTATTTGGAATTGTTGATGGTAGTGGGTGAAAAGGTAGGCAGAGAACTTTGCTAAATGATATCAAGTTGAATGTGCACCCCAAATAAGAAAACACAGAGAGAGCAATGGAGAGATGGAGGAAGGAGAATGCTAGAGAGCAAGAAACTGTTAGGAAGGCAGGAAAAGTGATGGATGTCAAATAACCATAGGTAAAGGTTAAGTTGTAATAATATGTTGATAAGCAGAATTTAATGTTGTGGAGCAGGGTATAATAATGTTTTTCCTGGATTTAACCTCATTTTGGTCTAAAGTCCTCTATTGCAGTGAATGAAACCGTTCCAGGATGCATAAGGCCGCTCACTGTCAATGATATCATTACATTCATAGTGTTAATGTTGAAATGTGTTACTCTGTAGATATTAGTTTCCTTTAAATGGATTTCACTGTGATATATCTGTATCAATGACTATTCCACTGGAATAAAAATGATTATTTGCCTAAAATGTGATTTTGATGTATAATTAATTGCAGGTACTAGCTCTGAAGATAATTTAATATTTCATTACATTTCTTTTGTTTAGGTCTCTGAAGAGAGAGAATCCAGGTTTGAATGAGGATGTTGTGTTGATTAGAGCCTTAAGAGATTCTAACCTACCAAAATTTCTGTCAGATGATGCATTGCTTTTCAGGTACATAGGTTCTTTTTGCTTAAGTATCATAATAAGTAATGCATTATTATTCTCTGTTTGTTCATATCATTTCTCTGTCTGTTCATATCATTTTGAAATGTTTCCATGATTTCATTTAAAACTTAGAAATGCTACTACACTACATTCTTCAAAAGACTTTGAGTAAAATTGCTCATGTAGATACATTAATAAAATAAAGGAATTTTCCGTGCCCATTGGCAGCAGGTGTGTTTGGTGGTGTGAACGGACAAGGTGGCAAGAAGGCCAAAAATTGGTTTCATGATGTCGTGAAACCAGTTTGCAATTGTCCATTGCAATTGTCAATGGGTGGGCCACATATCCCGCTGTTGGATGGTGGGAACTTCATTGTAATACATCTGCATATCATTTTAAGCCCAGTTTGCCGAATCATTTCTCCATGCTGGGTCATCCGGGCACATTGGTGTGATTGTACGCAGACATATTTCACAACTGTACATAAGCGATGTGCGCCTAGCGAGCTGCACTTCGCTCGGGACTTCGAGGTTTGTTTGCCTACCTTGCTTCTGGCAGCACTTGCAGTCATTAGCGCCAGGCTTCGCAGATAGCACCACATCACTTTTAAGGGGGCTCACAGGCAGGTCTCTACCTACCAGATCAGCTATAAGGCCGGGGTGGCTTTGCAATGGTTGCAGGTCTAGGACTATACTGAGGAAGGGGGGTATTCCAGGGTGTATGTGGGAGCACATGTTGATCTGTGCAAGTGGCCTCAAGATGGTGAGGCCTGAGGAGGCAGTCTCCGGAAGAGATGAGGCCAGATAGAGATGGGAGGATGTGTGTGAGAGAGTGAGTGGTGATGTCCTTTGAGCTGGCAGTGAGTAAGATGCTAGGGAATGTGTGATGGGCTTGAGTATGTGAGTTTAGAGTGATGAGGTGATTGCCTTACCCTGGCAGCAAGAATGAGATCATTAATCTTTCTGCATTGGATGGTCAACCTCTTCTGTGCAACACTGGCACTGATCACCACTGTCACCACCTACCAAGCTGGAGTGGTGAGATTGCTGGACCTCCTGTGGCTAGAACAATGGGTAGAGGACATCATGGCGGGCCTCCACGGTATCTAAAATGCATTCCAGGGATGCGTTCCTGAATCGGGGGGTTGAAGTTTTCTTGCCTTTAGGGGCCATGTCTTCTGTGCAGCCATCCTAGACTGGAAGCACTGAGGTGTGCCTGCAGCTGCACTTTTGAATATGGCATCCCACATGAGGAAGCAGCGAGGTAACAGATGGTGGGAAAATGAGCGCCCACCTGCCATCGAAACGGCATGTTTCCCGGGAATGCATGATTAATGAGGCAGGATTGGACCAATACGGCATGAAAAGCCACTATTGCGGCCCATTGCCACACTTAGTGCAAACCTAGGATGATTCTGCCCAAAGTATTTTAAGTTTATTGAAGGGTACATAACTTTGAATGGTTTGACTATAGACTATAGTGAAGTTTTTATTTTCTTCTTTTAGTGGGATCCTTTCAGATTTATTTCCGGGAGTTGTTATTCCAGATCATGATTATGGTTCATTCCAGAAAACAGCTATTGAGGTGATGCTTAACCGTGGTCTGCAAACTGTCCCTACAATGATTACAAAGGTCATACAGTTGTATGAAACCATGATTGTGCGGCATGGTGTTATGCTGGTTGGGCCTACTGGAAGTGGCAAAACTACAGTTTACCAGGTTCTGGCAGACACTCTTGGAACTTTGTATAGTGCTGGTGAGAAAGACCCAAATTATCAGCCAGTGAAAACATATGTGCTAAACCCCAAATCAATTACAATGGGTGAACTGTTTGGTGAAGTAAATAATGTGACACTGGAATGGAATGATGGACTAATGGCACTTAGTGTCCGTGCAGCTGTGAATGATGAAAGTAAAGAACACAAATGGATTATCTGTGATGGTCCAGTTGATGCACTGTGGATTGAGAATATGAACACAGTCCTTGATGATAACAAGATGCTGTGCCTTGCAAACAGTGAACGAATTAAACTTACGCCATATATTCACATGGTCTTTGAGGTAGGTGATTTTAAACAAGTTTAGTGTGTATGTCTCAAGACTGTGGTACAATACCAGTCAGATTCTTGTGGAATTTCTGAGTCTAAGTTTAGAATTTTAACTATAATAAGAACAGAAAGTGTTGGAAAATCTCATCAGATCTAGCAGCATCTATGGAGAGAGAAACAGTTAACATTTTGTGTTTAGTAAAACTCCTCTTTGAACTGAAGAGAGGTAGAAATCTGCTGGGTTTATGCTATTGAAAAAGTGAGGAAGGGGAGGGCCAGGTCGAACAAAAGGGAAGATCATGGATAGTTTAGATGGCAGGGGAGATTAAATACTAAAAATATCATGGAACAAAAGGCAAAGGAAGAGGTAATGGTAGTAAAGAAACAAAGTATTGTTGTGGGGGGATGGGGAATAAAAATGGAGGACAGGGTTCATGATGTGAAGTTGTTGAACTCAATATTGAGTCCAGAAAACTGTAAAGTGCCTAATTGAAAATGGAGGTGCTGTTCCTCTAGCTTGTGTTGGGCTTCACTGGAACACTGCATCAGGCTGAGGACAGAAATGTGAGCATGAAAGCAAAATGGTGAATTGAAGTGGCAAGCAACCGGAAGGTCAGGGTCATGCTTGCAGACTGAGCAGAGCCGTTCTGCAAAGCATACCCAGTCTGAGTTTGGATTTCCCATTGCAGAGGAGAGTGCATTGTGAGCAATGAATAAAGTAGACTAAATTGAAAGAAGTATAAGTAAATTGCTGCTTCACCTGGGAAGAGTGTTTGAGGCCTTAGACAGTGAGGAAGGAGGGGGTAAAGGAGCAGATGTTACACCTCCTGCAATTGCATGGGAGGTGCCATGGGAAGGGAATGAGATGTTGGGGATAGAGGAGGAGGGGAACAGGGTGTCGATGAGAGAATGGTCCATTTGGAATGCCGACAAGGGAGGCGTGGGGGAGATGTGTTTGGTGGTAGCTTCACGCTGGACGTGGCAGAAATGACAGAAGATGATCCTTTGAATACAGAAGTTGGTAGGTGGAAAGAGAGGACAAGGAGAATAATATTGTAGTTCTGAGAGTGAGGGGAAGTGCGGGAAATGGGTCGGATATGGTTGAGGGAATCCTTGGCTTCGGAAAAAAGAAGGCATGTCGCAAGTGCAATTGTGGAAGATAACATAATCAGAACAGATGATGTCTTTCGCCGTTTTACTTTTTAATGGAGACTTTAACCCATTCATTCTATTTTAAAATGTGTTTTTTTTCAGTCTGCATGTTGTCTTATTAAAATGATCAGTAGAATGATGTGCTTAAATTGTTGTGACAGGCATGTGACCATTTGACATTATTCATAACACCTAAAATTCTTCAGTGGTCATAATCATAGTATTATTAATTCATTATGATTGTTGTATAACAAAAATGCAATCAGTACCAGAAATATGTGTCTAATTTATGAGAAATTATCTTGTTACCTTCCAGGTACAAGACTTGAAGGTGGCCTCTCCTGCCACTGTTAGCAGGTGTGGAATGGTTTACATTGATGCAGATGAACTCAAATGGATGCCATATGTACAAACATGGATGGCTAACCATTCAGATTATGTGAGCTACAACATTTGTAAATTGAGATTCACGTGCAGTAGAACGAAATTGGTCATTTAAAAAAAAAACTGCTACATTATGTTTTCACTCAACTTACCCAGTCCTTAGTGTCAGCTTTGCCTGCAGTATGCAGAAAATGTCAGCCATGTTGAATACAAATTTTGTTTCTTGTCACCTCTGTGTCTTCATGGCCCCTTTATGCTCAGACCATAAACAACTGAACTAGGAAGATTCTTTAAAAGTTATTTGGATATACAGAACATTTCAGTTCCTCTGTAGCCAAGGAAGAAGGCAAGGAACATTTGCAATTTCATTCAATAAGCACTTGATAGATATTTTCTGATAAAGATAATTTCCTGTTTTTCACTAAATCTTGTCATGATAATTTAAATAGAAAAATGGATTTTGTTCCTTTTGAGGTTTTCAGTGTTTAGTTTCCTCACTTCTACAAATTCACGTTTTACGGGAAAATATTGTTTACTTCTCTTTGGCACTGACTATGATGAAGAAATGGTCCCCTGGATATTGAGGATCCCTCAGTGAAATTGGTTCTCATGGATGGATACCAGGATTCCCAACCCTCCCACTTTAGGCAGGGCACTATCAGCATGGGTGATGGTTCTCCTGGACTCTGCTGCTGCTGAGTGAAGAGTCCTGTTTGTATGTGCAATTTGCTTATGTGCAGTGCCCAGCTGTTGTGGCCTGTAACTGGAGCACATTATCTGAGTCCTACTGGTTTCCTTGCTTTTGGAACGCATTATTTCCAGTTATAAGGATGGTGGCATTAGGGCCAATGAAAATTGGTTGGAAACTCCATGAGTCCAGAGGGAGAGAGAGAGAAAGACCTTCTTTCTTGTGGGATTGGATTTTAACCTGCCGATTTCAACAGAAATGCAAGATAGTCCCTGGAAGGCAGCTTAGGCCCTGCTTTAAATATGACATTCAAGCCCCAATGTCTTTATTGAGGCAGGATTACAATTTTACTTAATGTAGTAGAAATATCCCAAGGGGCTTCACAGCAACATTATCAAGCAAAATTTGACACTGTCACATTGAGAGAGATTATGACAGTTGATCAGATGCTTGGTTAAAGAGGTAGGTTTTAAGAAGTGACTAAAATGAGTAGAGAGATTTAAGGAGGGGGACTGCAGAGGTTAGGGCCCAAGCACCTGAAGACACAATTGCTAATGGCAGAACGATCAAAATCGATAAGAGGCCAGAGTTGGAGGAGCAAAGAGTTCTTGGAAGGTCATAGGGTTGGAGGAGGTTACAGAGAAAGAGAGAGTGGCAAGGCCATGGAGGGATTTGAACACGAGGGTGACAATATTAAAGTCAAGCTGCTGTAGGACATTGGCTAGCAAGCCTGGGTGATAGGTAAATGGGACTTGGTGTGAGTTAGAATATGGACAATGGAGTTTTGGATGAGTTAAAGCTTATAGAGGTTGCAAGGTGGGAGGCTGGCCAGGGGAGCATTGGGATAATTGAGTTAAGTAGCCAAAGCACGGATGAAGGTTTCAATAGCAAATGAGCTGAGGTAGGGTTGGAGATCGACTGTGTTGTAGAAATGGATGTAGGCTGTCTCAGTGATAGAGAATATAGAATAGAAAGCTCATCTCGGGCAACTAGAATGCTAAGCTTGCGAACAGTCCAGTTTAACCTTGGACAGTGGAGAGAAAAGTGGATGGAACCAATGGTTAGGCATTGGGGTTTGTGGCAGAGGCTGAAGACAGTGTATTGGTTAAAAATGTGGTTGTAGTTAATATTGTTTTGCTATTATTTTGGAAATGGGCTTGTGAATCAATAACATCCTTAAAAAATTCACACTGACAATTGACCAAATTGATTTAGTTATTAATGTTTATATTAATTATTTATACTACTGTGTTCAGTAAGTGTTCTGTAGTTATAAAATAGCACAGCCTAATTTGGAAATCAACATAATGTCTCTGGATAATAAGGACCATTACTTTTTTTAAACTGAAAATAAATCAATGATATTCCAAATAAATATTTCGTGTCTGTTTAGATACCTTTTGAACCACGGCAGTATCTCATGGGACTCTTTTCAAGCTACGTTGAAAACGGGTTGTACTTTGTTCACAAGAAATGCACACAGGCCATCTCTCAAGTCGACATTAGTAAAGTCACTACTCTCTGCTGTCTCCTTGAATCTCTGCTGCTGGGAAAAGACGGTCCAGACCTCTTCATGGTACGTGAAGTAATGTTTGAAATATGCTCTACAGGTAACTTAACAAGGCTGTAATCCTTATATGGAGCTTTCATAGATGCAAGCACCAGTCATAGATATCACTATAACACAAAAATGTGGGGTCTTTTACAAATATGGCTAGAAAATATTTTTCTTCCATAAACATAAAGCTACCAATCCTCAGCAGATTTGATCTCTGCATGTCCATCATCTTATCCAGATGGAAGGATGCTGACAATGATTAGATTCCTATCACAAGTGCTCAACTCCCAAAGGTACTTTTTTAGCCTTACTTTTAAAATCATTTGGTAAGTAATTAAAAAAGCAACAAGAAATCATTGCGTACATCCCATAGCACTTTATGCGAGCATGGTTTTCTTTCATTTTTCCCAGCAGAGACTTGAGTGAGCAGGCATACAAATACCAAACTCTTCTGTACCAATGAGGATGGATTTTCATTGAAGGTGATAACTTTGACAGTGCGATGGACCCATCTTTGACATCCAAAGTTGAAGGAACAATCAGAGTACAGTTTTTTTGTTTTCTCTCCCCCTTGTAGCGGAGTCCAAATTAGTGAGAGAGGGTGTTTGAGTTACATATACACACAGGCTTGACTATGACAGAGTGAACCCATAATGGTTGTAACCTAAAATGAGTACCAGTTAGCTTAAAAGCAGATTTCTGCCCGGAAAGGTTACAGGGAAACAGGTTTTATTATTTTATGATACATAATAGGAGGAATTGGCTGTTTCTCTGATAAACTGTTATCCATGTATTTCATGTAAAATAAACCAAAATGCTGACCCATTGTTAGTCTTTACATAAATACACAAAGAGGCACATAATGGTACATGCAAGTTCATAGTATCGAGTTCACACAGTATGGGCCAAACCTTCCAGTCTCTGGATTGCGTTGAAGATGCTGTTATGCACCCCAGCTGAGATTACCCCTGGACAAGCCTGATCCCAGGGTGGAACCCAGCTTGATAGATCTTTTATTTGTTTGTTTAGATACGTGGAAAGTGGCTACTGAATAGTCACAGAAGTCAGCAAATGAACTTTTAACAAAAGCATAAAACATTTCTTTAAAAAAAAGAAAAGATGAACTATATTACAATACTCCTTCACCCACAACTATACCTTTACAGATATATACAGATTTGTAAGGATAATACAAGTTACAAAAGCTATCTTATACCCTAATGTTCACAGTGAGTACACAGTCCATGTAAACCAATAGGTGACCTGTGATTGGGCACAGCACACTCTGGCTGGAATTTTCTCATTGGCGTGCAGGGGCACCACTATCCTGCTGCCAGGGTATACAGGTGGCGAAGCAGCTACCTCAATATGTCTGAGGTGCAGTGCCAAAGGGGGCTCCGTCTCTCAAGGGAGACAGTCAACTACATCTACAGATAATAGGCCCTGAGACCTGTGCCAAATGTGTGGGTGGGCACCCCATGCCAGTGGCGCTAAAGGTCATGGCTGCCCTCAACTTCTATACCCCTGGCTCTTTCCAGGGATTGGTGGGTGATCTTTGCAGAGTCTCTCAGTCAGCTGTCCATACTTGCGTTAAGCAGGTGACAGATGCTCTTTTCAGGCGTGCATTGACTTTTGTCCACTACAGCTGGGACAAGGCCAGCCAGGCAGAGAGATCCAGAGGCTTCGCGGCGATTGCTGGCTTCCCCTGCATCCAGGGTACAATCGACTGCACACATGTGGCCATCAAAGTGCCAATGGGTGAGCCCTGTGCCTTCATCAATAGGAAGGGATTCCACTCCTTGAACGTGCAGATAGTGTGTGTGATCACAAGATGCAGATCCTGCAAGTCTGTCCAAGGTACCCAGGCAGCTCCCTTGACGCTTACATACTCAGGCACTCCCAGGTGCCAAGGCTCTTCAGTGCTCCAGCATGGCTGGATGGATGGCTGCTGGGTGACAAGGGCTACCCCCTCAAAAGGTGGCTCATGACTCCTCTGCACCATCCAAGAACAGAGGCTGAGCAGCGGTACAATAGGAGCAATGTCTCCACAAGGGCTGTGGTGGAGAGAACTATTGGTCTGCTCAAGATGCGCTTCCGATGCCTGGACCGTTTAGGGGCACTCTCCAGTACTCCCCAAATCGTGAGTTGCTGATAGTGGTTGCATGCTGCGCTCTCCATAATCTCGTGCTGGAAAGGGGCGATGCAGTGGACGAAGATGATGAGACGCAGTTGCTCTGGATGCACGAGTCCAGCAGTGAGTCCAAGGATGAGCATGCACAGGAGAATGCTGAGGGGGTAGACACTGACCCGGGTATACACCAGAGAGGCAGGGACACCCAGGAGGCTTTAATCCAAAGAACCTTCATCTAGCCCACCACAGATGGACCTCAAGCACACGCCAGGGCTGTAGGCTTCATATTTGATACCTGAGTGCAAAATCAGCCTGGATAGTAACATTAACTAAGGCCCTTGTCAATAAAGCTCAATGTCAGACAGCTCACTCATAACATCATGGGTTCCTGTCCACCTACAGAAGTAAGGAATTACCCTGAGCCATGGTTACGTATCAAAATTTAATGATATAACAAAATAAAGTTCTGGAACCAAAAAAAAAATTTTGCACATCACACCAAGTCTTAATGAACTAATAGTGGGGTTACATAAAAACGCTAGTGAGAAACCTGTGGTGTGCCTAAGATGCCTTAAATTTACGCTTATGAGTGCTACATCTAGGTGCTGTCCCCTTGCTGGTGCTGGCATCTGAGACAGTCTGCTCGTTATGCTGTCCTGCTGGCCTCAATGACCTTGGCGGCCGTCCTCTGGCCCATGGAGCCTTTGATGGTCCTGCCTGGGAGGGAGTGGCCAGTTTCACAGCTGGCATATCCTCAGTCACCACAGCTTCATCTGTGCCACGGTCAATGGCAGAGGGGTGGAGGAACTGTTGCCCTCATCCGGAGCGCTCTGAGAGGAGCCTGCAGAAATAACAGGCAGCTGCTACACTGACGTGAGGTCACTTCGAACCTCCCTGCTCACCATGGATGGATGGGCACTGAGCTGGGAAACTTGGTACCCAAACCATCTCCCACACTGGCACTGACCAGCTGAGGTCAATGCCGCAGTGAGGGCTTGCAGGTCCGAGCGCAACCCCAGGAGGCCCTGATTGTTCTCCTGGAGGAGCCTCTCCACGAGAGTCGCCACTTTCTTCATGGAGGAAGCATGGCGCTCGGCCATGAGGCTCATTGCATTGGTGATGCTCCAAGTGGATTCCTCCAGCACGGACACCATACCACACATTGCCTCATGTACCTCCACCAGGTTCTCCTGCTGCACTTCCAGCATTTGCTGCCTCACGAACGACTCCAGAGGTACATCAACAGCCACCAACCAAACATGTGCCTGATCCCCGACTGCTGGCGCCGTGGACACTCTCTGTCTCTGCCTGCACCTCAAGTGAATGTGAAGTGCCCTCACTGCTGTGCCCCAGGCCACTAGTCAAAGATTTAATTCCCACCCAGGTACTAGTATCTGTGTTGGTGCCTGCCTGGCAGAGATGGTATGATGCTGGTGAGTCGATATGTTCAGGGCCCTCAGGTGTGAGAGGTGGCCCCTCTGCCTCCTCCTCCCGGCCGTGCTCCGGTGATGCTGAAAGGAAGAACATGGACATTCGATTAGTTAAAGGGAGACAATGTCAGTGTGCATGTCTGTCCCCCGAAGCTCATCCTTCCATAATCAATGGTCATCCCATGTTGCATACTTCAATCACTGAGCAGTCAGCAGTGCCATGGGTGCTGGAACACACATGGTGACCTCTGTGCTCGGCAAACGTAACTTCCTGTGGCACTCCAGCCTCACCACCACCGGTAGACCTGGGCGCATATGGCTCTTCTCCAGATCCATGGCCTGCTGTTCAAATGAAGTCAAGATGGCCAACTGGGTCTGGCCTCTGCCAGTCCGCATCCACTTCGCCCATTTGTGTGTAGCCTTCTCCTGAAAAGGAGCATTGATTAGTCCAGCCTGTACCTGGATTCCCATCGCACACCTGCCAACCCAGCCAGAGTGCGTCATTGCAGGGCTTTAGTTCTTTGTTACCCCGCAGCTTCTGCACACTTACACAAAGAAGCCAGGGCTGACTGCCCACCTCCCCCCGCCCCCAAACCCCCCCCCCCCCTCCCCTCCCCCCCCCCCCACCCCCCCACCTTGTCCAAATGCTACCTCCATCACATTTCACAGCACAAGGTCTAACCTTGCAAAGCAAGAAGGCACATGCACGTGGAACACAAAGGCCAGCAGGTGGATTGGTGCCCTGCCACCTGGCACTCCCCTCCCAGCATGTTAGCACCCTGACTTTGACATGCTTCCCAATTCCAGCACTATGCCGAGGTGCAGATCCTTGAGTTTGCCCCTAAATCTATACTCTGGGTGTCAGTGTCACACATGCTGCAGGTGCAGAACCCATCTCAGCACAACCCTCTCAGTGTCAGTAGGCATGAGCAATATCTACTATCCCACCTAGCGAGGGAAACATGCCGTGAAGGATTCAATGCTGTAACTGCATTCAGAGTTGTTGGGGTGGGTGGGGGTGGGGGTGCATTGTAGGGAAGGGCTGACTGCTGCATTAAGTGACCTCAGCCAACATGGTACTTGCCCTTCCCGAGTGCAGGAGGTCATTGAATCTCTTGTGGTACTGGATTGACGTGCGTCGCACCACATCATGGGAGCTCACACTCTCGGCCATCTCATCCCAGGCACGTTTGGTCAGGTGGGGAAACCTCCGCCTGCGCTGCCACTCCTCCAGGAGGGCAGCTAGGCACTCATCTGAAAAACCACTGCCCTACCCTCCAGCCTGGCCTGCCCCGTTGCCCTACCCGCCGGCCTGGCCTGCCCCGTTATCCTACCCTCTGGCCTGGCCTGCATCGCTGGCCTATCCTCTGGCCTGGCCTGCCCCGCTGGCCTTCCCTCTGGACTTGCCTGCTCACCTGAAGCCCTCTGGTGAGTCCTTCGACCTGCGAACATCCTTGCAAAGGCTGCCAGGGCTTCATTTAAACAGGCTGCTGGGTCACCATTGGACCCAGCGGTCAGTGCACTCCTGCCGTTGCCCGCCCACTCCTGCTATCCTCAGGATTCGAGAAATATGGAGGGCGGCCTTAATTGGCCTGACCGTGTAAAATGGCAGTGTGGACCCGATTGCAGGCGGCGATCAGCTCTACGCCCGCTCCCGCTTGGCCTGCCCAACATTGGGGAAAATTCTCCCCTCTGAAACTGAGTAGCAGATGCTATGGATCTCATTTCAACTCCCCCCAGATGTTTGTTCCTCCATGAGCCAACCAGTCTCACTGCACTCCATCTTTCACATGAGGGTTTCGAATCTCCACTCTCCAAGAACTCGCTTTTGAATCTTCTCCCAAACCGACGCTTTTTCTCAGGTGCCTTCCACAAGGGTTCACCTCCAGGGTTTCGAACTCTCATTCCGATGTTCCTGTCCCCCGGTCACCACATGCATTCAAGCTGTTTTCCACACACTCCCTAACCGACTCAGCCATCAACAGTACACCACTGCTTCACATGCCCATAGCAAAGAGTTACAGACCTTCAGTTGCCTCTTTGGACCTCCTCACTTCTTAAGCCTTTATCTCTTTAAGCTTGAAGCTTTAAACTTGATGCTTGGAGCCTTTCTCTGCCCCTCACTCAACTTCACTTAACAGGACCTTTTCCAGGTTTTTGTCCTTCCTTTGACTAGAAGGTCTGATTGGGACTTTCTCCTGTTCACTCCCCTGGATTCTTGGGGACTTTCTTCTTTAGCTTGGGACTTGCTACCTGTCCCCTTTGCTCCAGTCTCTCTCTGGCAGCTGTCTTCTAAACTGAACTCAAACAGCTTCCAGATCAAATTACTATTTCTAGTTTCTTCTGAATCTGTCTGTGGGAGAGACTTGCCTCTCTGGACCCTTATTGCTAGGCAACAGCCCAGTTTCTCTACTCCTGTGTTTGCTTTACTTAGCTTAGAATTGTAAGAAAATTCATTAGAAATACAGGCACCTTTTAAAGTGAAACTAAAATTCAACTTGACCTTTTCTTAACGCACAAATACAGAAATACAAATCAACTTAAACTTTAAAGTTAAAACTCATTCTTGACGCCCACAAACTCAAATATAACTTAGTTAGAATATCTCTATTTCCTGACAATGCACATTGGGACCCTGTGGAAGTCCAGACATTCTAACCTACATGGAAATTGCTGGGAAATTTTAACTTCCAATGGGCAATTTCCCTGCTCCCCGGGACCCTCCACAATAGTTCAGACAGTTCTGCAATAACTACGTGGGTAGTTACCCAGGAAATGTTAGACCAACAATAACCTAGTCTAACATCTGGGTAACTACGCAACTGACCCCCCAATCGTCCTCCTTCCCCCACCCCAACTACCCTCCAACTGCCTCCGATTGCCAGACTATCCCTCCAACCCAACCACACCCCTAGTCAGACCTAACTGTGCCCTTGGGCCTACCCGACTACCCTCCTGACTCAACCCAGTTATCTTTCTCCCTGACTACCCGACCCGATCCAACCCAACTGTCCCCCTCCCTGACTACACCCTGCAGCCGACCCAACTGCCTTCCTCCCCAACCCGACTTGACTGCTCCCCTCCCCGACTACTCCCCATCCTAACTATCCCTGATAACCCAACGACCTCTTGATCAGAAACATCCTGATCTGTCTACCCCTGATCACCTGTCTACCTTCCCCCATGACCAGATCTGACTATCCCCTTGACCCAACTACTCCCCTGACCAGATCCAACTATCCACTGACCCACTCACCCACCTACCACCTTACTTGCATCATCCACCTCACCGACCTACCCATTTACTCGGCTACCCACTTACTAACCTATGTGTTGACTCACTTCACCCATTGTCCACCCTACCCATTTACTCACCTTACCCACGCGTCCATTCACTTACTCACCCATTCCAATCACCCATTCACTCATCCATTCACTAACATTCAGACTGGCATTTAAAATTACCAAATGGCTAGTGCTATAAAAAGGGGGTGTATTCTATCTTTCCCCAATGGATGCAGCACTGCACATTTCTTTGGAAGCTGGGCTCAGAAGGTCACAGAAGAAATGGGCAAGTTGGAGGAATTTTTGAGCAGCAGCAACCTGATGATCATTGATGCTGTTTGGAAGATCGGGGCCGATGTTTCGATCCCTGGTTAAAACCTGGTCCCGGATTATCATTTAGTTAGATATTGGGGAGTACTCTTGATCATAAGGAGTGACCAGTAACATTTAACCCAAAAGAATATCCACTGTTTTACCTGTGATAGATATTATCCCCACCCTTTCTTCCAATCCCAACCCCAGCCGTGTATTCACTATACCCCCTGACCTTCCCCTCTCCGATGCTGAACGTTCAGTGCTCAGCAAAGGACTTAGTTTCATACCCTTACGCCCTCACCTCAATGAATTTCGGGCTCGGCATGATGCTGAACTCTTCTTCCGCCGTCTTCGTCTCTGGGCTCACTTCTTTGGGCAGGAGTCCTCTCCCAGTTCAACGGATCCTTTTACCCATCTCCAATATTCTCCCTCCACCTGGACCCCTCCCTCTGGATTCTTACCTTCTCTTGATCTTTTCATTGAGAACTGTCGGCGCGACATTAGTCGTCTCAATTTCTCTGCTCCTCTCACCCATTCTAACCTGTCTCTCTCTGAACTTACTGCACTCCATTTTCTCAGGTCCAACCCTGACATTGTCATCAAACCCGCTGACAAGGGTGGTGCTGTTGTCTGGCGCACTGACCTCTACCTCGTGGAGGCTGAGCGTCAACTTGCAGACACTTCCTCCTACCTCTCCCTGGACCATGACCCCACCACTGAACATCAAGCCATTGTTTCCAGGACGGTCACTGACCTCATCTCCTCTGGGGATCTCCCTCCCACAGCTTCCAACCTGATAGTCGCCCAACCTCGGACGGCCCGCTTCTATCTCCTACCCAAAATCCACAAACAGAACTGCCCCGGTAGACCGATCGTCTCAGCTTGCTCCTGCCCCACAGAACTCATTTCTCGTTATCTTGACTCCCTTCTCTCTCCCCTTGTCCAGTCCCTTCCCACCTACATCCGTGATTCCTCTGACACCTTACTTCACATCAACAATTTCCAGTTCCCTGGCCCCAACCACTTCCTCTTCACCATGGACGTCCAATCCCTCTACACCTCCATCCCCCACCAGGATGGTCTGAGAGCCCTTAGCTTCTTCCTCGAACAGAGGCCCGATCAATCCCCATCCACCACTACTCTCCTCCGTCTGGCTGAACTTGTTCTCATGCTGAACAATTTCTCCTTCAACTCCTCTCACTTCCTCCAAATAAAAGGTGTGGCTATGGGTACCTGCATGGGCCCCAGCTATGCCTGTCTCTTTATGGGGTATGTGGAACATTCCTTGTTCCTGTCCTACTCCGACCCCCTTCCACAACTCTTTCTCCGGTACATCGATGATTACTTCGGTGCCGCTTCATGCTCTCATCAGGACTTGGAAAAATTTATTAATTTTGCTTCCAATCTCCACCCCTCCATCATTTTCATGTGGTCCATCTCTGACACTTCCCTTCCCTTCCTTGACCTCTCTGTCTCAATCTCTGGTGATAGACTGTCCACCAATATCCATTACAAACCCACTGACTCCCACAGCTATCTCGACTACAGCTCCTCACACCCCGCTTCCTGTAAGGACTCCATCCCATTCTCTCAGTTCCTTCGCCTCCGTCGCATCTGTTCCGATGATGCTACCTTCAAAAACAGTTCCTCTGACATGTCCTCCTTCTTCCTTAACCGAGGTTTTCCACCCACGGTCGTTGACAGGGCCCTCAACCGTGTCTGGCCCATCTCCCGCGCATCCGCCCTTACGCCTTCTCCTCCCTCCCAGAAACATGATAGGGTCCCCCTTGTCCTCACTTATCACCCCACCAGCCTCCGCATTCAAGGGATCATCCTCCGCCATTTCCGCCAACTCCAGCATGATGCCATCACCAAACACATCTTCCCTACACCCCCCCCTTATCGGCATTCCGTAGGGATCGCTCCCTCCGGGACACCCTGGTCCACTCCTCCATCACCCCCTACTCCTCAACCCCCTCCTATGGTACCACCCCATGCCCACGCAAAAGATGCAACACCTGCCCCTTCACTTCCTCTCTCCTCACCGTCCAAGGACCCAAACACTCCTTTCAAGTGAAGCAGCATTTCACTTGCATTTCCCCCAACTTAGTCTACTGCATTCGTTGCTCCCAATGTGGTCTCCGCTACATTGGAGAGACCAAACGTAAACTGGGCGACCGCTTTGCAGAACACCTGCGGTCTGTCCGCAAGAATGACCCAAACCTCCCTGTCGCTTGCCATTTTAACACTCCACCCTGCTCTCTTGCCCACATGTCTGTCCTTGGCTTGCTGCATTGTTCCAGTGAAGCCCAACGCAAACTGGAGGAACAACACCTTATCTTCCGACTAGGCACTTTACAGCCTTCCGGACTGAATATTGAATTCAACAACTTTAGGTTGTGAGCTCCCTCCCCCATCCCCACCCCCTTTCTGTTTCCCCCTTCCTTTTTTTTCCAATAAATTATAATGATTTTCCTTTTCCCACCTATTTCCATTATTTAAAAAAAAAACACCCCCACTAGAGCTATACCTTGAGTGCCCTACCATCCATTCTTAATTAGCACATTCGTTTAGATAATATCACCAACTTTAACTTTAACACCTATGTGTTCTTCTGTACCATTGTTGTTGACATCTTTTGATGATCTGCTTCTATCACTGCTTGTTTGTCCCTACAACCACAACCCCCCCCCTCCACCTCTCTCTCTCTCTCTCTCTCTCTCTCTCCGCCCCCCACACACACACACCTTAAACCAGCTTATATTTCAACTCTTTCTTGGACTCGAACTCAAGTTCTGTCGAAGGGTCATGAGGACTCGAAACGTCAACTCTTTTCTTCTCCGCCAATGCTGCCAGACCTGCTGAGTTTTTCCAGGTAATTCTGTTTTTGTTTTTGTTATAGATATTATAGCCCTGATTCTCGGAACCATATTTTTCTTTTGTGAGACTGGAATTGATTACATTAATGATGGAGGACCTGCTTGGGGACTGGTTGCTATCGTATTTCTGTAGGATTCATTGTTAGCTGTTTGCTCTTCACAATCTTCATCAAGGATTTGGAAGAAAGCATTTTGAAAATTATCCATGATGTTTGTAGAAGGTGTAGAGATATGTGGAAGGGCGAGTGACCTTTGGTGAAATATATTGATTACATTAAGATTTAGATGCACTGTAGGGGAATTGTTTTTACATGTCTGTATATATATAGTGTTGTATGGACAATATCGATGCCAAGTGTGAATGTACCACGCGGGCTTGCATTTCCAAAGATGTTGAGCACGATTCTCTGAAAATGCACAACCAGTTCTGCAAGGCTATTGCAAATACAATGTTAGGATGTATTGCCAGGATTAGAAATGCTATATTATCTGTATAAGTGACCTTAGTTTGCATTTATTTAGAATACTGTATCCAGTTTTGGTCACCTCACATGGTGGTGATGTGGAAGCCATTCGTAAATGTTCAGAGGAGGAACACTAGGCAGCCCTGAGTTACTGCAATACGATTAGAGCACTAGCCGGGGCTTTTGAAGTGCACATTTTGAGGCAATTTAATTGAGTTCTTTAATATCATGAAAGGGTTACATTTAATCCATTGAATATTTCAATTATGTAGATTAATGTGGACCAGGGACTTGAGTTATGCAAGCATTGGACTAGATTATAGGTTGGAAGGTACTTTTTTTTTTGCAGAGAATCATTGAACTGTGGAACAAGTTGCTAACATGTGCAGTGAATGTGAATTAGCTGCAAAATTGAGTTTCTGTCATGACTACATGTTGAAGATAGGTGAGTTTTAGAGGAATATGTCACCATATCATCGTGGTCCCCTGGAACTTGTTGATCACCTTTGAATTTGAGAAGAATTTTTAAGAGTTGTCGCCCTGTAAATTAGCCGAAAATATTTTTTCCCCATGCTTTTTTGACATTCCCAGGTAATAGTGTCACTGATGGAAGTGTGTGGGGAGGTGTGAATGAGCATCCTGTTGTGCAGGAGTCACTGCATGACTGTCTGGGACAGCTTCAGTGGACTAGATTGTTGTCCTTTATTTTTGTATGTTCACACTTGGAAAGACGCTGCATTAAAAAAAAAAATCATAGGATGCAGGCGCCGCTGGCAAGACCAGCATTTATTGCCCATCCTTAATTGCCCTTGAGAGGTGGTCGTGAGCCGCCTTCTTGGAACGCTGCAGTCCATCTAGTGTAGGTACACCCACAGTGTTGTTGGGTGGAAGTTCTAGATTTTTGACCCAGTTACAGTGAAGGAACGGCGATATAGTTCCAAGTCAAGATGGTGTATGACTTGGATGGGAACTTGCAGGTGGTGTTGTTCCCAGGCTGACCTTTTAGGTGGGAGAGGTCACGGGTTTGTAAGGAGCTGTCGAAGGACACTTGGTGAGTTACTGCAGTGCATTTTGTGGACGGTACACTCTGCTGCCACTGTGCGTTAGGGGTGGAAGGAATGGAATGTTTAAGGTAGTGGATGGGGTGCCATGCAAGTGGGATGCTTCGTCCTGGATGGTGCTGAGCTTCTTTAGTGTTCTTGGAGCTGCACTCATCCAAGCCAGTGGAGAGTATTCTATCCAACTCCTGACTTGTGCTTTGTAGATAGTGAGCAAAATTTGGGGAGTCAGGAGGTGAGTGATTTGCCACAGAATTCCCAGACTCTGACCTGGTCTTACAGCCGCAGTATTTATATAGCTTGCCTAGTCGAGTTTCTGGGCAATGCTAATCCCCAGGATGTTAATGGATTCAGTGATGGAAATGTTATTGAATATCAGAGAGAGATGGTTTGATTCTCTCTTGAAGATGGTCATTGCCTGATATTTGTAAAATTGTGGACTTCAGAAAGAGGCCAAGATGGATAACCCACTTAGCACTTCTGGCTGAAGATAATTGAAAATGCTTCTGTCTCGTCTTTTGAACTGTCATGCTGGGCTGACCCATCATTGAGGATGGGGATGTTTGTGCAGCTTCCCTTTCTGAGTTGTTTAATTGTCCACCACCGTTCACGACTGAATGTGGCAGGACTGCAGAGCTTTTATCTAAGCTGTTGGAAGTGGGATTGTTTAGCTGTATCTATCGTTCAGGCTGTTTGGCATTCATGTAATCCTACGTTGTAGCTTCACCAAATTGGCACCTTATTTTTAGATATGCCTGGTGCCGCTCCTGGTATACCCTCCAGCACTCCTCATTGAATCTCAATTTGTTTTTTAAAATGCCTTACCGAAACAAATTCCAAAATATGGTATCTTAGTGTTGTCTTGCTCAGAAGGTTGATTTTGATAGTAAACTAACTCTACAACTTGTATTCTATTTTAGAATCATGTTACTAAATGCATAATGATTTAATAGTAATTTTAATTTATTAAAAGGAACAACTTCAAATGTGCCACAAGTTTCATGCTTCAAGATATAGAAAAAAATACTGAAGTGAATGAGAGTTATTAGCTTGTTTCACTTATAATTTTCATTTTTAAAATAAACCATATGATCTTATTTGTTTTAAAGGACCCTTCTCAATTGAATGGTGTTATTTGTCAGACATTTGCCTTCTGCTACATTTGGTCCATTGGAGGAAATTTGACTGAAAACCATTGGGATGCTTTTGATTCGTTTGTGCGACACCAGTTTGAGGATCATCCGGAGGCTAAGGTATCCACAAATTGGGCAAATAAATACAGCTCCGAAGTAGTCATATGCGGCTTGAAACATTAATTCTGTTTCTCTCTTTATAGATGCTACCAGACCCTGCTGAGTTTTTCAAATATTTCAAGTAAATGCATTGTTTATCATAACTTGTCTTGGCTACACAAAGTGCTCTCCCGTTTGTCAGTTAAGAGAAAAGATATATTATCTCCTGCCTGTTAAGACAAAACTTTTTTTTTGTACGATAATTTCAGAATTCTTGATAAACATCAGCCCTGGTTTTTGCTCCCATACTGGGTGGTTCTCATGATTTAAATGAATAAGGACATGCTGCATTTCCCTAAAGCAGCTTTACAAATGTTATTGGGGTCGGTGCTTTAGACCAGCCTGAACTCTGATCTCGAGCTGGCTGAGCAGTGAAAAAATTATTTTTAGCTGGGTGCTACTGCATATACAACCAGTACTGCTTTTGACCCATAGAGCTTTCTGAAAACCTGAATTCTAATCAAATCAATAGAGCCATCTCAAGATGCATGCAAGGCTGACCTTTAACCAGCAAAGGATTGAAATGATGGATTTCCAGAAGTAAAAGTAGTGTGCCATAGTGAGGATGTTTCTTAATAAGCAGGACATATTGGGATTATTTAAGAGAGAGGGGGAGAGTACTTTTTTCAGAAAACACTTCCCTTGGCAGCTATTGTTACAGAATCAAAATTATTTAGATTTTTGTCTTCTGATTGTAACAGCTAAACAAATGCGTTTTTTATTATACATCCATATGGATTTAAATATTATCGGACAAAACGTAGACTTTTGTGAGAGTGTCATCATTGCACTCTATGGATCAGATGACCAAACCAGAGACAAAAACTGATGACTTAAACTTGAATTTCAGTTCATCTTGGTTTTAATTGCATATTTCATTGAAACTCTTGTTGATAGCAGTTCTAAGTATTTGATAACTTTTCTATTATCATTTCTGGCTGCCATGTTGGTTACATTGATGTCTGTTTTGGCTTATATACCAACGTACCAAACTTGTTTTCACTGTTATCAGAGGTTACTTGTCTACCAGGGCAAAGGATGATTGTAAACTGGATAAATTAGTGAAATTAGAGCATTTGTAATGATGCATGTTTTGGAACTAACAGCATAAAAGAAAGACAATCAGGGATACCCCCAAATCTCTTACTTGAGAACTAAATGAAAAGTAATGGGAAGTTACTTTTCAAATAATTCCTCAGACTTTGGTGAAGGTAATGAGTTCATGACCGGAGCATTCCGTGTAACTGACTAGATGGCATCCTGCTCAACTCTGAATCTGCTTCCAAGTCCCTCATATTTTCCCATTCTTGCCCTTGCCCTTCCACCTCCACTCAGAGGTTTCCCCCCCAGTATCTTGTACCCTCACTCGGTCTTCTCCCTTTTCTTTCAGGTTTTCCTTCTCAGTATCTCATTGCCTCTCTTGCCCTTCTCCCTCTTCTTTAGGCTTTTCCTTCCAATATACTTTTCCCATTCCCTATCCCTTGTACTTTCAGTCTTTTCCTCTCATTATCATGGGCAGAATTTTCTGGATGAGGGGGCGGGTGGGACGCGGGCAGAGTGGGAGCGGGCGCAGGTGGGCACGGACCCGATTGCCACTCGCGATCGGGTACACGCTGCCATTTTACATGGGCAGGCTAATTAAGGCCCACCCAGCATACTTCACGACTCCCATGCCAAGCGGGAGTGGGTGGGCGATGGTGGGTGTGCTCAGCCCACCGGTTCTTTGGCAACCCGGTGTTCTATAAAAGAGGAGGCCTGGCAGCCTTGGAAAGGCTGCTCGCAATGGCTGGGCGAAGGGCTCTGTAGAGGGCCAATGGAGGTTATGCAAGTTCGGAGGGTAGGCCATTGGGGCAGGCCAGGCTGGAAGGTAGGGTGGGGGGCCGTTGTGCCCCTCATTTTTCCGATGACTGCCTTGCTGCCCTCCCCGTGGAGGTGGCAGCATGGCAGGAGGTGCTGGTTCCCCACGACCAAGGAGGAGGCCCCCCCACATGACGAAACGTGCCTGGGAGGAGGTGTGGAGGTGGTGAGCTCCCGTGACAGAGTGCAGCGCACCTGGATCCAGTGCGGCAAGTGCGTCAATGACTTGCCGCGCTCTGGAAGGGTGAGGACAATGTTGGCATTGGGCATTTAATCCAGCAGGTCAGCTTTCCCTCTTGGTGCTGCTCCCCCCCGCCCCCAAAGTCTGAGTGTAGTGACTGCAATGAATCATTGACAGCATGTGTCCTTTGCTGGGTGGGGCAGCAGATATTGCCCAAGCCGAGGTCAGCCTGAGAGGGTGGTGAAGAGATGGGTTCTGCGCCCAGAGCATGTGGTACACTGAGACCCACACCACTGTTCTGGGGGCAACCTGGAGGAGCTGTACCTAGGTGCAGTGCTTGAACTGCAGGACATGTCCAAGTCAGGGTGATGACATGCTGGGAGGGGAGCTTCAAGGCGGCGTGGCAACGAACTATCTACTGCCCTCCGTGCTTCACATGCTTGCACCTCCTTGCTATGGAAGGATATGCTGTGTGGTGTCTAATGTGATGTAGGCAGCATGTGGCCAAGGTGGGTGGGGTGTGGGGGCTGGAGAGCAGGCCTAACACCTTTGTGTGAGTTTTCGGCAGCAGCAGAGTGAAGAGACACTGGAGCCCTTATAATACCCACTCTGGTTGGATGGGCCATCCGTGAAGAGAGTCCATGTACAATTTGCACAAATCAATGCTCGTCTCTCATTTTCAGGAGAAGAATGCACATAATGCCGCCGAGCCACTGTCCTTGTTCTTCTTTTCAGCGTCATTGGAACAGGGCCGAGAGGAGGAGCAGCAGAGGCCCCCTCTCACACCTGAGGGCCCTGAAGTCTCACCAGCGTCACACCATCTCTGCCAGACAGGCAGCAGCGCAGATACTAGCACTGCGGTGGGAATTAGAACATCATCTAGTGTCCTGGGGCACAGCGGTGAGGGCACTTCACACTCACTGGAGGAGCTGGCAGAGACACAGAGTGCCCATGGTAGAGGACTATAGGGGACATGCACATGCTCAGTCGGTGCCTGATGGTATGCCCCTGGAGTCACCCGTCATGGTGCAGGAAATGCGGCCGGGTGTGCGGGAGCATCTGGGAGAGATGCAAGAGGCTATGCTTGGTTTGGTCTCCATGGTGGAGGAGGCTACGCGGACGGGCACTGAAGCAATGAGCCACATGTCTGAGCACCATGCGTCCTCCATGGACAGAGTGGCGACTCTCTTGGAGAGCCTCCTCAAGGAGACCCAACAGGGCTTCCTGGGGATGCGCTCGGACCAGCAAGCCCTCACATTGGCCTTGAGCTCAGCTGGTCAGTGCCAGTGTGGGAGATGGTGTGGTCACCAAGTTTCCCAACTCATGCCCATCCATCCACGGTGAGCAGGAAGGTCCAGAGTGACCTCACGTTAGCGCAGCAGCTGCCTGTCATCTCTGTGGGGACCTCTTAGGGTGCTCCGGATGAGGGCGGCAGCTCCTCTGCCTCTCTCCCAGTGACCGTAGCATCCGGTCTGCGACGACTAAGGAGATGTGAGCTATGGAACTGGCAGACTCCTCCCAGGCTGGGGCAGCACATGCTCCACGGGCAAGAGGATAACCGCCAAGGTCATCGAGGCCAACAGGACAGCAGAGTCAGCAGGCTGTCTCAGATGCCACTCCCAGCGATGGGGCAGCAACAAGACATAGCACCTGGAAACGTAAGCATAAGGCACTGGTTTATCACTGGTGCTTTTGTGTTGGCCTGAGATGAGGTCTTCGTGATTTGCTTTGAATTGGAACACTCTTGTCATTTTGTTTCATTAAATTTCTTTGCCTGTGATATTAAATTCAGACATGTGACCATGGCTGAGGGTGCCTCTTTTCTTCTGCATGTGTATGGTTTCCAAAAATGTTAGGAGTGCTTTGTGGGACATTCAGCTTTATTGACAAGGCCCTTTGTTACTGTTCCTAACCTGGAAGGTTTGGCACTTAGGTATCGAGTATGGAGCCTACAGCCCAGGCTTGTCCTGGAGGTCCATCTGTGGTGAGCAAGCTGAAGCTTTGTTGGATTAAAGCCTCTTGGGTGTCCCTGCCTCCCTGCACCTGCCTCCCTGCAGAATGCCCAGGTCAGCGTCTACCTCCTCAGCATTTCCCTGTGCATGCTCATCCTCGGACCCACTGTTGGACTCATCTTGTGCATCCGCAGCATTGATGTCTTCATCGTCCACTGCGTCCCCCCTTTCCAGCGCAAGATTGTGGAGAGCGCAGCATGCAACCATTATCAGCGACACAGGATCTAGGGGGTACTGGAGTGCGCCCCCCTGAGCGGTGCAGGTATCGGAAGCGCACCTTGAGAAGACCGATGGTTCTCTACCACAACACTTGTGGAGGCGTGGCTCCTATTGTACCGCTGCTCAGCTTCTGTTCTTGGATGGCGGAGAGGCATCATGAGCCATCTTCTGAGGGGATAGCCCTTGTCACCCAGCAGCCATCCTTCAAGCCGGGCTGGAGCACTGAAGAGCCTCGGCACCTGGGAGTGTCTCAGGATGTAGGTGTCGTGGGAGTTGCCTGGGAACCTTGCACAGACTTATAGAATTAGCATCCTGTGATCACACACTATCTGCACATTCATGGAGTGGAAGCCCTTTCTGTTGACGAAGGGGCCAGGCTTACCTGCTGGCGTCTTCATGGCCACATGTGTACAGTCTATTGCACCCTGGACATGGGGGAAGCCAGCAATGGCCGTGAAGCCTCTGGCTTGCTGTGTCTGGCTGGCCTGGTCCCAGCAGAAGTAGATGAAGGTCAATGCATGCCTAAACAGAGCGTCGGTAACCTGCTTGACACAAGTGTGGACAGCTGATTGGAGACACTGCAAAGATCATCCACCGAGCCCTGAAAGAAGCCAGAGGCAGAGAGGTTGAGGGCAACTGTGACCTTTAGAGCCACTGGCATGGGGTGTCCACCCACACAGTTAGGAGAGATCTCAGGCCCAATCATCTGACAGATATAGTTGACTGTCTCCCTTGAGAGATGGAGTCTCTTTCTCAGATATATTGAGGTAGCAGCTTTGCCGCCTGTATACCCTGGCAACAGGATATTGGCTTCTTCTGCGTCCCCTTCCAGCTTGGTCTACCCCTTGGCCCTGCACCCCTTGTGTCTCCACCTGTCCTCCCAAAGATGGCTCCTTGGAGGCTGAATGTGCATTCCAGGCTTCCTCCCCCTTCTAGCCCTCCCTTCTGAGAGGAGGTGCCTCCAGTGGACAGTTCAGCTCCCATTCCCTGGCTATGGGAAGGCTTCCTGAAACCTGCAGGCCCTAAAAAGATTCCTCACTGCAGAGTGCTGACCTGAAGGTTAAGAGTCCAGACAAAGCAGCCGGTATGCATTTTGAAATATTGCAGATCACACAGGTAAGTTTCAATAACTTTGAAAAATCAATACTTGAAAGAGCACGGGCGCCGAAAAATCGGCATAGATTGGTGAGCCAAGGACCTTAATTGACCCATTTATTAATGGCAGACGGGCAACTGAGATCATCGCGTGCCCACCCAACGAAATATCGCGATGGCTCACAGTGACATCGGGATGCTCGCCCGATGTCACCGGGCGTCATTTTACGCGTGAACTTGCGGGGTCTGCCCCCGCACGCCAACGGGAAACTTCTGCCCCATGTTCATGTTGTTTTCATCTCTCTTTCTCTTTTTCTGGGCTTTAAATCCCAGCATTTAATTCCTGCCATGCTGCCTTGATTTCACGTAACTTTTGCAATTAATGCATTAAAAAAACTGCAAAAATATGAACATGCTAATCACAGAAGTTAACTGTAATTAATTGGCAACTCTAATTTTTACACAAATCTAATTGAGTCATGTGGCGAGACTTTTATTAAGTAAGTATTGCAAATACTTTATCGAGGAGCTTCAAACATCCTTCTTAGTTTAATTTTAGCTCACCAACCTTTCTCGCCCATATCTAAATCATTGGACTCATCATCTTTCCACACCTAGCACAATGCCCAGAAATTATAGTGATAAAGTGAGAATGTTGGATACTGAGTGTGTTCTCCTGACTTCAGCATGAGCTGGGCGAATCAAAATAAAATTTGACTTTAACAGTATGCTGGACAGTTCTATTATAAATTTCATTTTATAACCTGAATGCTTAAAATTTGATGTTTCTCATCTAGCCCGCTAACTGAGGCTGTGTATGGTTTACAAACATCATTTTGCTGAACTTTCTGTAGAGTAATGATTTACTATATTTAAAAATAATGTTTACAACTTTTGAATTGTACAAAATGTCTTTATAATGTTACCTTAGATACCAACATCTGGTGACTTGTGGAGCTACTATATGGACTTTCACAACAACCGACTAGATCCATGGGACAGAATTATTCCCAGTTTTAAGTACGATAGTGAAATACCTTTTTTTGAGATGCTTGTACCCACAATTGACACTGTGCGATTTGGCTATCTGTTGGAAAAACTTCTTGCTGTTAAGCATTCTGTCCTATTCACAGGAATAACTGGAGTGGGCAAGGTATCTGGCATCTTTTTCTGCATTAATTACCTTAAAAAGTCAAAGCCATAGTTTGATTTTAAATTTTTAAATTTAATATCAGTAAGGATAAATTATAAATAAAGTGAAATGGTTTATCTTTTCTAAATTTGTATATCGCAAGGTTATTCTTCATTACTGCTGCTTTTTATAAACGATAAACAACATTGGCATTGTAGTTCATTAGAGCATTTATTTGATATTATTTTCTAGTAATCAGTTATCTGTGAATTTCAGATGAATCGTATGGAGAAAGAACTTGTAACAAAAATTGTCTTTCATGATCTCAGGACACCGAAAGTGTTTCACAGCTAGTAAAGTACATTTGAAGTATAGTCACTGTGTAATACGTGTCCCCATTTTGAATTAGGATGGTGGTTGGTGGGTAGGCCCGATGACGTTAGCATGAGATCCAAATGATTTCAATTACTGGATCTCATTTTGATTTGTTTGATGGGCCTTCCCAATCACATCAGGAATTAGGCAGTCTGTTTACCCATCACACACAACTTATGGCTTGACTCTCAAGGTCTCCTGAAAGTGGAGATCTGCACTAGAAAGTGATGTTGCTTTGATTTATCATTGAACAACTGCAAGACATGTATTAACAGAGGAGAAGGTCTGTCCTTTGCTTTTCCGATACCTCCTTGGTGGGTTCCAGTCTACAAAGTCTAAGCAAGGAGGGAGATACTCTTTCCTAGCAGTTGCAGGAGCATCCCCAAGGCCACCATATAACTGAACAAAGGTGGCTGATTAATTTAATCATCTTTATCATTTTAGTCTGCTGTGTGCTTTCATAACAGCCTCTGAGTCTGCATAAGCTAGGTGGGTAAGTAAGCTGTGAGGAGGATGCAAAGATGCTGCAAAACTTTTAAATTCCCTCAAGTGGCAAATGTCTTATGAAAAAAACTTTTATTCATATCCCCACATCAGAGACAGGTAATCCTTTAATAACTTATTTAAGCTTTCTTTTGAACTGTGAACTCAGAACCCCCTGCTGAGAGAATTATAGCATGTTAAATTGAGCCAAGCATTAATAACACAATGATAGCTCTTGGGCAATGTCAACAAAGAACTCTGTTGAAACTTTTTTTTTTAACCTGCAGCAGATGACCTGTCGATCAAAGCAATCCATCATAAGTATTTTTTTTAACTCAGTGACAGATGCAGCCTATTTGTTTTTTTTAATTTAAAGAGCAGAGGATTTTAAAAAAAATTCGTATCATGACAGTTATATCTGCCCTTCAAGAGTATCAACGCCCACTGCATAAACTCGTGACTCCCACACTGCAGCCTAAGGTGCTTGGACCTGCCAAAATGTTTGGACTCAGCACTAACCTCAAATGGCCCTGTTGAGTTTTAGTTTTCCTGTTGTGTGAGGCTCCACACCCTTACCCCTGCCAGCAAAAATTGGATCTGTCAGAAATGGATGAGCAGCCACCATTTTTAAAAGTTACTCCCCAAAAATCCAGCCCTAAGTCTTTTTTGGTATACTCCATGATACTTTCTTGTAGGTCCCCCGCCTCCCACACCGGGCCCGGCACTCACCAAATTTACATTAGACGCTTTAGTTACAAGATGAGTAATGTTTGTATTTTGAAAGATTTGGTAAATATTTTCATAAACTTATAAACATTCTTATTACAGTCCGTTGTTGTACGAAGTTTGCTGAATCAAATCCAAGATGAAGCTGGCTATGTCCCCCTTTACATCAATTTTTCTGCTCAAACATCATCGTCAAGGACGCAAGAGATAATTGAATCCAAACTAGAAAAAAAAAGGAAAAATATAATTGGTAGGATATAGTTCCTTACATGTTGAAAATCTATCAGTGTCACATAATGATGAACTTGTAAAGTTTGAGAAAAATGTAAAAGTGGTAATTTTATGTTCTCAACTTGCTTGGCTCATAAATCTCATGTTCAATGAAGAGACTTAACAACTTGTTGGTATGTTTTTTTTATTACTACTGGCTGTGCTTGCAATGTATGGCCTAAAAAATTTGAAATCCTGAATTCTAGGGTGCCGAATTTTCCAGTTGAAGAAGAGTTTCAATTCTGGATTGTGAACTCACCTCTGTCAGGAATACAAAATCAGAGGGGATTTTCACAGGGTCAGGGCCTTAATGAGGTTAGGAGCAGGTCTGCCACCCAAACAGGTAGACACAAGAAGCAGGAACAGATGTTGTTCAATCCCAGATCAGGCAGGATAAAAGGTCTTGCTTGACAGCTTTTGTTGTGGCTGCTACTTAGAACTCTGCTTAAAGCGGTGGCGAATCTGATGAAGGTATATAAAGAAAATTGTTCTGCTGCCCCTCGTTGCTGCATTTTGCTTGTTAGACATTCTGGAAAGTCCCCTCTCTTAATGTGCTAAGAATTCAAAGAAAAATTCTTTGCAACATTCATTGGTTTGCACTTCACTTTGCTTGCTCAGAGACCCCTTCCAAACACTGCACTTGACTGATGCAGTGCAGACACTCACTTTTTCTTTTTTCTCTAGCACTTGGGTTCAGACTATAATGTGGAGATGATGCAAGTGACAGCAAAGCAGTGAATGTGAAGTCACTCACTGTTTTGAGTGGACTCGCTGGACATATGTCTCTAAATTAAATGGCGTTTCCCATCAACTCTACGTGAACATTGTAAAGATGTAAAGTCTCTGAATGAACAAGAGGAAGCCAACATAATGATAATCACCGGACCAAGTTGACACACAAGGATACAGAGCAGTATGTGCTTTAATAAACCTTTGCAAACTGGAAAGGTGAATGAGACTTCCACCAGATGGGGCAGCCCCTGAGGCATAGATCCTACAACTCTCACAGCAACTGAAGGGTGCATGCTGCTCCTCAACTTTAGAAGGGTTTAAGCCCAGGACACTCACTCAGTCCATGGAGAAGTTCTCAGGCATAGGGCTTCTGGGGGCATGCAACTAAGGCAACATGCTGCCTCTCAAGATCTAGAGCAGCTGCCATCCTCCATGCAGGATGTATCTCCCTCTCTACCCTGTCGTCGCAGGAGAAGTGGTCACATAATGCTTGTGAAATGGCCTAGTGATGACCCTTATGATTCGACCTACTCTTCCTAATTTCTGTGTTCGTATGATAAATCTTATACACTAGAGGAAGCAGCCATGGACATTATAAGGATGCCGCAGCTGGAGGAGTTTGGTTGCTGGGAGACTGCCATTGGTCATTTGGTAGTATAGAATATCTGTATTGCTGACAAAAGGGACATAGAACTTCTGTATTGCTGAAAAAAGAGACTTTTTTGTCAAAGCTTTTCATCTTGCAGTCATCAGGACAATTAGCAAGAATACCAAATATAAAGGGAACAACAACTTTTCCTATATGGGAAAAGAGTACTGATTGGTTGGCAAGTGGGCACTGATTGATAGAGGCATTGCCATGGAAAATGCACCAGTTGATGGTGATTGACAATTAACTGCTAAGCATTGGTGAAATTTAAACCAGGCAGCTTGACTCTGGTTGGGCAAGGTATAATCTTGAGGCAGTTAACTTTCAGTCACCATCAACTGCAGAAGGCATCACATTGGACAGATCCCTAAGTGGGGTACCATGGTGTTATAGTAAATAGTTAATTAAGAACACACTGTAAATAAACTTACTTCTTTGTTCCCTGAGATGCATAATGATAATAACTTAGTGCAAAACGGTAATAACAGTATGTTAACAAAACAGAAGCTCCTCACCGGTGATAGTGAGGATTACAGGCAGTTCTGCTGCTCTCTGTGAGAGTAAGATTGCATGACCCTGACAATTGGTGGTTGTTCCTCATCAAAGCACAGGCTTGGAGCATTCGTACCCTTGTGGTAAGTCCCTTAGGCCTTGGAGTATATTAGCTGAATCTTTGCTGGATCAGCTGATCCCTCACAGTATTGGCTTCCTGTAAAGACTTTGTTGTGACACCCCAGACCAGGACACCTCCATGTTCAGTTGGGCCACCTCATGTCATACAAGGTCCTCCTCCATGTCCCCTGCCCAACATCTCACACATCCTGTTCCTCGTCTTCCTCCAATGAGTTCACTGTTTCTGTGCCATCAAGGGTTACCCCTCTTTACTGGATCAAGTTATGAATGATACAACCGACCATGATCGTTTGAGAGATCCTTGCAGGTATATATTGCAGGGTGCCATCCAAGCGATCCAGACAATGAAAGTGCATCTTTAGCAGCCTGATGGAATGCTCTATGAGGGCTCTGGCGAGCTGATAGCTCTCATTGTAATGCCTCTGTGTCTCTGTTTGTCTCATTTGTAGAGGGCTAAGAAATCATCCCATCAAAAAATAGAAAGAGTTAATGTTTCAGGTCAATGACCTTTCATCAGAATGGCCATCGACCTGAAACTTTAACTCTGTTTCTCTCCACAAATGCTGCCTGACCTGCTGAGCATTTCCAGCATTTTTTGTTTTTATTTCAGATTTCCAACGTCCTTTTATATTAGTACTTTTGTACTGATCTTTAAATGATAGCCTTTGTCCCCTAAAATCCATCCACGGATTTAGGGTGTGGAATGGAACAACTGTGGAAGGCTTTACTGGTGGAGAATTAAAGCATCATGGCAGCTATCAAGAAAGTATGCACAGACATAAAGAAGTTCTTCTTATGGTTGCAGATCAACAGCGCTTTCAGGGATTGGCCAGCCTTCCTGTTAATAAACCTTTCCAGTCACTCTGTGGGTGTCTTAATGGCTATGTAGGTACAGTCTATACTGCTTCGCACTGTGGAGACTCTGTTAGTAGCAGCTAAACCCAGTGCCCTCTGAGCCAGTGAAGCCACATTGGTCAGGAATCTAATGTGGTCTTCAGCTTTGATGAAGAGGGCATCTGTCACCTGGCTGATGCAGCCGACT
This sequence comes from Carcharodon carcharias, assembly GCF_017639515.1. NCBI lineage: Eukaryota > Metazoa > Chordata > Chondrichthyes > Lamniformes > Lamnidae > Carcharodon > Carcharodon carcharias. The sequence continues at coordinate 100,317,229 of NC_054470.1, forward strand.
GTGAGATACCGCAGACGTCTGCAGCTGAGCCTTGAAAGGATCCAGTGGCAAAGAAATTCAAGGTCACAGTAATCTTGATTGCTACTGGCAGGGTATAGCTATAAGTGGAGCAAAGTGTGAGATCCTCCCTGACGAAGACACAAATGTCCATCACCTTCTGCCTAGGAAGTCACAATCTCCTCTGGCACTGGCATGTGCTCACATGGTTTCACCTGTTCTGGTAGATTTTGTGCTGTGGTAAGGACCTCCTTCCTCATCACATTTGTCCCTCTCCTCTGGCCTCCTAATGCCCAGGGTTCGTTTCTTTATGGTCTTGCTGCTGCTCTAGAGCTTTCATTTCTAAGGGTGCAGTCTCCATTTCAAGTTGTTCTCTTCCTTTATTTTGGATGAGACCTACGCAGCCTTGGTCCATAATTTTCCAATCTTCCCTAAATACAGGAGGGATGCCAAAGGATTGGAGAGTAGCAAATGTGACACTCTTATTCAAGAATGAGTGTAAGTACATACCTTGCAACTGCAGACCAGTGTTTATGAATGTGCCATCCCATATGAGCAAGTTTCCAGCATGGGTCCTTGAGAGGGTGCAGAGAAGATTTATCACAATGGTTCCAGGGATGAGGAAAAACCAAGAATGATACTAGAACTGTGAGGCTATAAGTTCCAGGAAAGACTGAGCAGCCTGGGGCTCTTTTCTCTAGAAATGAGAAAGATGAGGTGTCACTTGACAAATGCCTGTAAAAGTATGAAGGGGTTTGATGGGATAGGCTTGAGAAAATGTTTTCAATTATGCAGCCATCCAAAACAAAGAGTCATACATATAAGATAGCCACTAATAAATCCAAAGGAGCTTAGGAAAAATTTATTTATCCAGAGAGTCGTTAGATTGTCAAACTTGCCACCAGATGGAGTAATTTAAGAGGAAGCTCAACAAATACATGAAAGAGAAAGGAATAGAAGGATATGCTGATAGAGTAAGTTGAGGTAGGGTGCGAGGAGGCAATTTGTGGAGAATAAACAACAGCACAGACCTATGTCACCACGCGTCATTTAGATTGTCAGTTTGGCATGTGTGCAACTGAGTCAGCTGTGTGCCTGCCGAACTGTCAAAGTCCTATTAAGGCCTGTTTAAAAGCTAATTAACTTAATTTAAAGCTGCCCGTCGAACCTTAAGGTTGGCGGGCAGGCAAGGAGCCCAGATGGCCTTTGCATTTTTCATGAAACCTCATCCACGGACAGGATGAAGCTTCATGAACTGTTTCAAATCTAATAAAAATTTATACATTTATTCTTTGACATGTCCCAGCTCATGTGATAGTGTCACATGAGAGGACATGTTTTAAAAGTTTAAAATTCTTTATTTTAAAGTTTAAGACTGAAACAAATCTCCTTGAAGGACCTCCATGCCTCAGGGAGATCGCTGCGCTCTTTCGCACGCATGCATGAAAGAGCGCAGGGAGCCACTCAGGGAATCCCCCCCATCCGCACAGGGAGTGCACAGCACTTCTGGGTGCGCGTCCCAATGGATGGGGCCAGATTTCTGGCCATTAAAACACCTGCAGCATTTTAATGTCAAGTTTGAGATTGTGTAAACTCATACAAGCCAATGAAAAATGGGAAATTGATTAAAAGTATCAAACTGTATTGAAATTAATGTTTAATGAAAAGGTATTAGTGATTTTGATATTTTTTATTCATTCATGGGGTGTTGGCTTCACTGCCTAGGCCAACATTTATTGCCCATCCCTAATTCAGAGGACATTTAAGAGTCAACCACATTGCTGTGGACCTGGAGTCACATGTAAGCCAGGCCAGGTAAGGATGGCAGATTTAGGAACCAGATGGGTTTTTATGATAATCAGCAATGGCTTTGTGGCCATTACCAGACTTTTAATTTCAGATTTTTATTGGATTCAAATTTTACCATCTGCCGTGGTGGGATTCGAACCCAGGTCCCCAGAGCATTACGCTTGGCCTCTGGAATACCAGCCCAGTGACAATACTACTATTGTCTCCCCCTGAATTTAGACTGATGTTTGTTATTTCAACTATCCTGTTTCATGGCATGAATATACATACTGGCCCCACAAACGCTGAATTAAAAGGGCTGTTTTTGCAAACAGGTGCTCCAGCAAGTAAGAGAGTTATCATTTTTGTGGATGATCTTAACATGCCCAAATTGGATCGTTATGGATCTCAGCCACCTATTGAGCTTCTTCGACAATACCAGGACTTTGGCGGATTCTATGACAGAGAGAAACTCTTTTGGAAGGAAATACAGGTGATACACAAAAACATAATATAATTTTGTAAGGTTTCAAGAAACCTCATAGCTCAATTTTATTTTACTTATGTAAGTTTTCACAAGCGTAAGTTTGTACTTTTATTTCAACAATTCCAGCTCTGACTTATTCAATTTTTACTTTTTTGGCATTAACATATTTTCTCTCTTTCAGCAATGTATGTTATGTATTAATAAACATAATTCATTGTTCAGGAATAGACAAATGGTTTGCCTAATCTAACCTACCTTTTTGTAGCATACTAACAGAACTCCAAACTCTAGTGTATATTTAAAATGCTATGTGGTTGCAGCATTCTATTGGGAGTGCACCTGTTGGTGCTGTCAGTGTATCCAACATTATGTGACAGGCCTACCATGTTCAGTGCCTAGCAATGAAAAGTTAGTAATTGGATAACTGTTAAAAATCACATTGCCAAGAAGTGTGATAATGGAAATGAGTGCAAGCTCCACTTGAGAACAGCAACAAATAAATAATTAAGCAAAGCTGTGGAACAAGTAGCCAAATATTAACTGAAAATGACTTAAAACTGCATGTTATTCAGATAACTTGGCAAATAAGTAGATCTATAGAAAATACCCCACTGAGGACGAGTGTGACATTTAGTCCAATTTGGCGGGAGAGGAGGGGAGGGTGGGAAGGAGAAGCACTGAGATTGAATATTAGTATGCCAAGTCCCACATCCTTTTTCAAATACATAGAACCATAAATGAATCATATTTTCAATGTCAATTAGGCAACACACCCACCTGCTGAACCATGCACCCTTCCAAATTTCATAACCCCTCCCACCCTAACAGTGCAGGAGCTCAGAATTACTGCTCTGGGCACAGTTTTGACTCAATCCCTCCACCACTACTGAGCACAATTTCATCCTATCTCCTCAGTCAAAAAGTGTGGTCACATTCACCCGCAGAGAGAAGGATTTCCTCCTCTGCTCCCTTCTCCTCATTTGCAGTATGTTCACCCCAGCATTCCCCCTCTCACTCACGTTAAACACACCAGATGCCACTCCTCTGCTGAGACAATTTTTACCTTCTTCCATTTCTCCTTTTCTCCTCTCCCTTCTGATTCTCCTCATGTCCCCCTCACTTCCCAGCCTCTTCTTATGCGTCTCTTTTCCCTCACCCGATCATAAGTGTACTTCTTTTTCTCTCCTCTTCCACTTACCTTATTTGTAGTTTCAAATCCCTCACCATTCTCCCACCCCTTCCTATCCTCTGTTTCTATTTTTGGTCCCCCTCACATCTGCCTTCCCTGCCCTCCTGTATCTTAATTTATTTATCCCCTCTACTGTTAACACAGTTTAGCCTGAACGGTGAGCTAGTCTTAATTCCCCATTTGTAATGCTACAGCAGACCAATTAGTTGACATTTAGAAGTTGTGGTTATACTTGTTTCTGCAATGATGTAGGGTCTGGTGAAATATTACCAGCTAGGAATAGTGAGCTATTGATTCAAGCGTTCAGAACCTACTACGTGAACACCCCAGGGTATCTATCGCACTGCTCTTGGAGTATCATGTAATCAACTTATTTAGCAGAGTTCCCAATCCCAAATAGAAATACTTTCCTTTCCATGAAATTTAACAGAGAAGTAACTGGGCAGAATTTATGCCCTCCCCCATGGTGTGTGGGCAGTTAATTAGGTAGGAGGGTGGGGACCCTGGCACCTTCCCACCTCCACCTCAATTAGTACCATGGCAGGAAGGCCCAGAGACTGCCTTCTCACCCCACTGCCAATTAACGCCCATTAAGGACCTCATCCTGTCACTGCTGGTATTAACTCAGCAGGTTGCTTGCGGGCTCCCGGCAGGGTTTCCTGATTAAGGAATCAAGAAGTGTGGGGGAGCCTACTGAGAGCTATCTTGCTGCCCTTCCTCCTGATGCCCACTCTGTGATCCGCCTCCTCCTTGACCCTACCCCATGACACCTTGTCCCCTCCCTGCCACTCCACTCCCCGCCCCCCCCTCCCCCCCCGCCCCCACCACCCTCTCCCACTGCCATCATTCCGCTGTGGCCTGGGATTCAGTGACAATACTAGGCTTTTGGTGAGTGTAGTACTGGCAGCAGCCACTGGTGGTGCCTGCATTCAATAGAGCTGCCAGCCTTTTATTGGCCCGGCAACACTTGGATCTGGAATCAAGTGATCCTGACAGAACCCCAGGACCGCTGAGCAGATTATTGGTAAGTAAGTATCTCTTAATAGCACAGTTCATGAGCCCTTTAATCACTTTGCTGACAATTGAGAGTAGGGTTCATTCCATGACAACCCAAAATCACTCTTCACATTCTCATCCGTTCTAGAAATTATAAAAATTATAGTCTTTACTCATCGGTCTTTTTTTTTGGCTGGGATTTGGTTTCTGGCACTCATGAGTAACAGAGTACCATGAAGCTGCTGGATTCCTAGAAATGCTACTCTGTTCTATCAGAAAAGTAAAATGAGCATCCATTGGATCTTTAGATTTATGCCAAATTCTGCTTGGATCATTTTGCTTCACAGAGCTGCTGTCATTTTAATTTCCTGCAGGCTTTCAGACTCCCAGAGCCACATATTTCTTCCATCCTTCCCACTCCCAGAAAAGTATAGTGCCTGAGCAGAAGCACCTAGAAGGAAAATATCAGCCTATGTTTAATTCAGTATGCTGAACACTCAAAGGATATTTGCTGTTTAGCCCTTTGTGGAGGTGACACAAAATGTGTAGCTTTTGGATAACCAGGAAAAAAGTCTGCCCATGGAAACTACTGTGAGACCACTGGGGGAAAGTGTGATTATACAAAGATCCAAAATAGTGGCAATACCCTTACAGAAAAGTTAACTTATGGATTAGTATATGTTAAATATCAATATATATTTTCATGTAAGAATAAAAGTAAAATTGGTGTATGATATTTTGGAAAAATGGAAAGGTGCTGTCAACTGTTACTGGCAAAACAAATTGTGATCCTCTAAATTTTGTCCACTGATGATCTTGATTACTTTTATGTGTGAAATAGTGCAGCCTTTCAGAATTGATTCAAACCATTTTCAGTCTGAATACATAAATTTAATGAATTCTCTTATACCTAAACATTTTTTTGCTTATACTTAAGATAGGATTTGATGTTATTAAGGCTCATTAGTTATTGATCAATGGTTACTCATTATGACAAGTGAGAGTTTATAGATACACAGAACTGTGACATTGTGGTTATGCTATGGGGCTAGTAATTCAGAAGCCTGGGCTATTAATCTGGAGACATGAGTTCAAATCCCATCACAGCAGCTTGAAAATTTAAATTTAGTTAATTAAATAAATGTAGAACGAAACGCGAGGAGCACTAATGTTACCTACTGGGTTGTCGTAAAAACCCACCTGGTTTATTCATGTCCTTGAGGGAAGAAAATCTGCTATTCTTACCCAGTCTATCCATATACATCTGACTCCAGACTCAACGCAATGTAGTTGGCTTTTAACTGTCCCCTGAAAAGGCCTAGCAAACCACTGTCAAGAAGATAGCGAAACACAACCTTCCCAAAGGTAATTAGGGATGCTATCTTTGCCAGCAATGTCCATATCCTGTGAATGAATGGAAAAAAAGGATGATTGCATTGCCTTTGATGAAATAAACTTAATGGCAGGAAATGATAGGACGTCATCACATGCAGATTATTAGTCACGTGCTGCAGAGTTTGACATTCAGCCCAACAGGTCTATGCCTGTCTTTATGCTGCTCATGGGCCTTCTGCCTAACTTCATTTTACCCTATTGGCGTATCCTTCTATTCCTGTCTTGCTGATGTTCTTATCTAGATTCTCCTTAAATGCATCTATACTCATCATTTCAGCCACTTCATGTATTGGCAAATTCCACATTCTCACCATTTCAAAGGTAAAGATGTTCCCCTGAATTTCACATTCAATGAGTGTCCATCTCATAATTATAACCCCTGGTTTTAGACTCCCCCACAAGTGGAAGCATATTCTCTAAAGCATATTCTCTACATCCACCCTATTGAGTCCCTCTTTAATTTATTTGTAACTTCTATTTTAGGATGTTACTGTCGCTGCTGCCTGTGCCCCACCTGGTGGTGGACGAAATCCAGTGACACCCCGCTTCGTAAGACACTTCAGCATGTTGTGCCTCCCAACCCCCTCTGAGCACAGCCTGAGACAGATTTTTCAGGTTAGTAATTTCCTTTACTAAAGAATTATTAAGAAATCTGATTCATTTTGTACTTTTTTGGAAGGCTGGTTTTCTGAGTTTGCTTTGCTCTCACGCAAAAACATGAACTAACTATTCACAGTGGCACAGCGCAGACATATGAGCAACTCTGCTCCCATTGATGTGCAGAGTTGGTGTTGCAGCTATGAGAGGTGAGCCAAAAGAAGGTGGCCCTACTTGAGGGTGAAAGCCAACCTTGCAAGCTAAATTGAGGGAAGTCTCTGAGTGAGTCAATGCAAACATTCAGGTCAACCATACCTGGCTGTATTTTGATTCCTAATCATACTATTTTATATTTGTAATCAATTTGTATGAAAGTTCTGGGAAAATCTCATTTGTATTTCTAAATATCCAGTCTACATCCAGTTTGTATTGAGTCAAGTCACTTTGACATGCTTCTTCAGCCTTTTTTCCTTTGTTGCAGGCTATTTTGAATGGATTTCTGGCAGAGTTTACTCCAGCAGTGAAACAATGTTCCATAAGTATTGTGGAAGCTGCTGTTGAGATTTACCAACGAATGAGTGTTGACCTACTGCCTACACCTGCCAAGTCTCATTATGTTTTCAACCTTAGGGATTTATCAAAATGCATACAAGGTAAGATGCATCTGTCCTGCTGTCTCATCAGTACATGAATTGCTAATTTTTCAATCATATTCACTATGCATTTGCCTCTATAAAATTTGCTGTGTCATCGCTCTGTTCACATACTTTAATTTTGAAGCTACTTACTCTAATTCCACTGCCCCCCCCACAGTTAACCTTGAGTTTCTGAATCAAGGTCATTTATGTGATTAGAAACAATAGCGGTTTCAACACTAACCCTTGCAGTACATCACTCAAAGCTTTGTGTCCCCATTCAGCATAACTCCTAATGAATAATCTTTGGCCTAGAAAGTTGATTGCATTGTGTTCAATTTCCAAGCATAAAACAAGCAACTAATGGTCCAATATGGCAAACAGTGTATGTGCACTAATCCCACATCGGAGGTCCTCCACCAGCCATGTTGAGTCGAGCTACACCGTAGATACCAGAACATCTATCAGAAATAGCAAAAACATTCATTATAATGTTTAATTAAGGGCTGTATGCTTGTTGTATGACCTGTTTGGTACTGCACTAGCATCTAACTTGTCACATGATAAATTTGCTCAGCAAATCAAGATGCTAAAAGGTAGCAAAGACTTTGCATCAATTCTATTTAAAGGGTTCATGCACACCATAAAGGTCAGCCTCAGGATGTCTCTTTATGGCCTATTCTTAATCACAGAATTCTGACTTCTACAAACAACTGTTTGCTGTTGCTGGACTCTTTTTGCCTGCCTTCAAAACAGCTTCACTGCAGTTTTGAGTGGGCCGCTAGGTGTACCGTTAGGGCTGGAGAATGAGGGGAGCAGCAAAGAAGGTAGGGAACCAACCTGGCTGAACAAACCAAGTATCCAGAATCTATAAGATGTAAAGGCTGAGTGCCAGTAGTGCTATCCATTTCACAAAAGGACATCTCCACTTTGCCAGCTATTAACCAGAAATTGGTGTGTTGCAGTACTTCACCATGGGAAGATTATTAAGGTCGGTGGGCGAATGCGTGCCCAACCTGGCCGAGCGTAACATGATGCACGATGACGTTGGGTGAGCGTCCTGAAGTCATCGCACAGTCCCGCGATATTTCGATCGGTGGGCACACGCCGGAGTCGGCAGCACAGCTGCCAACAATTATAAGGCCTGTTAATGCCATTAAAAAGTTAATTAAATTCAAATTTACGCCAACCATAACGGGTTGGTGAAAATGCCAAGCGGCTTTTGCACTTTTTAGGAAACCTCATCCACAGGCGGGATGAGGTTTCCTAAAGCAAATAAAAATCAAATAAAAATTTTACACTTGATTTAAAAAATATGTCCCTGCTCATGCAACAGGGCCGCATGAAGGGACATGTTTTATGACATTTTTATTTTCTTTATTTTTTTTTAAAACAGCGCTTCAACTCCCTGAGGCAGCTCTGTGCCTTAGGGAGATTATGAAGCATTCAGTCATGTGCATGTGTGAAGTTTGTGCTCGGCCCACTCGCCCACCTCCCCCCTCCTGCACAGGTAGCACTGACCGCTGCCGCTCGCATTTCACGCTAGGCGGCCCTTAATTGGCTCACCAGCGTGAAATCGTGGCGTGGTGCCAATTGCGGGTGCCCCGCCCACCCCTGCTGAGCCCGCACTCCAAGGGCAAAATTCTGCCCCATGTTTACATAGGCTTTGTTTCCTGCCTTTATTTGTTTTGCCTTCGGTTGTTTTTTTCCCCACACTGCCTCTGGAAGTCCACCAAAGATTCAAAGCCCAGTGCAGCTATGAAAAGCGCTTCCAAAAATCTATCTCCACACCCAAACATTTATTTTTAAATCCTGGCTGCAGCTTCTTCAGTGTAACACAATGGACCCAGAGTGCTGAGACCAAAAATAAAATGCCACTAGATGCCAAAGCATTTCTCTCAAAATGCAATGGAATACCCTCCACATGCCTGGATATATGCAGCTCCAACAGCACTCCATCAAAGACAAAACAGCCCACTTGATTGACACCCCACCCATCACCTTAATCATTCACTTCCTCCACCACCAGAACACAGTGATGGCCATATGTACCAGCTACAAGATGCACTGCAGCAACTCGCCAAGCGTCCTTTGACAGCACCTTCTAAGCCCATGAACTTTATCTCATAGAATGACAAAGGCAGCAGACACATGGGAATACCACCTTCTGCAAGTTTCCCTCCAAGCCGCTCATCATACTGACTTGGAACTATATTGCTGTTCCGTCACTGTTGCTGGATCAAAAAATCTGGATGTCTCTCCCAAACAGCATTATAGGTGTACCTGCACCAGATGGACTGCAGCAGTTCAAGAAGGCGGCTCACCACCCCCTTCTCAAGGGCAATTAGGGATAGGTAACAAATGCTGGTCTTGCCAGCAATGCTTACATCCTAGGACTGAGTGTAGAAAAATGTCCCTCAGTCTTTCAGATGAGAAGTGGATCTATCATTCTAAAAAGCTTGTCAAGACATGGTAGATTAGCTTATTAGTGGCAATAATGCTGATGAGGTCCATTAGTTACTCAGCACTTGCAAGTTTTCTTTATCACCAAGAATGCGCAATGGCTGAAATAGTAAGAGAAAGGGGTGTAAATTAGTAGGTAGTGATTAGTTGGCATCAAGCTTGGATTTCATAAAGCTAAACATTGTAAGGGATAAGAAAATTCAAGGGAGGAAATTATTCCACTGTTTTGAAGTCCTGTGTAAGAATGTAATAGAGTTAGAGAATGTGTGCTAATTCTCACTTTAAGCTCAGCGAGGATGTGGACAAGGTGCAGTAGAGCAAGAGATAACGTTCAAAGAAATTAACTTTCTGTGTTCCTATGTTTCTACTGACCACATTATTATCAATAAAATAGAGAAATAAAAGACAGGAATGGTTACATAGAATGACAGGTGAACAGCTAAAGGGGAGAAAGGGATGACTTGTAGATCAATAGGTTTTTTTTTCTTAAGGTTCCTTCCAAAGTGTAGGAGACATGTTTGAAAAGTTTTCGAGAAATGCAAGCAACAAGCCATGAGCTTGGACTCTAGAGAGAATTAGGAGTTGAAGGGCAGAGGAGAATTTAGCATGAAAAAAGAAGCTTCTTATTGTCAGTTTTATCTATGGAGGAGATGTGGAAATGTTGAGGTCAGAGGAGGCCTCAGGAAAACTGTAAGAAACATCAAAAGATTAAGATGCTTTCATTCTAATTAGGGTTTGCCTATGTGCGCACATTTGCCTGTAGTTTTCGTGGAGTGGCAGAGTTGGATTGCCACACTGCATCTAGTTTTTAACCTTGAAACCCAGCTGCTACTTTCTTGCCCAACCTTCCGACTTGAGCTGGGTGAGAACAGTGTAATGCAATGGGTGCCCAAGGGCAGGAGAGTCAGAGGTATGGAAGCCACGCCCCTTTTTTACAGCACTAACTGCCACAAAGCAGGTAAGTTTAAAGGTTCCAGCCACTTTGAGAAGTCAGGGAGAAGGTAAGTGGATTGGGGGTGGGTATTGAGGGTATGTGGGGAAGGCAGTTGGTCAGGGATGTGTCAGTTGGTTGGTCGGGGGGGTGGTGGGATTCGGTGGTCAGTGTAAGGGGATGGTGGGATTGGGTGGTCAGTGGGGAGGGTGGAGGTTGTGTTGTCAGTGAGGCTGGAGGGGAGGGCAGTTGTGGGGTCACTTGGGGGGATGGGGTATAGGGTACCTTGCAGAGTTGGGGCTTTAAGGGGAGTCCCATAGTTGGCAGGGGGCAGTTGAAGAGGGATGTTAGTGGGGGTTGGGGATGGTTGGGGGTTCTGTGAGGGGTTGAGGGGGTGGGGGAGCCACATGGGTGATTGGGAGGGTGGGGGGAGTTCCATGGGGCGTCAGCAGTTGGGGGGGCTAGTGGGGGGTCCGGTTCAAGTACAGGGGGTGGGGTGAGGTGGGGTAGTGTGGTCAGTACTATAGTTACCCAGAAGTTATAAGTGGTTTCAATTCTAACTCTTTCTGGATGACTAATACTGTAAGACAGTCAGAACCATCCAAAGTTTGTGATTTGTATCGCACTTTCAGATGGTTCCCATTGTGGGGCAATTTTCCAATGGAAGTTTGAACTTCCTGAGCAGTTGCCATGCAATCCTTTCCTGGGGATTTCTAGGGAGTGGTTCCCTAGCGCACCTTTGGGGTAGCCCCCAGTTATGATACCCCAGGGCTTGGAAGTTACAGGCTATTGTATATATTATATATGTATGTTCTATATGTGTAATGTAATCATCAAACATCCAAACTACACCCAACATATTATGTCTATGATCTTTTTACACATTACCCACTGGCCTATCTTTACCTTTCAACTGCCAATCAGACTGCTGTATATTTCCATCATTTTGTGTCACTTGCAGATTCCTGGCATTTGAATTTGGTTTTCTTTTAAACCTTTTTTCCCTTTCAGGAATTCTTCAGTGTAATCCTGGTACAGTAAGAACTGATCAACAAATTTTTAGGCTTTTTTGCCATGAATGTCAACGAGTCTTCCACGATCGGCTAATCAACACCGAAGACAAACACTATTTCATTAAAATGTTGTGTGAAATGGCCGGTAAGGAATTCTACCCTAGCCACTGCTTCAAAATGCTCGCACGTTATTTATTAACTGTCATAAAATGTAGCTGCATCATGGAATTTATTTCGTAACTTTTATTTAGTTTGCAGAATAGATATTATTCTCCCTAATGTACAGATCAGAATTTCAAGACTTGACTTTGTAAAACAGATTAACTTCCATAAATTATGTAAGAAATATATTCAAAATGTTAACAGGTAATTGATATCAGTGGAAGTAAAATTTTGTAGCTCTTTCACTTGCACATGTACTTCAGGGAGCTTGATTAGAACTTGTTAGAACTTAGCTCACTTTTGATCTATACTGTATTATCCAACTTTAGTCCAACAAGGTATTAGTGAACTTGGAGAATGGTGATGCAAATAGCCAATCAATTTCAATATGGATACACCCGAGATAGCACATTTTGACAGGAACAATCAGGTGGGCGCATGCTCCTTGGAAAATAAACGCCTATCTTTTTGTGGCGTCATGGAGACTCCAGGGACCTTTAAAATGGCAGGTGGGAATTGATCCTGAAGCTCTACCCCTATTTCCAACAGATCCCATTTTTGTGGGAGAACAGGAGTGGAATGTAATTCACACATAAGAGAAGCCCAAACTAAGAATGTCAATTTGAACTCAGGGCTGAGTTTAGACAGACCCCATTTTCACTGAAGGAAGGGCCTCACCCACAGTATGTGTGTGAATTGCGAATTTTTAGGGTAGACATAAACGGTCATGAAAGGCAAATAAGGCCTGTTGAACTGTCAAGCTGTCAAGTTATTTAAATAGCCTGCCCTTCAAAAGTTGAGAAAAAAACTGCCTGCCTGTGTCTGTGAGTTGAAACACTATGGACGGAATTGTCCGGTCCTGTTGGCGGCGGGTGTCATGGCGGGCAAGGGGAGGACAATATGGTGAGAAGGCCAAAAATATCAAATCCCTGACATCTTTCAGAGTCCAGAGAGGCTGGAGGGTGGGGTCCACAGGGACAAGGGCTACTTACAGAGGGTGTGGCCGATGACGCCCATGTAGTGGCCCCAAAGATTGCAACAGAGCGACAGTATAACGAGGTTCATGCCACGACCCAGACTTTTGAAAATGAGGTTCTGGCGTCTCCACAGGTCTGGTGCAGCACTGCAGTGCAGTCCACCGAGGCTGCCATGTGTCAATGTAGCTTGCTGTGTGCTCCACAGCCTGGTGCTGCAATGGGAAGAGGACCTGGCTAAGGAGGAGATGGAGGAGTTGCATGTCTCCTCCGATGAGCATATTGAAGCAGTTGACAGTGATGAGGCCCTCGAAGATGAGGAGGCCGGCGATAAGGTCATTGCACCGGCCAGATGAGGCAGACACGCATGGGAGGTTCTCAATGTTACAAGATTCGTGGAGGATGATGACGAGATGCAGTGAGGACATTCTCACCTTGCATCTGTGAACGTTTGACTCCTGTGTGGC